>NC_133532.1:48164785-48473504 GCF_048544455.1 Silene latifolia | reverse complement strand
AGCTGTATGCTAAACATAAGTTCTTCATCACTCTGGAAGACTTTAAAAACGTTTATCATTTGTAGGGTCATTATACTGGTCGCTTTAATCTTTGATTCAGGTCGATGATGGCTCATTTGATCACCAAATTTGATTCAGGGGATGATAAAGGATAGGCACAGACTTATATGTTCATCAGGGTTGATTCAATTGCCCCTGATCTGGATTATCATAATTACCCTGCTGTTGAAGGAGGTAATTTCTTCTGCACTAAATGTTATTTGGGATAATTTATTTTGTTCTTAAAGTATGCTTACTTGATTTTGTCTTCGTAGTGGCTGACTGGGAAAATGATCCAGATGCCGAGGGATCGGCTGGCCGAATTGCTGCTTTCATGGCATTGCCTAAAGAAGAGAGGACATGGTCTGCATGTCTGGGGCAGGCACATATGCCTCGTTTTAAAAAAGATAAACTAAGAACCTACAAACCTGTGAAGAGTGCTAAAGTTTCAGGGGCTTATTCATCAGGCAGTAAGTTTTGTTGCTTTTGCGTCGTGGGTTTTTTATTTTAACATATGTTTATATTGCTGATGTAGAACCTCGTCGTGCAGCTATTAGGGCTTCTGCTAGGATAGCTAATTTTGGTTTGTCCCTGGTGAAGGCAGTCGTTTCTCAAATAACAGGGGAGAAATTCAAGAGTAGTGAGGCTACAAGGAGTTATAGTGCTCTATAGGTTCAGGCGCCTGTTCAGGAGGTACAACTGGTGTCTCCTGAAAAGGTTGTGGATGAGGTTTGTCGAGTTGCAAAGAGGAAGAGGGTTGATGAAACTTCTGATGGGGTCCATGAGGTTAAGGGGTTAGAGCCCCGCTTGATGAAGTTCAGTTTGCTAAGGAACAGATCTAGGCTCACTCTTATCTGGTTGATGATCCTTTTTATAAATATCAGGCTGAGGATTCTTTTGCTCCTGGGTTGGCTGCTATTTACCGTACCAAGGATTATGCTGCTAACCTTATGACTATGCTGCAGGAGGTAATTTTTTTGTCAGTTTTTGTTTTGGTTGTTTTTGCTATGTTTTGACTGACTGGTGATATTTTTGTAGAATGTGAATGATGTGTTGCGGGGTGCCTGCCAGATGGATTCTGTGACTGGCCTCAAAGATACCTTGGATTAGGAGGTGCAGTGTTTGAAGAAAGACGTTGCTACCCTACAAACTGATTTGGAAGCAGCAAAAACTGAAAATCATTCTTTGAGGGAAGATAATGAGGCAGGGAAGGCACAGTTGGTGATAGAGACATCCAAGTTGGGTTATGCTCAAAATGCCCTGAAAGCTCTCTAGGCCAAATTTGACAATGTTTAGGAAGAGTTGAAGGCTGAGAAGCAAGCTATGCAGGAGCAACTAAAGGTAAATGAGGAGTTAGTTGTTGAGAGGGAATTGGTGCATGGTAGGTACAAGCATGCTGCTCTCTATTTTTTTGGTAGGGGTCTAGTGAATGCTATGAAGGAGCCTGTTGAAGTCATGCCTTTCTGGGATCCTAACCAGGAGATAGCTAACCTTAACGCCACTTACCCTGAGCTTTGCAAGCTGCATGCTGATGAGGAGGTAGATTCTCCTCCGTCCAAGGAAAAGAGTGGTGAGGCCGGTGATGGGGAGGATGACCAGGAAGAGGAGGAGGAGGCTGTTGATGAAGGGATCAACTCTACTACTACTTCTAAGGCAGGCTAGTTGCTTTTGGTTTGTTTTTTGAAGTAGTTATTTTCTTGTTTTGGCCCATCCAGGGGGGGATGTTCCCTGAACAAATAAATTTTCTATCTTTCAGAATATTTTGCCCTACCCAGGAGGGATGTTCCCTGGGCAGTATTTGTGCTGTGGTATAATTTGAATCTTTTCTTCTGGTTTCTTTGAATAGCGTGATTTGAGCAACTTGTACCTGTAAAAAATAAATTTTGAAGTATTTTGTTAGAAAGATGCCTGCTAGGAGGGCTTATGGCCCTCAATCCATATCAGGAAATGATGGCTTTTTTGCCTGTCAGGAGGGCTTTTTAGTAAGAGGGGTGGTTGCCAGTCAGGAGGGCTTCTGGCCCTCAGCATGTCATGAGGGCATTTAGACAAGTGGTCTGGTCTATTCTACCATTGTACTTGTCTTTTATTTTTTTGTACCGAGCTAAGTTTTTTGTATGTGTTTTTTGGGTCAGGCAGGCAAGTGCCAAGTTATTGTAGAGCATTTCTGGGATGCTTTTCTGGTTGGGTGAAGTGGCCCTCAATCCTGAATATTTGTTTAAGCTGGTGTGTAATGTATAATTAATGGAAAAAGGGCGTAAAATAAGTTTTCAGGATTCAACATAGTAGGATTTAAATAGACAGACATAGTGGGATTGTGTAAAATAAAATAAGCAGATATTTAGGCAAGGTTACAGGCAGCAGGAAAACGAAATTTGCTAAGGTCACATGATTTTATTTGGGGGTTTTCTATATAAAACTTGGCCAGGCACATGTAGAGTTAATAGTTTTACCTGGTTTTAGTTTAGACATGGAATAGCCTTAGGTGGTAAATGTTCCAAGATCTGGGGATCATTTCTCCGTCCAAGGTTTGTAATCTGTAAGCTCCCTGTTCTACTATTGAATTAATCAGGTATGGTCATTCCCATGTGGGAGCTAGCTTGCCAGCATTTTTATCCTTGGTGTTAGGGAAGATCTTTCGTAGGACCAAATCTTCTTCCCTGAACACCTGATATTAACATTTTTGTTGTAGCTTCTGACTACTGTTTGTTGGTAGGAGGCTATTCTGATTTTGGCTGCATCTCTCAATTCTTTAGTCAAAGTCAGACTGTCTTGTAATAGTGGTTTGTTTTCCTCTATGGTATTCAAGCTACTTCTGCTGGTTGGTATATAGATTTCTGCTGGGATCACTGCTTCACAATCATAGACCAGGGAATACGGAGTTTGGCCTGTGGATGTCTTAGGTGTTGTTCTGTCAGCCCAGAGGACTAGTTGAAGTTCTTCAGCCCATTTGCCTTTTCTTTTTTGTAGTTTTTTCTTCAGGTAGCTGATTACTACTTTGTTGCTGGATTCTGCCTAACCATTGGCTTTTGGATAGCCTGGTGTGGAGGTTAACAGGTTGATGTTCCATTGTGCACAAAAAGCTTTTGTTCTTTTTCCCACGAACTGAGTACCATTGTCACAGATTATTTTTGAAGGGATGCCATATCTGCATAAGATGTTGCGTTTGATGAATGATATGACATCCTTCTCCTTGACTTGCCTATATGAGTCTGCTTCTATCCATTTTGAAAAATAATCGGTCATAGCTAGCATGAAGACTTTCTGTCCGGGGGCTTGTGGTAGCTTGCCTACAATGTCCATTCCCCACTTCATAAATGGCCAGGGAGCTGAAATGGCGTGAAGTAGCTCTGATTGTTGGTGGGTGAAATGAGAATGGATCTGGCAGGCTTTGCATTTGGAGCTATAAGCTATGCAGTCAGCTCTGAGGGTTGGCCAAAAGTAGCCTGTCCTTAAAACTTTGCTAGCCAGGCTTCTGCCACCTTTGTGATTTCCACAGTATCCATCATGTATATCCTCTATGACTTGTTTAGCTTCATGAGGTTCCAGGCAACGTAGGTAAGGTCCAGCTTGTGACTTTTTGAACAACATGTTATTGTTAATAGTATAGGTGGAGGCTTTGATATTTATGGCCCTTGCCTCATTCTTATCATTGGGAAGTGTCCCCTGTAAGAACCAATCATAGTATGGTTTGGTCCAAGAATTTGTGTCCTCATGGATGGGACAAGTTTGGTCAGTTCTTTCAATGGTTGGTTCTAATAGGTGGACAATGGGTATTTTATCAAACACATCAGGGCTGAAATTTGATCCCAGGCTGGCTAGAGCATCATCCGGAGTATTCAAGTCCCTTGGTATTTTGTCAATGTGAAATGAACTAAATTTTTTGCAAAGGTTTTTGACGTAGTCTAAATAAAGAATCATTTTTGAATCCTTTGCAGCATATGTTCCTTTGACTTGATTGGAAATTAAAAGGGAGTCAATTTTTACCTTGAGATTTGTCACACAAAGTTCTATACATATCTTAAGTCCACCTATCAGGGCTTCATATTCAGCTTAATTGTTTGTTGCTTTGAACTCACAACTAATAGGCTGAACAATTAGGTCTCCCTGTGGTGATTTCAATACTAATCCTAGGCCAGTTCCTCTCATATTTTTTTTCTCCATCTACGTGTAAGGTCCATTCTTGGCCTAATTTACGTGTGTCTAGATGGTTGACCTCTTTTATGAGGTCTGGTTCTAGGTTGGGACTGAAATCAGCCACAAAGTCTGCTAATGCCTGAGATTTAATTGTTGTCCTAGGTTCAATTATGTCATAAGTGCTTAGTTGCAGTGACCATTTTGCCATTCTGCCTGAAAGCTCATGTTTTCTCAGGACAGATTTGATAGGCAGGTTAGTCCTGAGAATTATTCGGTGACTTTCAATGTAAGTTCTAAGTTTAGTGCAGGATATAATTAAAGCAAGTACATATTTTTCAAGTAAACCATACCTTGTTTCTGCATCCAGGAGACTTTTACTTACATAGTAGACAGGGTGCTGTTGGCCCTCAATTTCTTTAGTTAGAACTCCACTCACTGCTGTGTCAGTGACAGATAGGTAAACCTTCAGAGGTTCTCCTTTGTTTGGTTTAGCCAACAATGGAGGAGGGCAACCATTTGAATGACTTGTTCTTCCTGAGGAGGTCATAGAAGAATTTGCATCTTTCTGATGATCTGGATATGAATTGGTTTAGGGCTGAAACTCTCCCTGTTAATCTTTGGATGTCTTTGACTGATTTGAGGGACAACAAATCCAGGATGGCTTTTATCTGTTCTGGGCTGGCTTCTATCCCTCTTTTGGTCACCATGTATCCCAGAAATTTGCCTGAAGAAACTCCAAAGTGGCATTTGGAAGGTTTGAGCTTCATATTGAATTCTTCCAGGATTTTAAAAGCTAATTCTAGATCCCTGACATGATCTTCAGCATTTTTTGATTTGACCACCATGTCATCAATTTAGACCTCCATTGTATCACCTATTTGATCTTTGAACATCATGTTGATCAGGCGTTGATATATTGCCCCTGCATTCTTCAGGCCAAAGGGCATTGTTGTACAGCAATATATGCCTCTTTCCGTGATGAATGCAGTGTTTTCCTGGTAAGATGGGTCCATCTTGATCTGGTTGAATCCACTTGAGGCATCCATAAATGTTAGGAGTTCATGTCCTGCTGTGGTGTCTACCATTGCATCTATATGAGGAAGTGGGAATGGGTCCTTTGGGCAGGCTTTGTTGAGGTTTGTGTAGTCTACACAAACTCTCCACTTGCCATTCTTATTTTGCACTACCACCACATTTGCCAGCCACCCAGGGTATATGACTTCTCTGATCATTCCCATATCTAGCAATTTGTCTACTTCTTCATTAATAATGGAAATGCATTCAAGGGCAAACTTCCTTCGTTTCTGTTGCACGGGCTTAAAAGATTTGTCAATATTGAGTTTATGGGCGATGATATTGGCATCTATACCAATCATATCAGAATGAGACCAGGCAAAACATGAAGAATTATTCTTAAGAAAACATACTAATTCTGGTCTGATATTGTCGGGGACATTAAATCCTACCATTACATGCCTGTCAGGATACTCAGGGTCTAAAATTACTTGATCTGTTTCCATATTGGTTTCTGCCACATAAGTGCTCCTGACAGGGCACTGTAATTGCTAGACGATAGACTTACCTGTCTTGGAAGGTTTTAATGATTCACTGTAACATTCCTAGGCAGATTTTTGTTCACCTTTGATGGTTTCTATTCCCCACTCTGTTGGTATCTTGACACATTGGTGGTAAGTGGAAGGTATAGCTCTTATATTGTGGATCCATGGTCTTCGTAGGATAGCATTGTATGATGACAGGCAGTCTAGGACTCCAAATCTCTCATATGAGGAGACTCCTTCCACATATGTTGGCAGGTATATTTCTCCTAGTGTGTTCTTTGTCTCTCCACTGAATCCTACTAGGACATTTGATTTCTTTATGATCTGGATTTCATCAATCTTTATTACTTTCAGGACATCAAGCATGATCAGGTTAACTGAGTTGCCTCCATCTACTAAAATTCTCAGCACACGTGCAATTCCTATTTGCATGGTAATAACCAGGCCATCATGATGTAGGTCAGGGATTCCCTGCATGTTAGTGTCATCAAAAGTAATCCGAGGTAAATTTTTAGGTTTAAAAGGAGATTTCATTTTTGACTCCCTGGCATTTTTCTTTGCAGCAGAACTGTTCAGGCCACAGATCTTATATCCTCCATTGATAAATTTGACCTCATAGATGGGTGGTGCTGGGAGCAGGTCACGTTGTTGTCTTTCCTGATCTTTTCTTGCTCCATTGTCTTCCCTGCTTTTTGATGGCATCAGATCTTTTAAGTAGCCTTTCTTTAGTAAGTAGGCCACTTGCCTGCGTAGTCCCAGGAATTCTTCTATTGTGTGTCCTATGTCTATGTGGAATTCACTCCACCTTGTTGTGTCTTTCCTTGAGTTGGGGTTGTCTGTCTTTTTTTGCCATTTGACAATGTCTCCCATGTTGTCAAGTCTTTTGATTAATCCTGCAGTATCAACAGAGAAGTTATACTGTTGATTAGGGGGATAATTATAGGAATTATGTCGTTGTTCTTGTGCATAGTTGACTTCTGATCTGTCAGGCCTTGTATAAGGGGATGGCCTGGAACTGCTTCTTCTATCGTTGGAACTTTTCCTGTTGGATCTGTCATATCCTGGGTTATTGTCAGTGGTGTCTGCTTTGAAACCTTTATCTTCTTCCAGCCGAATGTAGCCTATGGCTAATGCGTGAACATCTTCAAAGGTATGGCAGGGCTTCATAATCATCTCATCATAGAAATCACTGTCCTGGGGTAGCCCTTGCCTGAAAGCTTCCACAGCTGTTCCAACATCACATCTGGGGATTGACACCTTTTTTTGTTGAATCTGGTCATGAAGGCTCTGATTAATTTACCAGGCTTTTGCTTGATCCTGTACAGATCACTGGATCTCTTTTCAAGTTCCCTGCTGCTGGCAAATTGATGGTTGAAGGAGTTGATCAGGTCAGCAAAGGACTTGATGCTTCCATTTGGCAGATTTATGTACCATTGTAGGGCAGGCCCATTCAGGGTTGTTCCAAATCCCTTGCACATGAAGACTTGTCGTAGTTCACTGGGTATAGAGGCTGCCAACATCCTTTGTTTGTAGTAGGTTACACGATTTTGTGGATCTGTAGTCCCATCATAAATTCTCATTGAAGGACCACAAATGTTTTTGGCAAATCTATCCTGGCTATCTCATCCATGAAGGGTGAGTCAGCATAGCTCTCTGGATTTACTTCTTCAATGGGAGTGGGTACTCCAGGAATCTTCTCATTTTTTTCATGGAGTTTCTGGATTTCCTGGAGCATGGCCATCATGATTGCTGTGTTGGTCTGATCTGGTACAGCCTTTTCATTTGGGATTTCTTCTGAGTCTGTATCACCTTCTTCTGCTCTGGACTTTGATAGAGTAGGAGTACCAAAGTTGGAGAAATCAATGTTCCTGATGATTGAGGAAAATAGCCTGCTAGGTTGAATCTTCAATTTTGATCCTGAAGCTTTGTTTCCTAGCCTTTGTTTCAGAGTGGATTCTGATTCTTTCAATTTCACAACTTCAGCTTTAGCCTGAGCCATCTTTTGTTTTAGTTGTTCCATTTCCAACAATTGCTGTTTAGCAGCAGCCAGTTGTTGTTCAATGCTATCTCCTGCCATTTTTTGAGATTGTTTTTGTGTTGTTTAGTTTTGGGTTTTGATTATTTTTGAGCTATGAGCCCCACGGTGGGCGCTAATTGTTTTAGCTGGGATTTTACTAAATGATAACGTCCTGTCAGGGAAGTTTTGAGGGGGTGATCTAACTCAATCGAATTGCCTGACTAGTATTGCTAAATAAGTAAATGAACAGAAAATAATGTCACAAGGATTTACACGCGGAAAAAAACTCTGGGAATAAGGGAAAAAAACCATGGGCACCAAGCCAGGAGGGATTATCACTATGATTTTAGGTAACTTGACAGGGAATAAGTATGTTAGGTGTGGTATATAGTATGGCAGGCTAAGAACAATGCTCAATAAAGTGTTGATTACAAGTATGAGACTAAGAATATGAGTGAATGAGTGTGCGAGTAAGTATATCTTCTTCTCTAGTCTTCTTTGTTATTTATAATAGCCTTGAAACAGTCTTCTGAGTGGTTGGTTGACTCCTAGAGTTGGCCGTCATTATCTCTGCTAACATGACTGTCTTTCTTTGTTGTGGGTTTTGTTGAATGAGTCTTCCGGGTAAATAGGAACCATCTTTCTGAGCTTTAGTTGTTGCCTGACACGTCTTGGTGGTGCTTTAGTATGTAGCTGGCTGACATGTCCATTAAGGCTTGGCATTGTAGATGCCTGACCTGTTCTTTCCTCCTGGCTGGTGCCTGCTCAGGTGCCTTTTATAGAATGTCTTTTATCCAGGCTTAGCTTTGGACACTGCCTGATTCTTATTAGGTCAGGCAGGGTAATTTTGGGCCCAAGAACGGTAGTAACTTTCTTGAATGGGAATCCAACATCAAAAGCGCCGCGTTGTCCGACAATGTGCTCACTTACTTGACCGATGCTCCTCCCATCGAGCCCGGTCCAAGGGCTTCATCGGTGGTGCAGACCGCCTATGATGACCATGTGAGGTTGTCGAATGATATCAAAAATGTGTTGATATGGTCGATGTCCCCAAAGCTCAAGCTTTCATGCATTTCTTTAAATGCGTACGAGATATTCACTCGTATGATTACTATGTTTTCACAAACACCTAAAGTCCGTCAATACGATGCGGCGACACGCTTCTGTGAAGCAAAGCTTGAGATGGGCCAAACGTTTGGTCCCCATGTGCTAAAAATGGTCGAATATATCGACATCCTAGAGCGTATAGGGTGAAAGATTCCTAAGAATCTTGTGGTGGATCGTATCCTGCACTCACTTCCCACCAAGTTTTCCCACATTAGGGTAAACTACAACATGAATGGCATAGATAAGAGTTATCAAGAAATTCATGCACTCCTCACCCAAGCGGAGAGGGATATGGAAGCTAGTGGGAGTGAGAAAGGGGATGTTCTAACCATGAAGTTAAAGAACATGTCCCTTGGAGTTAAGAAGGGAAAGGGGAAGGAAAAGTCCCAATTCAAGAAATCGTCAAAGAAACAACACAAGGGAAAGGGGAAAGCCGTTAAGAATAGGAAACCCAAGGCAAAAGGTGTCAAACTCTCCGAGGCCGAATGTTTCCATTGTAATGGGAAGGGGCATTATAGGAGGAGTTGTCCCAAATACTTGGAGGATCCCAAGGAAGGGCGTGTGACGCCTATTGGTATGATTTCCTCTCTCTATGTGATAGACATTAATTATGCTTGCACTTCTACTTGGGTACTTGATACCTGATTTGGCTCTCACACTACTACAGATACAGGTTATAACAACGGTTAAAAACCGTTGTTATATAAAAAAGCGGACGTTGTTAAAGCGTCCGTTGTAAAAGGTTTTAACAACAGTTGGTTTTCTTAAGGAACCCGTTGTTAAAACTATTAACAACGGTTTTAAGTATAAAAACCCGTTGTGGAAAGTGTGACTCAATATTGAGGGGAAACTTATAACAACGGGTTGTAATATACAAAACCGTTGTTATAACTAAAGACAACGGGTTGTTTATCAATAACCGTTGTTGTTTGTTTTTAAAAAATAAAAAAAAAATTAAATTAAATATTACTAGATGCATGCATAATTACGGCCCGTTATAATTCCGATGCATGCATTATTACTGCCATCCCTGTGCATATGAATGGACAATATGGAATGAGAAGGGTTATAATAAGATTTGAAGCAGCAGAGAGAGATATGATGATGATTATGGCACAACTTCCTAACATATATATTAATTAAAAAACAACTCAAACCACACATTACTTAGTATAAATACATGCATTATCTCAACTAACATTCCATTATCTCACTATACATCTCCGAACCCTAAATGCTAAAACAAACTCCAAATAAACCCTAATTAATCTTTCAAACAAACTCCAAACTCCTCAACAAAATGAATGATATCATCCTTAAGACTCTTACTATGATCGAGAACAACAACAGTTTCATCCGCCGGTTGCTCCACATTGAGGAAAGTTTCAGGGGCTACCTTGTGGATGCTCGATCCGTACTGAAGGACGCCAAAAAAGATTGCTTGACAGAGCAGCAGCAGTTGCAGCTATATGACGATATAGCAACTGCTTAACGGAACCTCCAAATAGCTAAGGAGGAGAGGACAGATATCATAGAAGAGAATAAGACTCTCTATGAAAATATAAGAATTGCATTTTTATTAATGTAATTTTTTTTTTAATTTATGTATTTATATATATATATATATATATATATATATATATATTAATTAAGTTTATCATGCATTCCTCTCTATCATCTTGCTTCTTCTTTGTTTTAGTTTATTTAATTTGTTTTACTAGCTAATTAAGCGAATAATACTTAAAGAAATAACATAATGATCGATAAAAACACATACATGCAAATGAAATAATTAGAAAAAGAAAATAATGACGATGAAAGACGATGAAACCAACAGTGACGGCGAGATTTACCTGATAATTAGAGAAAGTAAGAGACGATGAAATCAACAGTGACGGCGAGAAGATAAAGCGACGATGAGAAAGAGAGAAATAGACGATGAGAAAGTGTGTGTTTTGTGTTTGTGTTTGTGTATTAAGGTTTGTGTTTTGTGGCTGTAGCTGATTTGTGTTTGTGTGGTTTATAATATGGAAAGTATTGACAACGGTTATTAAACAAAAACCGTTGTTAAAATGTTTTAACAACGGTTGTAAAACAACAACCGTTGTTAAATAAGTTTTAACAACGGGTTTCAAAAGTAACCGTTGTGATTACTTTTCACCAACTTTGCGTCAATTTTGTGCCAAATTATTAACAACGGTTGTGCATGTGTGACCCGTTGTTAAAACTTATAACAACGGTTATGTTTTAGCAGGATTTTCCCTGAATGGGTCCGGCTTGATTAAAGGATAATTTGGGTATCTAGCTCTATAAGTTTGGAATATTGTAAATGAATAACAAGAAAAGACTAAGTATAAAGAATAATGTTTATATTATTTAGATAAGCTGAATACAAATTTGTTTAAGTAATTGAATGCTCGTAAAATAATGAAAGATAAGTAGTGAAGTAGTTCAACACTGATGAATAATGAATGAAATTACAAATGCCAGATTACAATATTTATAGTCATAAACATGAACGATGTATTGATCTTCAACGTCCTTCTCTTTTGTCGGAGTTGTTACCGGATTAATAGGGCACATTCCCTATTAATTCGGTTGACTCGTTCTTCTTTGATTGATCCTTAGCTTTTTCTCCTCTTGCACGTCTAGGTTCATGGGTGATATAGTCTCATAATTAGACTTGGTCTTCCTTGAGAATAGGGCATGAATATTTATCTTTATATAACCGTTTTGCTGCTCTTCAACTTAATCCGGCCTGCTTAGGTGTGCTGCCAGGCTATTCCGTACTTACCATCAGGCATTCCTTTTGGGATTAAGTAGCCTATTCATCCTGTAATACTCTTCATCTACCAAATAATGATTAGATTTGCCCGGTCTCTGTTTGCCTTGATCAGCCTTGTAAGGTCAGGCCAGGTTAGAGTCAGACCAGGCTAAACTGGGCCTAAGAATTGCCCCTTGACATTTTGCCCGTGCTGGATCAGGCCAGGGGTGAGATGTCAATTTTACCGGGTTAAACAATAAAAAGAATTACACTTACTCAATGACTCTTAGACTCTTAGTTACCGTTAAACACTACAACGGCTAGGTGATGTCATGCTGACAGTTTTGCAATTTCTAGGGTTTTTGCACCGTTACTCCTTTCCTATAAATATGGTACTTGCGATGGATTTGTTTTTCACAAAATTTCTTCCACTTTTCTTGCTCAACTTTCTCTAAAATTCTCCCCTATTTCCCAGGAGTCTTATTCTGTTAACTTATAATTTTTGTCAATAAACTAAATAATAAAGGATATGGGAGCCAAAAAGCGTCCTGCACCCGTAAAGTCGCCGCACCCGAGAAGGTGCTGCCGAGCTGAACCCATAGACGTCCAGGAGGAAGAGGTGATGGAAATTGATCCTCCCGCTCGTCTTTGTGGCTTTTAAGTATCAGGATTCTATATTTACTGCCCTTCAATCTCTGGATCCTTACTTTCCTGAGGAAAACTTATTGAAAACAAACTATGATAGGGTTTTAAGGGAGAAGAAAATAATTCCTGAATCGACCGAGGTATGGATTCCTGAGTCTTGTCCAGTCAGAGCTAACTGGGTGTCACCTGGTTGGTTCTGTATTTTTGAATGGGCGTTCAAAGCAGGTTGTAAGTTACCTTTTACTCCATTAATGATTGATACCATTCGTGCTATGGAAGTATCACCTTTTCAGATTATGCTAATGGTTTGGAAACTTGTTCATTCCATTGAAAATTTATGTGCTAAACATAATCTTGTAATTACTATTAACGATATCAAGGCAATATATCATATGAAAAATCCTGTTGATGGTCGTTTTAATTTGAGAATCAAGTCGAAAATGTCTCCATTAATCACTAACCTGGACTCTAGAGATGATAAAAGCTGGGCAAAGACTTTCCTGTTCATCCGGACTGAGAGTCTGGGCTCAGGCTTCGACTATTTGAGATATCCTCCTTTGGAGAGTGGTACGTTTCCTGTACTCTTAATTCGCAGTTTATATTGAATGAAAGTAGGATATATAGGTCTTACCTGCATATTTTTGTTTTTGTAATGTTTGTAGGTCCTGATTGGAACCATGATCCTCTTGACGAGGAGGTTGTTGCAAGGATAGATGCTTTCCTTTCTATTCCTGAGGAAGAGAGGACCTGGCCTGCAAGTCTGGACATGGAATTATTGCCCCGGTATATGAAGACTAAGCTGAGCGCGGTTAGGGTGCCCAAAGGCAAGCCTAGTTCCACTGCTCTTTCCTGTATGTTTTCTGCATGTTTCTGTGTTTGCATATTGTCTTCTTATGACTTCTCTTCTCATATTCATGTGTATTCTTTATGTGTTCAGGTCTTCTGCTAGGTTGGCCAGCTTTACTGCAAAAGATTTAAAGGCTGGGGTGGCTAGAATTGCTGAACAGTCCAAGAGCCAGGAGGCTAGTGGGAGTGACAAGATGCTTGACATTCGGTTTCGATGTCCGGCCTCCTCGGGATCCACCTGGCTAGTATCACCGGAGGTAGTCCAGGCTCCCAAAAGGAGGAGGGAAGATGTCGTCCCTAAAGAGGAGGAGAAAGAGAAAGAGAAAGAGCCTATTCAGGCTCAACCGATCAGGAGTATCAGGCAGGTGTCTGCTAGGATTGATGATATGGACGCTGCCCGGGCACGAATAGATGAATTTTCTGCTAAGATGGGCAACCAGCTTTTATCTGCTAATACCCTTGAATATTCCACTAAGGTGGTTTCTATCTTGACTTCTCTTGTGACAAAGGCTGCTGAACTTGCTTCTCAAGCTAAGGAGGTTGGTTGTAAAGAGAGATTTTATTTGTTATGTGTTCTTTGTGTCACTTTTATATTTGGCTGATTGATTTTATTTTTTGTAGGGATTGGATGTTGGATTGGCTAATGCTTGTCAACTCAGGGATGCCCAGGCCAGGGTTTCTAGCTTGGAAGAGAAAGTGGATAAAGTTAACCGTGAGCTGCATACATCCAGGAGTAATGAGGTAGTGCTTCAATCTCACTGGGCACAGACTAGAGGCGTCCGTGGCTGCTATAGTTTGTGAGGTGGCTGCAAAAAATGCCGAGAAGGTCGAGGCAAGAGTTAGAGGGTAAGGGAGGAGTTGGTCTGCCGAGAAGCGTGCTATGCAAGATCACCGAGGAAAAATGAAGAGCTTGGCGCGAGAAGGAACTAGTGGAGGCGGCTTCGTCGATGTCTTTTCAGTACTTCTTTGAGAAAGGCCGGGTTGATGCTATGAGGGATCCGGATTTTTATCGGGCTAATTGGGACCCGGACCGTGATGAGGCAGCTTTGGACGCCCAGTATCCTGATTTGGCCAATATGGGTCAAGAAGATGAGGCGGATTCTCCTCCTTCCAAGGGAAAATCTGGTGATCAGGAAATGGTAGATGGTTGTGAGTCGGTTACTGGTGAGAAACCTACTTAGTTTGGAGTTTTTTTTTTTTTGGCCCATCCAGGGGGGGTGTTCCTGGAATGAATATTTAGGTATTTTTTGGCTCATCCAGGGGGAATGTCCCTGGAATGGATAATTAGGTTTGTGGCAAGGCCAGCTATTTTGGGTAAATAAATATTTTGTCTTTGTTGGTTCCTTTTTGTGTTTTGATAAGGCATTTGTAGTATTGAATGTCTTATCGGATCGCCGATTATTCGACCGATCGGGCCGATTTTTTGTCTTGGATCGCCGATTTATTGTGTTATGGGGGTGGGGTTGTTGCCTGTCTGGAGGGCTTACGTCCCCTGCTGTCTGGGAGGGCTTATGACCCATCTATGTTATATAATCCAGGAATAGATTTTCCAGGTTTGTATGTTAAGTTGAGCTCGAGTATTTTAAGGCTGTTTTGCAACTGAAAATTGGGTATCGATTGGATATTGGTGGGGTGGCCCCAATCTTTAAGATTTGTTTTAAATAAAATGCAGTATGTAAAACAAGTATTGAAGATTCTACTTGGTAAAAATAAGTATAAGAATATTGACAAGTATTTGGGCACATAATAGAAGAAATTATATAAGGTATTTATTCATATAATGGCAAGTATCATACATTTAGTTTCACATCAGGTCAGGCAAGAAATGTGAACACGAAAATTATACCTGGACCGGGAGATATATTCTATATGTGAAATAGTTTTAAGTGTGCAATATTCCAAGCTCTTGGGATCATTTCGCCGTCCAGGGTTTGTAATCTATAAGCTCCATGGCCGACTATTGAGTCAATTAGGTAGGGACCTTCCCAGGTTGGGGCCAATTTGCCGGCATTCTTTTCTTTTGTGTTTTGGAAGACTTTCCTGAGGATAAGGTCTCCTACCCTGAATACCCTGGCTTTGACAGTCTTGTTGTAGCTCTTTGCAACTCTTTGTTGATATGCTGCCAATTTAATGCTGGCTGCATCTCTTAACTCTTCCGTTAAGTCCAGGATGTCCTCCATTAGAGGTATATTGCTTGTTATTGTGTTCAGGCTGCATCTGGCTGATGGAATGTCGACCTCAGCCGGGATTACTGCTTCACATCCATAGACCAAGGAGTAGGGGGTTTGGCCTGTGGATGTTTTAGGCATGGTTCTATCACCCGAGAGGACCGGGGGAGCTCTTGAGCCCATCTGCCTTTCCTTCTTTCTAGTTTCTTCTTTATGCAGCTGATTACTACTTTGTTACTTGATTCTGCCTGACCGTTAGCTTTTGGATATCCTGGCGTGGAGGTTACCAGATTGATGTTCCATTGAGCACAGAAGGCTGCTGTTCTTTTTCCCACGAATAGCGTGCCATTGTCACATACTATTTCGGAGGGGATGTCATATCTACATATGATGTTGTGTTTGATGAATGCTATGACATCCTTTTCCTTGACTTGCCTGTATGAATCAGCTTCTATCCACTTGGAGAAGTAATCAGTCATTGTTAGCATGAAAACTTTTTGTACGGGTGCTTGAGGTAGTTTCCCTACTATATCCATGCCCCACTTCATAAATGGCCAGGGTGCTGATATGGAATGTAGTTCCTCAGATGGCTGATGGATATATGGTCCGTGAATCTGACAAGCTTTACATTTAGAGCTAAATTCCAGGCAATCGGCCCTCAAGGTGGGCCAATAATAACCTGTTCTGAGTACTTTGCTTAACAGGCTTCTTCCACCTTTATGATTTCCACAGTATCCTTCATGGATTTCTGATAATATCTGCTCAGCTTCTTGTGGTTCCTGGCATCTGAGGTACGGCCCAGCCTGCGATTTCTTAAAAAGCATGTTGTTAATAATAGTGTATGAAGCAGCTTTTATTTTTAATGCTCTGGCATCTTGCTTATTTAGGGGAAGGATTCCCTGTTGTAGCCAGTCATAGTAAGGTTTTGTCCAAGAATTGGCAACATAAATTGGGAAACTTTCATCTAGTTTATTTATTACAGGTTCTAATAAATGTACAATGGGTATTTTGTCGAAGTCAAGGGGACTGAAGTTGGATCCTAGGCCGGCTAAGGCGTCGGCCTGGGTATTCAAGTCCCTGGGAATTTGGTCAATATTAAAATTGCGGAATTTTGATTTTAAAATTTGAACAATTTCCAAATAAAGCATCATTTTTGAGTCTTTTGCAGTATATATTCCGTTTACTTGGTTGGAAATAAGAAGGGAATCAGTACGTACCTTTAGGTTTTGCACACCAAGGTCAATACATACTTTTAATCCAGCTATTAAGGCTTCATATTCTGCCTCATTGTTGGTAGCCTCAAATGCATGCACGACTTATAGCCTGTACTATCTTATCCCCCTGTGGCGATTTTAGTACTACCCCAGTGCCCGTGCCCCTCATGTTGGCCGCACCATCGACAAATAGGGTCCATTCTAGGTCCTGTTTGGTCATTTGGTCGGTTTATTTACTTCTTTTATTAGGTCGGGTTCTAGGGTTGGACTAAAATCAGCCACAAAGTCCGCTAGTGCTTGTGATTTAATTGTTGTCCTTGGCTCAAATGTTATGTTGTATGTGCTCATTTGGGTGGCCATTTGCACATTCGTCAGGACAATTCTCGCTTCCTAAGTACTGAGACTTGATAGGAAGGTTGGTTTCGACTATTATAGGGTGGCTTTCAAAGTATGGTCTTAATTTTGTGCAACTCATAATTAATGCTAAAACATATTTTTCAAGTAGGCCATACCCGATCTCGCATCCAGTAGACTTTTACTTACGTAATAGATGTGGTGTTGTTGTCCGTCCGCTTCTTCGACCAAGACCGCACCGACAAGAGTTTCTGATCGATGTGGTATCTTTGGCAGGGGTTCATCTTTGACTGGTTTTGCCAGCAAGTGAGGAGAGGATAGATATGTTTTCAGGTCTTCAAAGGTAGCCTGATGATCAGGGGTCCATTGAAAGTCCTTGTTTTTCCTTAGCAGGTTATAGAATGATTTGCACCTCTCTGATGATCTTGAAATGAATCTGTTCAGGGCCGCTATTCTTCCAGTCAGCTTTTGTATGTCTTTGACCGTCTTTGGTGATTCTAGCTCCAGGATAGCTTTGATCTGTTTAGGGCTGGCTTCTATTCCTCTTTTTGTCACCATATAGCCCAAAAATTTGCCTGCTGAGACTCCAAAGTGGCATTTTTGTGGGTTGAGCTTCATATTGAATTTCTCCAGTATTTGAAAGGCTACTTCCAAGTCTTTGACGTGATCTTCTGCCTTTTTTTATTTGACTACCATGTCATCTATGTAGACTTCCATGGTATCTCTTATTTGGTCTTTGAACATCATGTTGACTAGCCTTTGATAGGTTGCCCCTGCATTTTTTAATCCAAAGGGCATAGCAGTATAACAATATATACCTCTCTCGCAATGAAAGTTTGTGCTTTCCGATCGTAGGGTGCATCTTTATTTGATTGAATCCGCTGGAGGCATCCATGAATGTTAACATTTCGTGGCCTGCATTGGCATCCACCATTGCATCGATGTGTGGCAGGGGAAATTGATCTTTTGGGCAGGCTTTGTTTAGGTCGGTGTAGTCTACACAGACTCTCCATTTGCCGTTTTTCTTTTGGACGACTACTACCTTTTCAAGCCAGTCAGGGTACATTACTTCCCGATCATTCCCATGTCCGAGCTTGTCAACTTCTTGGTTGATGATTTCATGCCTCTCTGGAGCGAATTTTCTTCTCTTTTGCTGTACAGGCTTAAATGATTTGTCAATATTCAACTTATGAGTTATAACATCAGCATCTATACAAGTCATATCAAAATGTGACCAAGCAAAACAAGACATTTTAGTTTTGAGAAAGTTGACCAGATTGGGTCTGACCGAGTCTGGTGCATCTGACCCTACAAGTACTTTTCTGTCATGGAATTCTGGGTCCAATATGACCTCTCCTGTTTCCATCTGTTATTGCGCTATATATTCTTCCCTGACAGGTGACTTTAATTGCTATGCAAGGGACTTACCTGACTTTGAGGGTTTCAAAGCCTGAGTGTAACATTCCTGAGCCGTCCTCTGTTCTCCCCGATGGTGGTTATCCCCATTCTCGTTGGAATTTTCACACATTGATGGTATGTTGATGTGATTGCTTTGACATTGTGGATCCATGGTCTGCCCAGGATTACGTTATATGAGGATAGGCAATCCATTACTCCAAATCTTTCATATGAAGCCACGCCTTCCACATAGGTTGGCAGGCTGATTTCTCCCAGGGTGTTCTTTGTTTCTCCGCTGAATCCAACCAGGACGCTGGATTTCTTGATGATCTTTCCTTCATCTATCTTCATAGCTTTGAGGACGTCAACCATCACCAGATTGATTGAACTGCCTCCGTCTATCAGGATTCTTGATACCTTAGCTGTGCCAATTTGCATGGTGATTACCAAGCTGTCGTGGTGTAGATCTGATATTCCCTGCAGGTCCGAGTCATCAAAAGTAATAGCAAGCAATGACTTGGGCCTGGAAGGGGGCTGAAGTCTAGATTCCCTGGATATTCTTTTGGCAGTTGAGCTGGTCAGACCACAGATTTCTGATCCTCAATTTATGAACTTAACTTCATAGATGGGGGGAGGAGGAGGAGGATCTTTGTCGTTCCCTGAATCTCTCTTGTTTTGTCCTTCATCTTTGTTCTTTGGCTTCTGGATTAAGTCCTTCAAAAAGCCTTTCTTTAGGAGATATGCCACATGTTTCCTGAGTTGGATGCATTCTTCTGTGGTGTGCCCGATGTCCTGATGGAAGTCACACCATCTTGTTGGGTCTTTCCTGGGGTTGTCTGATTTCTTGGGCCATCCGATCGTATCTCCCAGGCTTTCAGCGTTTGATTAATCCTGCAGTATTAATAGAGAAGTTATATTCAGGAATAGTTGGAAGGCTAGAAAGGTTACCTTTGTGCTCTTGTGCCATGTTGACTTCAGATCGTTCAGGCCTGGAATAGGGTGTTGATCTGGGGTTGCCTCCTTTTTGGTAGGAGCTTTTCTTGTTAGTGTGTCCATAGCCTTGCTTTCCTCCGGATGAGTTCGTCCTGAAGTTGAGATCTTCCTCCAATCTGACATGCTCTAAGGCGATGGATTGAACAGTGGAAAAGGTTGGGCATGCTTTCTTGGTCAAGTCAGCATAGATGTCACTTTGTCAGCAGGACTCCTTGCACGAAGGCTTCTACCATTTGTTTCTTCATCACACACGGGAATGGCCACCTTCTCTTTTACAAATCTTGCCAGGAATTCTTTGAGAGATTCTTCAGGAAGTTGTTTTACCTGAACAGGTTACTGGGTCTCTTGGCCATATCTCTGCTGCTTGCGAATTGTTGATTGAAGGCGTTGATCAATTCTGCAAAATTCTTGATGCCTCCATTTGGGAGATTAATGAACCATTGTAATCTTTGCTCCGGTCGGGTTGTACCAAAGCCTTTACACATGCAGACTGCCCGAGTTCACTGGGTATTGAGGCGGCTAGCATCTTCTGTTTGAATATAGCAACGTGATTTTGTGAATCAGAGGTTCCATCATAAGTTCTCATGGATGGGACGGTGAATTTCTTGGGGAGGTCAATCTTTGCAATTTCATCTGCAAAGGGTGAGTCATCAAAGCTGTCAATTTCTACTTAAGCCACAGGGTCTGGTACTCCGGGTATATTTTCTATTTTGTTGTGGAGTTTTTGAATTTCTTGAAGCATAGCCATCATTATTGCCGCTTTGGGTCTTGTTTGTTTCATCATTGAAAATGATTGGGGTACCGGATAATGTATCCTTCTCCGGGGTTCCAAAATTGGAAAAGTCAATGTTTTTGATAATGGATGAGAATGGGGTTCCTGGTTCGAATCTGGTCTTGGAGCCCGAAACCCGATTTTCCAATTTTTCCTCAAAGCTGCTAGACTCGATTCCTTGACCTATTGATTTGCCGCTTGAGTGTGGACAAGGCCCTCGGGGCTGCGTCCGCGGGATCCACACAGGCATAATCGACTCGAGGTTCTTTCGAATCGAATTAAGACCAATTAGAGTCGCCACCAAGTTTTTTGGGAACTTGGAACCGTTCAAGTCAACTTTACACCTTTCATCGAAAAGCATAAAGCCAATCGACTACGAGTGATTAAAGATAAAGACTTGTACCCTATATCACTCGATTAGAATGACTCTCGTAATCCAATGGTATTTAGACGGATCCACAAACCATAGATCTTGAGTAAGGGGTGAGGGTACGTGTTGGGAAGCCCATAAGGACACCCAACCCCGCCCGTCAATAACGGCCTCTACTAAGTCAAGTGTCGAAGTTCAAACAAGGTCATAGCTACTACGATGTATGATATGCAAACGTTGTTTTAACCCTATCATGTGACAACAATTTCTATGTCGTTTTAGATGCAACTAAACTAACTTTGTCAAAGTTGTAATTTAGCATGTGGGTTGATTGATCTAACAACATACAAAGCAAACAAGGCTTAAGGGGAATGGGGGAGCCGTTGGGATCTACCTATTACAAACCAGGCATTTCATGCCGACACAACAACAAATTAAAGATACAACTCGATCTAAATACAAATACTACATACAAAACAATACACGACAACACACACGGCCGTTTGGCCTAGAAAACCGTGCACATGAGGGGTGGTGATGCGACCATAATTGGCGCATATTTAGCCCCCGAATTACCATTGTTTCTATGCTTTTTAGTGCTTATTTGGGTCATTTCTTATCTTTAGATCTTTGTTTTGCATATTCTTTGAGATTTTGATCCCTTGGTAGGAAAGGAGTAAGAATCTTGCATTTTCATGGCAAAACGAGGCTAAATGGATCGTATTCAATGACCAAGCATCAAGGAGAGACAAGACTAGAAGGCCTTTGTACATAGCTAAGTAGAAGATCAATGTTGGGAAAGGATCCTTGAGTCCCCAAGGAAATCCCCAAGGATTCTATGAAGAAAAGGGAAGAAAAGAAGAAGGAATGACGCTGTAGAAGAATCCGAACGGATTATCCACGATCCGTCCGTCCGCCCAGCTCAATCCGAGCGTCCTTACCCAGGATCCGCTCGGATCCCCCAGGCCCAATCCGAGCGTCTTCTACCTTGATCCGCTCGGATCGTCCATGCCCCATCCGTCCGTCTCGACCTCCATCCGCTCGGATCACGAAGACAGACATGGTTTCGTCCTTCAAGTTACAAAATGGAGACGCCCTTCTCTCATTGAATACCGGAGTCTCCTTGCTCAACTTAAAAAGTGTAATTACTAGTTTAGCCCTTAGTTAACCCTAATGCATCCTCCCTAATTTTCACTATAAATACCCCATTAGTCTAATTAGAGGAGCATGTTCTTCTAATCAATAGTTAGAGTAGTTAATATCAATCAAATCTCTCTTCAATATTGTAATCAAGTATTAATCAAGTTTTAATCCAAGTTTTAGTTCCTTAATCTCTCTCTTGTTCTTACTTTATTTTGGGTAATTGAAGATTATTTGGGTTATTATTGGGAGATTGACAACCTCTCAATCTAGGATTCAAGTACTTCTATTATTCTTGCTTTATTATTGGAATCATTAGTAGGTATAATCTCTTAATCCCTTTTTAATTATTGCTAATTACTTTCATTTGTTCATCATGTTTCATTATGTTAGTATGATTGACAACCTTTCTAGCATGATCAATATGATAATGAGTGAGTAGTCTCTTAGCTAGGGTTTAATGGGTGATTAGGGGAAACCAACATGGGGATGATTCATGCTTAAATCAATATGCTTTCATATCTTATTTGCTTACTTGTTTTGATCTTAATACATGCACATGTTATGTTTGATGAAATGCTAAGCCTATGAATCCTTGCATTTATTATCATCTACTATCTCTTCAACTTGACTTGTAAGACATAACCCAACTCGAGTCTTGTTAGATCATGCATGTGTTAAGTAGGAAAGATTAAGTCGACTTGTAGGTGTTGTACAATCCAAGAGATTCGGCTCCGGGACCCAAACTTTCCTAGGATTGTAAGATATAACCCAACTCAATCCATCACAACAATAATTGCTTGCTTATAATTTGAGAACATGTTTGTATGATCATATCCCATGAATCCCCTATGAACCCATGACACCCTAGTGCTTTTAATCAATTGTTTACACCCTTATTCCATTTACCTTGTTAGTTTATTTTCATTGCTATTTTAGTTTAGTAACCTTCTACATCAACCCAACTTGTGACACCCCTAGACACCACTAGTAGCAATAGAAATCTTCGTTTTCAATACCCGTCCCTTGGGATCCGACCTTTACTTACCTCTTTACTAATTTGTAGAGTTGTTTGTGAAGTATAAATTGTGTTTTGTATCGACCATTGACCAACGACCACATTTGCTTAATTTGTGAACTAAATGGCTCCGATCAAAAATGGCGCCGTTGCCGGGGACGGTGTTTAATTGATTTTAGATTTCTTTTGTTATTTTTAGTTGTGTCTTTTTCACCTTGGGGAAGTAAAACTCCTCAAGGTTTGTTCTAATTGTTTTTGAGTTGTTTGATATTTTGCATGTCTAGAAGGTTACAAAGAGATTTGTTACCTTTTGACCGTGAAATCGAAAGAACCTTGACGAATAATAGGAGACTTGTTAGGAGGGATTTGGGAGGTGTTGGTGAAGTTGTTCAACCCACTAGTGAGTTTGTCAATCCTTTCGCAATAGAAGGAGAAGAGAACCCATTAAACAATACCACACAAAATCCACCTACAATGCCTAAATTTTCGTCTCACTCTATACCCACCGAGGAGGATCTACCAAACGGTACTCCTACCCCACAACATCTTACCGGAAACTTTATTGCCAAGTCCGCCTTCATCCAACTAGTTGAGAGGAGCCAATTCGGGGGCATGCCAAGTGAGGACCCTCATTCTCATATGGAAACATTTTGTGATTATTGTGAAGCTATCTCTCAAACGGGCGTGACTCAAGACCAAATAAGATGGGTCTTATTTCCTTTTTCGTTAATCGGCACCGCAAAGCAATGGTTGAAGGGCCTTGATAAGGCCACCCTTGGAATAGATTCTTGGAAGAAGTTAGCTCTCGCTTTCTACAAAAAATTCTACCCACCGGAAAAGACTAATATGCTAAGAGCTCAAATTACGGGTTTTAAGCAAAGGGATGAAGAATCTTTGTATGAAGCTTGGGAGCGGTTCAAAGGTATTTGTCGCTCATGTCCTCACCATGGACTTAGCGAATGGTTTTTAGTGCAACAATTTTGGAATGGTTTATATGAAGATTCAAGGAACATTCTCAATATGGGATCAAATGGAATGTTCACCGAAGTTGATGACAATCAAACATGGAACAAGATTGAGGAAATGGCGGTCCATAATTCGCAATATAGTAGGCCTCGCAAGGCTACTAGAGGAAAGTATGAAGTGGACACCGTTACTCAATTGGGTGCTCAACTTAGTGCTCACATTGACACTATCAACTTGAAGTTTGAACAAGCTATGGCTAGACTTGAGGAAAGCTCAAAATCAACAAAGCATCATGTCAATGCCTTGACGGCATCCTCATCAATCCCAAGCGGGATATGTGAGAATTGTGGAACCTTAGGTCATGATCAAGGAGAATGTAGGGGAACAACCGAGCAAGTTAATGCTTTCCAAGCTTACAAAAGTGGTACCCCTTATTCAAATTTTTACAATGAAAACACCAAGTTCCATCCAAATCTCTCATACAAAAGCCAAAATGTTCAAAACCCTCAACCAACATACACTCCACCACCCATGAGAAATCAAAACCAAAGACCCTTTTTCAATCAAAACCAAGGTTACCAAAATCAAAATCCATACAATCACCAAAATGACCAAAGTTTTGATGTCCAAAAAGCGGTCCTTCAAATGCAAAAAAATCAACAAGAATTTTTCACCCAAATGCAAAAAGATAGCCAAGCAAAGGATACCACCATCAACAACATTCTAGCTCACACCAAGATGTTGGAAACACAATTGACCCAACTAGCATCTTCAAGCTCATCAAGACAAAAGGGGCAATTACCACCACAAGGTAATCCCCCTAGACATGAAACGGTTAGTGCCATTCACTTGAGAAGTGGTACAAGGTATGAAGCACCGAAGGAGCAAGTTGAGGATGAAGTTGTGAGAGCTAGTGAGAATGAAGTTGTGGTGCAAAGTCCCAAAGAAGGGGAATCATCAAAGGAAGAAAGTTCAAAGAAAAATGAAGACAAAGCCAAAGAAAAGGAGCCCATTGTGATTAGACTTCCTTTTCCAAGTCGTCAAGCCAAGCCTAAATTTGATGATCAACTTGGAAAGTTCATGGAAATTGTGAAGAACTTAGAAGTCTCAATTCCTTTCACGGAATTAATCAATCACGTTCCGGCCTATGCGAAATACATGAAGGATATTCTCACAAAGAAGAAGTCGATCCGGAAACTTGAGACTATCGCCTTCACCAAGGTGAGTAGTGCCATACTTCAAGGGAGTTCACCTCCAAAGCTAAAGGATCCGGGAAGCTTCTCAATACCGTGTACCATTGGCGACACAACGATCAACAAAGCCTTATGTGATCTAGGGGCTAGTGTGAGTGTCATGCCGTACTCGGTAAGTAAAAGGTTGGGAATGGGAGAGCTTAAATGTACCAATATCACACTTCAAATGGCCGATAGATCGACGAAGACACCGCTAGGGATATGGGAAGATGTCCCCGTGCGAATTGGGAAGTTTTTCATCCCGGTGGACTTTGTCATTGTTGATATGGAGGAAGATTCCAACATTCCAATCATCTTAGGAAGACCTTTCCTACACACCGCGGGTGCGGTGATTGATGTGAAACATGGAGAGCTCACTCTAGAAGTGGGAGATGAAAGCATAACTTTTAATCTTGACAAGACCATGAGAGCTCCTCGTTTGCATGAGCCATGTTTCATGATCGATCACTATAGCCGGAAGGATGAAAGGAAGAAATCGGAACTCCAATGGAGGAAGAAAGTTGAAGATGCTCCATTCAAAGAGCAAGTGAATTGTGACAAGGAGAGCTTGCAAAGCTCATCAAAATCAACCAAGGAAGAAGATGATGGCCTCATTGGCCAAAAGAAGAATTTGGGAGAGTTGTCTCCATCCAAGCAAGAGATTTTCAATGATCAACTCAATGAAGTTTGTGGTCTTTGGGACGACGAATTTGAAGGGATCTTTAATCCCTACATTGGGCATGCCATCGATCATGATCAACAACAAGAACCACGGTCTATTGAGAACCTCTACCATAACAACGAACAAGCTTTTAACTACTTTTTCGAGGTGTTGAGCAACATCAACAACACCTTGAACATGCCTCCTTGACATCTCATCAAGAATGAGAGTTTGGTGGAGTCCTCCCTAAACCACCACTTGTAAATATTTCTAACTCCCTAACTTACATTTAATTTTTGCATTGCATTTTTGTCATTTTTGGATTTTATTTACCTTGATCAAAATAATTGTCATGAAAAGAGAGAAGTGAGGGAGGGACTAATGATTTTAATTGATGTGTAGTGATTTACCTTAGTGTGGGGATGGCAATTACCTAGGCTATTCACGCCTTAGTAGTGCCCCCACAATGAAGAACACAAGAAAAGAAAGAAAGAAAGAAAGAATGTTAAGGAATGGGTTTGCGCAAGGATCCGTATAATCAAGGAAGAATCCGAGCGGATTCTGGAGAATCCGTCCGTCTGCAGAGGATCCGAGCGTCCAGCTCAGAAGACGCCCGTCTTGGGCTGTGCAAAAATTGAAGAATTCCTGTCTGTTAAGGAATCCGAGCGGATTTCTGGAAAGACGCCCGTCTCCCAGGATCCGTCCGTCTCTGGTAAAATCCGCCCGTCTTGAAGCTGAAGAAAAACAAGAAAAATCTCTGGATGAGAATCCGTCCGGATTTCCCAAGAGACGCCCATCCCTCAATAAAAATCCGAGCGGATTTCCCCAGGAGACGCCCGTCTTTAGGCGGGATTTTTAAAAATTTGAAGCTTGAAAATCCGAGCGGATTGCGCCTAATCCGCACGGATCGTGCCTGCATCTTCGAGATTTTCGTTTCTTTAAATACCCCCCACCTTCATTCATTCATTCATTCATTCATAAACACTACCCATAACACCAAAACCCTCATCCTCTCCATCTCAAACACAAAAACCCTCAACAAAATCACCAAAACAAAATCAAACCATCCTTCAAACATCAAATTAATCACTCCATCTTCAAGAAAAATCGAAACCAAGCACAAAATCTTCACCCTTTGAGTTGATTTTTGTTCTCATAAAGGCAAAGCCTTTCACTTTCAAAATCAATTTGGGCATTCTACAAATTGAAGATTTTTGATTCTCTACTTGGTTTGTTCATCAAATGGCAAGAACAAAGGGAGCAACAAAGGCAACAAAGGCACCAAAGGCAAAGGCTCTCTCTCAAAGGCAAAAAGCTCTACAAACAAAGAAAGCTTTGGCAATGGTGGTGTCAACACCAAGCTTGGTAGTGGAACAACCTCAGCAAACTTCTATGGAAGCATCACCTTCTACTCCGGTAATTAATCAACTCTTGCATTATCCGGAGGTAACTTTCATTTCCGATGACCATAGAAACTCATTTGTCAAGTTTGCTATGAAACAAATTCAATCCACCAAGTTCATATGTGAAAAAACCTTAGAGAAGCTAGGTGTCCTTGAACAAACAAGAGTCTTTTTCAATGCCATGGGTTTGAAGAAATTGTTTGAAATGAAAGAAGTAACATACCCCTCCCTTGTCTTGGAATTCTTAAGTTCCTTGAAAGTGACAAAAGTTGAGAATAGGGAAAATATTGAGTTTCGTCTAGCTAACACTAGTAGACGCATTTCCTTTCCGGAATTGGGTGCAATTTTGGGTCTTAGCGATGAACATAAATTCTATAAGCAATATGGTAAGTACGATCCCGCGCCTCTTTGGGAGGCAATCTCCGGGAAGAAATATGAAGATTTTCATGCTTGTCGTGCTCTCTTGGTCCATCATCCGGGCATAAGAATATGGCACAAAGTTGTGGGAAATACCATAATTGCTAGAAGAGACACCAATCATTTCACGGGACTCGATTTTATTCTCCTTGAATCAACCTTGAATATTGGAAGAATTCACACCAAGCCTTACAATTGTTTGAGGCTATTGGTTGATAGATGGCTTCATGTAGATAGTGGGAAGAAGGGTACGACCGTTATTGTTAATGGCGGCCTTGTCACGGTCCTAGCCAAGCACTTTGATCCTAATTTCAATAAGGATAGCAAGTACAAGGCTAAGGATGGTGGCCATCTCATTGATATGTCCATCTTGATTAACAAGTTCAAATGGGTTGTTCACAATTCCCTTGATACCAAGTATGGGTGGCTTACTAGTGAGGCTCGTTCATTCACTTTACCCGCAAAGATTTGCCGTCTTAGTGTCCACCGGACCAACTATTTACTTCCCCTAACCAAAGAAGCCGAGTACATCATTCAACAACAAAAGGGTGACCATGAGGCCCCCTCCTCTTCCATTATCATACCACCTTACCCCTATGACTATGAAGAGTTTACGCCGGAAGGAATTGAAATTGGGAAAGACTATGTAACTCTTCTTATGAGAGCCATGCACAAGCAAGCTTATGAAGACCGGAAGAATGCATATCTAGCTCAATATCCTCCCCTCCTACATTTAGCTAGGCAAGGACTCCTTGATCCATCTTGTCCTTTGCCTAGTTGGGCGGATAGAGAAGCTTTGTTCCCGGGTGCATCAAGGGATGTGGTGGAAGATAATGAGGTTGTTGGAAATGATGAGGAGATTGATGATAACCTTGAAGAAGAAGCAAGTGGAGATGAAGAAAGGGATGGTGAAGATGGTGAAGATGATGATGAGGAAAGCAATGAAGAAAGTGCCAAGGAAAGTGGCAATGTGACCACTTCTCATGAGGGGAGTGGTGATGATGATAGCATGATGGAAGACTAGCCTTGGAGATTCCTACTCTCCCACGGTTTGTCTATATCTCTTTGTATTTTATTTTCATTTTGATCATTGTTGGTTGAGTCCTAGCAACATCAAAGGACTCACACCTCGGTTCCTTTGAGGTGTTCTTTATTGTTCCCATTTTTGAAAATCCAAAATGACAATCTAGTCTCATGCATAGCATAGCATGTGCATGAACTCCCCCATGCTTCGACATTAGCAATAGTGTCTTGCTTGGTTTGGGGAAGTTGATGCATACGCAACGGGAGGTAATTTAAATTATCCTCTCCGTCATAACAAAACAACATGCATCATGTAGAATAGCTTAGTGTAGAATTGCATTTAGCATAGAAATCATGCATCATTCTTTGCATAATTTCCATCATTTTTGGCCATTGAGGACAATGCCCATATTAGTGTGGGGATGGGAATTCTAACACTTAACTTCTATTCAAAAACCCATAAAAATTGAAAAATTTCAAAAAAATCATAAAAATTTGAAAATTGAAAAAACCAAAAACAAGTTCATTTTCCTTTGTATATATTGTCTTGTATATATTGTGTTTGTTCATCCTTGTTCACTTTGATTGACTACGCCACATCCGAGACATGAGGATATTGAAGACCGCATGGTATGATCTTTCCAATCTCCTTTTTCCTCTTTATGTTAATGACTATGTGGCTTTATTTTGATTGATGCGGTAAAACAATGTGAACTTAGGACTTGCATTTAGTTTATATGTCATATTAGTTGGTAGAATCATTTTGCATTAGGATGTATAAATGTTAGTTGCATCATGGCATGTAGTTTGCATGGTTAGAAAAATTTTGCGAAACCGTCTACTTGGGAAGCTTGACAAGTGTATATAGGCCCTAGTAGATGCTTTTTATTCTTAAGACTTTGCTTGTTAGAATGCTTGTAAAACACCCTAGGATGTGTCATGCTAGTATCCTTTGACCCATGGTTTAAGGCCGAGTCAAGAGTACCTTGTGGTGTGATAACTCCTTGGCTACCGTTTATTCCAAGGTGACCCTTGAAACCATGCATACTTCTATCGTTCATCCATATTCTACCATACATTTTTGTCATCAAAGGGAATGGGCACAAAAATTATTCAAATTTGAGTTCAATGAAATGAAAAGTGAAAGAAAGTTTGCAAAAATGCATCAAATGAAAAGAGGAGCAAAAATAGAACTCCTAAAGCTTCAAATACAAGGCACCCTCGTTACTAATTGGGGTGACTTTGAAAATATTCAAAAAGAAATGCAAAAAGTTGTCAAGTATTGAAATGCCAAAAATCAAAAAGAAATGGCAAAGAAAGTGTTCTCAAATGTCAAATACCACAAGAAATTGGGGGAAAAACAAAAACAAAAGCAAACTCCCAAAGTGAAACTCAAATATCTATTGATCCCTTTATCCATCGTATCCATTTTTGTGCATGGTAGAGAGGGGACGACCCTTCTTCTTGTCTAGGCAAGAGGGGGAATTCCGCGATCCTCCAGTGTTTCTAACACCATAGGGAGTCTACTCTTGACAAAAGCATTTAACGATTGAGGACAAAGGTACCCTAGCTTGACGCCTTTTGGAGGTGATTTATTGGTATCCTTCTAGGCTTAGTAGTTTGAACAAATTGCATCTATGAAGGATTGTGTACCCTTGAATTGCTTCCCTTGTAGATAATTTCCGCCACTTAGATGAGGAAAGTGGCTATTCTTTTGTAGATGCATCCATTACTTGTTTTTATGTGCTTAATGTTTGGATGTGTCGCCATTTTGGCAAGACCCACCTTGCCTTGCAAGAAGGCATCCTACCTCATGGTTGTCTTGTTGTGAGTTGAAGGGGCGGAGTGAGACCCGCTAATTGTCTCATATCGGCTATTATTATTAGGTTAGGTTAGTATTGGTCCTAGTCTTTGTCACCTCTTTACTCGGGACGAGCAAAGGTTCGGTTTGGGGATATTTGATGCGACCATAATTGGCGCATATTTAGCCCCCGAATTACCATTGTTTCTATGCTTTTTAGTGCTTATTTGGGTCATTTCTTATCTTTAGATCTTTGTTTTGCATATTCTTTGAGATTTTGATCCCTTGGTAGGAAAGGAGTAAGAATCTTGCATTTTCATGGCAAAACGAGGCTAAATGGATCGTATTCAATGACCAAGCATCAAGGAGAGACAAGACTAGAAGGCCTTTGTACATAGCTAAGTAGAAGATCAATGTTGGGAAAGGATCCTTGAGTCCCCAAGGAAATCCCCAAGGATTCTATGAAGAAAAGGGAAGAAAAGAAGAAGGAATGACGTTGTAGAAGAATCCGAACGGATTATCCACGATCCGTCCGTCCGCCCAGCTCAATCCGAGCGTCCTTACCCAGGATCCGCTCGGATCCCCCAGGCCCAATCCGAGCGTCTTCTACCTTGATCCGCTCGGATCGTCCATGCCCCATCCGTCCGTCTCGACCTCCATCCGCTCGGATCACAGTACAGCATGGTTTCGTCCTTCAAGTTACAAAATGGAGACGCCCTTCTCTCATTGAATACCGGAGTCTCCTTGCTCAACTTAAAAAGTGTAATTACTAGTTTAGCCCTTAGTTAACCCTAATGCATCCTCCCTAATTTTCACTATAAATACCCCATTAGTCTAATTAGAGGAGCATGTTCTTCTAATCAATAGTTAGAGTAGTTAATATCAATCAAATCTCTCTTCAATATTGTAATCAAGTATTAATCAAGTTTTAATCCAAGTTTTAGTTCCTTAATCTCTCTCTTGTTCTTACTTTATTTTGGGTAATTGAAGATTATTTGGGTTATTATTGGGAGATTGACAACCTCTCAATCTAGGATTCAAGTACTTCTATTATTCTTGCTTTATTATTGGAATCATTAGTAGGTATAATCTCTTAATCCCTTTTTAATTATTGCTAATTACTTTCATTTGTTCATCATGTTTCATTATGTTAGTATGATTGACAACCTTTCTAGCATGATCAATATGATAATGAGTGAGTAGTCTCTTAGCTAGGGTTTAATGGGTGATTAGGGGAAACCAACATGGGGATGATTCATGCTTAAATCAATATGCTTTCATATCTTATTTGCTTGCTTGTTTTGATCTTAATACATGCACATGTTATGTTTGATGAAATGCTAAGCCTATGAATCCTTGCATTTATTATCATCTACTATCTCTTCAACTTGACTTGTAAGACATAACCCAACTCGAGTCTTGTTAGATCATGCATGTGTTAAGTAGGAAAGATTAAGTCGACTTGTAGGTGTTGTACAATCCAAGAGATTCGGCTCCGGGACCCAAACTTTCCTAGGATTGTAAGATATAACCCAACTCAATCCATCACAACAATAATTGCTTGCTTATAATTTGAGAACATGTTTGTATGATCATATCCCATGAATCCCCTATGAACCCATGACACCCTAGTGCTTTTAATCAATTGTTTACACCCTTATTCCATTTACCTTGTTAGTTTATTTTCATTGCTATTTTAGTTTAGTAACCTTCTACATCAACCCAACTTGTGACACCCCTAGACACCACTAGTAGCAATAGAAATCTTCGTTTTCAATACCCGTCCCTTGGGATCCGACCTTTACTTACCTCTTTACTAATTTGTAGAGTTGTTTGTGAAGTATAAATTGTGTTTTGTATCGACCATTGACCAACGACCACATTTGCTTAATTTGTGAACTAAATGGCTCCGATCAGGTGGCCCACGGCTCACATGACCTACGGCCTTGGGTCACTCCTCGTAATGCGTGCTCGCGCTTAATCTCATCGAATTAGACATAGGGCTACGCACCAAAGCATGCATTAGCATAAACCGGGCCATGTTGCTTTAGACAACATGCGGTTTACTACGCTCCTACAAGCATTGGGGAACAACCGTCTAACCAAACAAGACCAAGGTTTTTGAAGAGGTTTTGACTCAAAAAGAAGTAAAACAAACTCGAAAATTACAACTCGATAAACAAACGATAAATTATAAGCTAACAAACGACAAAGAACAAAAGGTATAAAACAAGCGAGACAAAGAAAGACGTGGCCAACCCCACGGCCTAAAGCCACGGTCCAAACCAACGGCCAAGATAAGGTCAACCTAGTTCCTAAGTTAAGTTCATTGGTTAGATCGAATGTTTGCGAAAAGGGATAGGAAACAAGTTAGAAAACGAGTTAGAAACAAAGTTGATTGATTGTCGCGCAAAGTGTGTTATTCTACAGGGCCTAAGGGTCCAATTAGGTCAGATATCATAAGATTAACGCTTACTCGTCGAGTGTTAATAGGAAGGTGCTAATCACGCACTCCTATGCTAGCGAGAAATCTAGTGATAAGAAAGATGCGTTCAATTATTTACAGAATTGTTAGTTGATTTTTAAAGCTATGTCGATGCACCCTAATGTGTCTAATTAGGTTATTAAATTAATTTAATGTCATCTAAATACGTCATAGGTTAACAATCAGAGGTTAAACTAACATACAACGGGTCCTAGGGTATGTCGATTTGGCCGAAACAAAAAGGGGGTCGAAAGCGAAGAGCGAAGTTAGACAACTCGTTTTATTTATGCCCTACCTTGAACACGAGGATATGTAAATGAGACGGGGGTGTACGACCGACTGATGTAGCGGTTTCTTTTCCCATCTCAAGTCAACGCGGGTGTTCATGGTGGTACTTTAACTCATACTCGGACTAACTAGTTTCATAGTTAATTTAAAACAATTGATAAACAAACGAAAAAACAAACAAAAAAAGACAATAAAAAACGAGCATAAAACAAACGAAATAAAAGGGAGAAGAGGAGGATTTGATGCACCCTCAACCTACATGTATCGTTGACACCGTCTTGGGTCGTAATCGTTGGTAGATTTTATCTCGAGAGGCCGTCGTCGACGAAGAATAAAGCAAACACGCGTTTTGGAAACTTTCTGGACAGCGATTTTCAAACGATGATATCTCCCTCGTTTCACGACGAAAATTCGATTTGAAAGATGTTTTGAAAACTAGAAAGAGAGAAGAACAGGAATCTTAAAGCAACCCCTGCTCGTTTTGGGTTATTGGGCACGAAAAACGAGCACAAACAGAACTGGACAGACAAGAATAAACGCGCAAAAGCAGTGTTATTTCACTCTGTTTTTCGAGGGATTTCGTGTACTCTCAAGGGCAATTTGGCTCGTAAATCTTGGTCTAATGTGTAGATGGATGTTATGTGGTTAATTAGGAACAAGAAACTCGAGTTTTTATGAAGGTTTGATGGAGGAACGAAAGGGTTTTCGAAGAGGACACACAAACAGTTCAGTTTGTGTGTCGGTTTTGTTTAGGGTTTTTGAAGGATGTTTAGGGTTTGTTTCTGAGGTTTAAAGCTTGTGGGTGATGGTTGGATGTATGGAGAATTTAGAGGAATGAATGTATGGTGAAGGGGTGGTATTTATAAGGAGTTAAAATAGGTTAAAAGAGAGGGAGGGGCAATCGGGCTTCATCCCGTATGGCTGTTGTCCAGCCGTTTTTGTGAGGGTTTGAGGGGGGTTTTCTTGGTGATTAAGCTAGGATAATATGGGTAGGATACTAGGGTATGGGTTAGGGTTAATGGGTATGGGTCTTGGTAGTGTTTGGAGCGGGTTTGGGCTCGGGAATTGGTTTGCCAAAACAGGGGCTGTTTGGTTTTTATGCGCGGGCTGGTTGGGGTTGTTTGGGGATGGAATTTGGGCCATGGTATGGGGGGTTCGAACAAGGGTGGATGGGTAGAGGCTTAGATGGGTTAGTGTACTCGAGATTCGTGCCAATTCGCAAAGAAAACGGGCTCAAAAACCGAGCTAAAAACGAGCTCAAAATCATGCTTAAAACGAGTTTTTCTTCGCTTTTAAAATCGATTTTTCAAATCAATTAAACCATTAAAATAAATGACTTTTCAAATCAAATATACTTATAAAATGATTTTTCAAATCAAATATTTATTTTATTTTCAATAAAATAAACTTAAGAAAATAAATTCAAAATAAAGCTTTAATTTAAATATCATTTAAATTAATAAAATGAATTTACTTAAAAAACACGTTAATTTAAATATCATTTAAAATAATAAAATACTTCATCGACGACGCCCATTCTACCTCGTAAAACGAGCTCCAAATAATGACAATGACAACTAAAGAATACATGTGTCCTATCATCATCGGGTGTTTGTCGGGTTCTCTATAAATTCCAATATCGACGGATACGGGTATCTACAGAGCCCCCACTTTGACTGAGGCTTGGACAAGGCGAAAGTCAAAGTATACCCCAGGTCCCTCTCGACCGAGGATTCTTGGTCGTTTATAGTCCATTAGACATGCGTATATAAGCTCTTGACCATAAGAAGAGATCATACCGAAACATTTCGGGACCGACTCTTGCTTCTGTTGCGTCGAATTATCATCGTTGGTCATCGACTCATAAATTGCATAAATGGTGGGTTGAGCCTTATCCTTAGGCGCCTACGTATCCGTTTCTGACGGAATCAAACCCGCGTCGTAGTTCGGCCACTGCTGACACATGCCCAAAGTTTATCATCTGCTGGCGTATGTCCAAAATTCATCATCTTCTGACATTTGCCCAAAATTTATCATCTGCTGGCGCTTGTCTAAATGGGACGGGACTTTCCGAGGAGGTTGCCGTCGTTTTCATCATTTGCTTTCAGCTACGGAATTCTTCCATTTCATACTCTTGTATTGAATTGAATTCTTGGTGGATGTCATCCATTACATCTTGATAGTGGTCTCTGAAGCCAACGGCTTCAGAGCCCCTAGTTTGTGATGACTCTAAAGTCGAAGACTTTAGAGCCCCCAGTTGAAGCATATCCTGCTATATTCGAAACATAGAAAATGTACGAGCAATAATCATCACATAAGCACATTAAAATTGGATCATTTGAGATACTTGGTCATCAACCCGAAAATTGAACTTGAAAATTTTGAATGATTGGGTCATCGACCCGAAAATATGTTGGGCCATCGACCCTTCGAAATTGAGTTTGAAAAAAAATTGGGTCATCAACCCAAAATTTGAACATGTTGAAGATTTTGAATAATTGGGCCATCGACCCGAAATTTGAATTTGAAACGAATCATAAAAAGTTTTTGAAATTTTGAATTTTGAAAGATTGGATCATCGACCCTTGATGGGTGAGCATGAAATTTGAAATTTTGAATTTTGAAAGATTGGATCATCGACCCTTGATGGGTGAGCATGAAATGCGACTCAGACACTCTGTATGGCTTGCAAACAACGTGGGCGTAGCCCGCTACCGCAAAACAAAAAAAGAAAATAAAACCGTAAGTGTGCACGGGTTTTAGTTCAAATATTGACTCGTCGAGGGTAGAAAATGTAAATCGGCCGTTCCGGCGCTCCCCAAAACGCGATAGATGTGCGAAAATCTGATGCATCGTGCCAAAGACTGGTGTGAGCTGGGGCGGGCCTAAGAGGCGCGCGACCCAAGGCCCACACGGCTCAAAAAAAACGGCACCCTAGGGGTGTCATCCTAGGTGCTTCCTTCCCTTATACTTTCTATATATAAGGAAGAGCTGTTTTGCCAAATTTATTATGCTTTCCCCCCAAACTGGTGCAAATAACATAAATCATTATGAATAATCTAGCGAGTGCTACGCGAGCATGGGAGACAGACTTCACTGGCGCAGAGAGACAAGAATTAAAGACCGCTCAACTGGCGCAATTACTTCCCTTACGCCAGATCCCCCTTCAACGTGCGTTGTTGGAACACTGCCTTAGCTATTGGGATCCTCTGAACCATGTCTTTGCTTTTCCTGAGGGGGAGATCCGCCTCTACCCGAAGAGTTTTTACGCCCGGGAGGATGGGATGCTGAGGCCATACCGGCTATACCTAAATTTCATTCAGGGTGGCGTGGAACATATCTAGATTGCCTTTGCCTTTCCAGGACGGAGTCTGAGGGGATAGTTACTGGTGACGAAGTCAACCTTTTTGCTATCCATCGGAAATTTTGTATCTTGCGAAACAGTACTTTACTGCCAGCGTACTGCCGCAGGGCCTTTGGATTGATCATGCTTCACCTCTATGTCTTCGAAGGTAGAATGAACAAGACAACTTGTGTAGGACAAGCGAAGCTTTTGTCCATTGTGTCTCAGATGGAGACGAGACATAACCCTTCCTGGATTATTCTCAATGAAACTCTCCGGGGTTTAGATGCTAAGAAAATGAACCCTGGTACCGATTGGTCGGGATGCTCCCGTCTATTGCAGGTAACAAAATCTATTCTCCTGATTTCGCATCCTTGATTAATTTTCTTTTATCACAATTCTTGCCACGTTTTTGTTGCATTCTGCCACGATTTTGTCACGATTTTGTCGTGCATTACGCCACGATTTTGTTGTATTACGCCACGATTTTTGTCGATTCTCGCCACGATTCCTGCCACAATTCCGTTTTTTCCTTCTTTTTTCTTTTTTTTTTTCCTTTTTTTTCTTTCGTTTTTTTTTTCTTTTTTTTTTTCGTCTCTTTCTTCCTTTTTTTTTTCGTCTTTTTCATGTTTTCTTTTTTTTCTTTTTTTTTTTCAGGTGTGGCTTTGCGAGAGATTTTGGCTCTTTGCCCCGCCGCGTGAGCCCAGCTCGTATCTCGCCCGTATGCTGACTATGCGTGCCAAGCGGTATGAAGACGAGCATCAAAATGACCTTGCATATTGGCGAAACAAAGCGACGGAGGGGAATGTCGCCCTCTTTCTTTGGTTCATGCCTTGGCTTCGCCTCAAATCCTTTACTATCCTTAGGAAGATGACAAGACCAGGCGTTTGCAACTACCGGGTTTAGAGAGGTCTATTCACATTTACCACGACCGCGTCTGCGTCGGATGGGCCGCAGACAAATAATTCCCAAGTGTGAGGTGTTGCTGGGACGAGCAAGAGAGTGAATTCCTCTATATGTGATGATTGGCTCAAGAGGTGGCACCAAAGGCGTCTTTGGTATGTATCTGCGCGCCCTCGGACTACAGGTATCCCCGTCTTATACTAAATGGCTTAAAGAGAAGACCGAATCAGGTAAGGACTTGTGTCGGAAGGATGAGCTTGTCGACATCAAATATTATGACAAAAGCGCGATCGCGACTTCTTTGTTAACGATCTTTCGTCCGCATCCGGACTGAAGCTAATCGAGAAGACTCCTAAAACTGACTCACAGGCGACAGGTGTGTGGAAACGGTTGGGTTCAAAGGCACACTCGGGCTCAGCCTTAGAAGGGAGGCTTGGTCCTCGCTTGAGTGTAAAAGATAGGCTGGGCCCTCGGGAGAAAATGACGATTCCTCCTAAGAATCGCGCTAGATAGAACGCAACTACCCCTCCTCTGCAGGAGCCTCGGTCACGTGACCCAAAAGGCAAAGGGAAAAAGAAGATGTAGGAGCCTTCGACTCCAAATATATTATTTAATACTACTACTTATTATTTGTTGCTAGCTGTTTTCTTTTTTTCTTTTGAAGGATGTAATGGGCATCGCCCGATCTTTAATAAGACTTACTATCTATTAAAATTCCCAGTTTCTGCATAAAATTTCATTTTATTCAAGGAAGGGTCGGTTGTACTCTTTTAAAGAGCTGCCTACGTATCTGTTATCAACAGAATCAAACCGAGCTCGTAGTTCCACAAAACAAATGCGCTACAATCATCGATTTATAACGCACAAAAAGCAGCGAAGCCAAAAGTGCCGCGGCCTAGACTCGCTCACGAGCACTGCAATTCAAAATTTTTATTTTACGACATTGAGAATGAGTTCTACGGATAGTATTTCTTTAGTTGATCCAAATTCGTCGGATTCGCAAAGTCATTTCCATCTAGATCTGTCAATCTGACTGCGCCTCCCGATAATATCTTCTTTACCAGGTAAGGACCGGCCCAGTTCGGCTTGAATTTTCCCCTCGGGTCAATTGGTAGTAAAGCGCGGACGGACTTTAGGACTAAATCCCCATCCTTTATTCCTCGAGGTTTCACCTTTTTGTTAAATGCCCTTTGTATCCTTTTTTGATAGAGTTGAACATGGTGTAATGCATTTAACCGTCGCTCGTCGAGCATGACCAAGGAATCATACCTGGCTTGTAGCCGATCGGCTTCAGGGACCTGACTTTCTAACAGGATCCTTAAAGAAGGTACCTCTAATTCGATAGGCTGAACTGCTTCCATCCCATATGTTAAATAGAACGGAGTTGCTCCAGTGGCTGTGCGAATAGACGTTCTGTATCCCCATAGTGCGAACGGTATTTTCTCTGGCCATTCGCGATAATTGTCGGTCATCTTTCTGAGAATCACAGTGATTGTCTTGTTGGCGGCTTCCACTGCACCATTCGTTTGAGGTCGATACGGTGACGACTTGTGGTGTTTGATTTTATACTTTTCAAGTATTACGGCAGTTTCGGCCTGGAAGTGAGTGCCATGGTCGCTAATGAGCTCATGCGGCACCCCATATCTGCAAATGATTTCATTCTGAATGAACTTTGCTACCTGCTTTGCTTGTAGAACCTTGTATGATTTCACTTCTACCCACTTCGTGAAGTAATCGATGGCGACTAACATGAAACAATGCCCACCTGTTCCAGATGGGTTGACCTTTCCAATAATGTCGATTCCCCATGTTGAGAAAGGCCATGGTGATGTCAAAGTATATAATGATGAAGGCGGCACGTCTTTGTATGTTTGCGAAGATTTGGCAATTATGGCAAGTGTTTGACATATTGGCGACAATCTGTCTCCATCGTGGTCCAATAATACCCTAATCTCATGATTTTACGAACCAGCATATGGGCATTCATGTGTGGGCCACACTCTCCGTCATGGACTTCTTCCATGACTCTTTTCGCAGTTGGTGAGTCTATGCATCGCAGAAGGATATTTTGCGCGGTCTTCTTGTACAATTGTCCGTCATTGGTTCTAACGAACTGAGCGGCTAGCATTCGAATAGCGCGCTTTCCGCGGTTATCCATGTCGGGTGGATACTCTCCTGATTCTTTAAATTTCAGAATAGCATGATACCAAGGTTCGGCCTCGGTTTCTTCTGTGTCTCCGATTACATTAACATAAGCAGGTGACGATCTTCGTTCGACACATATCGGCATAGTATCCATATGATCAGGTATGTTGATCGGAGCGACTAGCTTTGATAGTGCATCGAAGAACTGGTTTTCGTCTGCGGGGAGGTGCACGTACTTGACCTCGGTGAACAACTTTTCTAGTTCTTCGATTTTTGCTTGGTACGGAGCCAAGCTATCACTTCGGGTTTTCCACGTCCCGGCCACTTGATTGATCACTAGTGACGAGTCCCCATGTACTACAAGCTTTTTGATGCCTAACTCGAGAGCACTGTGCAAACCGAGTAGGCATGCTTCATATTCAGCCGCGTTATTAGTGACGTTAAAGTCCAACTTGATCGAAATGGGAACGTGTTCACCTTCTGGTGAAATGAGCAGAACTCCTATCCCGTATCCCCTATAGTTCGATGCTCCATCGAAATAGAGGTCCCACGTATCATTGTCTATGTGAACGATATCTTCGTCGGGAAACGACCATGTATCCACAACCTCAGTTTCTTCTATCGGGTTATCCGCCAGGAAGTCTGCAACCGCCCTTCCCTTTATCACTTTTAGCGGTACATATTTCAGGTCGAACTCGGAAAGCATTAAAGTCCATCTAGACACCCTGCCGTTCAGAACTGGTTTTTCAAACAAGTATTTGATTGGGTCCATCTTCGAGTGGATGCAGACACTATGACTGAGCATGTAGTGCCGTAACTTCTTTGTCGCCCATACTAAAGCCAAACATGTCTTTTCGAGCTGAGTATACTTGATTTCATACTCCAAGAACTTTTTACTAATGTAGTAAATCGCTCTCTCCTCTTTATCGACTATCTGCGCCAGCATTGCCCCCATTGCAGTATCCGTAACTGTAAGATACAACAAAAGTGGTAACCCAGCCGTTGGTGGGCTAAGCACGGGAGGGGAAGATAGTATTTCTTTGATCTTATCGAACGCAGCTTGACAGTGATCATCCCATACGACGTGTTCCCCGACCTTCAATTTCTTGAAAATTGGCTCGCATATCATCGTTAGCCTTGCCACGAACCGACTTATATATTGGATTCTTCCCAGGAAACCTCGAATTTCCTTCTCGGTTTTCGGGTGAGGCATTTCCATTATGGCCTTTATTTTCAATGGGTCCACCTCGATGCCACGGTGGCTAACGATGTGACCCAACAGCTTGCCGGATGTGACTCCGAATGCGCATTTTTGTGGATTCAACCTCATGTTATACTTGCGCAATCGTTCGAAGAATTTTCGTAGTGTACCAAGGTGGCCATCACGCTCCTTTGACTTGACAATCATGTCGTCGACATAAACCTCGACCTCCTTGTGCATCAAATCATGTAACAATGTTGCCGCGGTCCTCTGGTATGTAGCCCCTGCGTTTATTAACCCAAAAGGCATTACTGTGTAGCAATAGGTTCCCCATTGCGTTCTGAACGCAGTCTTATGCATATCTTCTTTCGCCATCTTGATCTGATTATAACCGGCGTATCCATCCATAAAGGATAGTAACGCGTGTTTTGCCGTGTTGTCAACCAGGATGTCGATGTGAGGTAATGGGAAATCGTCCTTCGGACTTGCCTTGTTTAAATCCCGGAAGTCAACACAAACCCGAACTTAACCATCTTTCTTAGGCACTGGAACGACGTTAGCCACCCAGTCCGAGTATTCTGACACCTTGATGAACCCAGCTTTGAGTTGCTTGTCGATTTCTTCCTTGACTTTTAAAGACCAATCTGTGTGCATTTTGCGTAGCTTCTGCTTGACTGGCTTATACCCCGGCTTGATTGGGATCCTGTGCTCTGCAATTTCCCTATCAATGCCTGGCATGTCTTTGTAGGACCATGCGAAAACATCTTTGAACTCATGCAACAAATCAATGAACCCCTGTCTTTCGGTGGGACTTAAAGTAGTTCCTATTTTAAGCTCCTGTGGTTCTAAGGTTGTACCTACATTGATAGTTTCGGTATCTTCGATGATCGAAGTTTTCTGTTCGTACTCTTCCAACCCTTTTATCAACTGTAGAGGTGGTTCCATTTCTTCTTCTTCTTCTTCTTCGACCAACTGTTCATCCTCGACCTCAGTCTCAATGTCATTATTAAAACAATTATTTTCAAAGTTTGAATTGCAATGTAAGTAAGACAAGTCGTAAGCAAACTGATTCATATTATTATTGATTTGAAATTGCGCGAAATGCGCTAACATTTGAGCCAACTGATCAGAGCTCAGTGGCGAGATAGGGGTATTCGGGACAGGCCCCGGAATACCACCATTAGGAAAAGGTGCATAGGAAGGGAAAGCTAGGGGAGGGGTATTTTCAACACCTGACTCCTTAGACTCAATCTTAGGACCTAACTCAGACTCAGACTCAGACTCAGAATCGGTAACATCATCCGGCTTGAACATCTCTCCTTCTCCCGTTGTCAACTTGAAAAGAAGTCCTTTGTTGTCAGTCCACTTGATTGTTTTCCGCCATCCCGTGTTGGTCCTAAGAGGATCCACATCGGTGATGAGGGTAGATGGGTCGAACCGCTCGCTTCTCAGGATCATGCTTACCAAATCTTCGTTTGGTATTGGTGATTTCTTCTCTTCACCGAAAAGGAGACCCATAGCTTTCTCGTCATTTATTGGATCCGGTTTGGTTTCTACTGGCATCACGGTCAGAATGTCTTCAGGGATGTAGTAGCAATCTTGGAATACTTCGATTCCTGGGACCATAAGGTTCTTCTTTGGGTCAAAGATAGGTTCGGGAAGTCCATGCAAGGGAGTTCTTCCCCAGCTTTCACGAAGTGACCATTGAGAGTTAGGTGATACGGTCCCATTTTAATATCTCGATCTTCGATCGTTCTTCCCCTCTTTTCCCGTAGATCTTTCTCAGTGGGCTCATATCCAAGCCCGAAGGTTACTCCTTTGGCTACGGGTGGTTTCAACTCGAAAGCCTCCTCCTTTCTAGGATATAATGAGAAACCGAAGTACTTCCGATTTTGAGAATCACCTCGCAGAGACATGACTTCCCGTATATAGATCCATATTTTCGGAGTTCAGCTCGATCATGTTGACAATCTCGAAACCACATGCGTCATTGGCAGCTTCGACCCTTACTTCGGAAGTAATGTCTCCTCCCGCTACGATAATTGGCGTGGCGTCAATGGTGACGGTTTTGCCATTGAGTGGGACCTTGATTTTTCGATGCAGCGTTGATGTTACGGCCCTTGTAGCGTGGATCCAAGGCCTCCCCAACAATAAGTTGAAGGATGAGCAAATGTCAATCACTTGGCAACTCACTTTCTTTTCCACTTGCCCAGTCTATACTACTAGGTCGACAAGTCCACTCACTCGACGCACAGTGCCATCGAATGCCCGGGTATCCGTGTAGTGGGGATGAAGTCATTCTTCTCCAAGCCCAGAATATGCGCCGTTTTCAGAGGGAGTACGTTGACGGCCGATCCGTCGTCAACCAAGGTCATAGGGATATGCTTGTTGAGACACACGGTAGCAATATAGAGGGCCAGGTTATGTCGAGGCCCGAACGGTGGCAGATCTTCGTCGGAGAATGTCACAGCGTTGGTAATCTGAGGCCGATTCTGGGCGATGTGAGTGACCATGTCCGCAGGAGTAGTATTCGATGACACGGTCATGTTCATCAAAGCTTGTAACAAAGCTTGCCGATGTTCGAAAGAGCTCAGGATAAGTTGCCAGATAGATACGTCGACCTTAGTCTTTTGGAGTTGCTTGATGAGGGAAGCCTCGGAGGCCGACCCTTCACCAAGAACTTCGACCACTGCCGGCTCCTTTTGAGGTGCCTTACTCGGGATATCCTTAGCTTTCTCCACACGATATGGGCGCCCGGATCTAGTCAAATGGTTTGACTCTAGGGCATCTTGCCTCACCTTTAAGATTTCTTCTTGGGTGTGAGAAATTGTCGCACCTTTGACGAGGTAAACATCATCCTCGTCATCGGCCCAAACGCCATTGATTTCATTGCCGCTTCGGAGTATGTAGGGAGTACAATCGACAACAAAATCCCCGAATGTAATCTCGTTTCTCGAGTTTGGTAGGAATTCGGAGCAATCTACGAATATTCTTCCGACGAAAACCTCTTTTAGACGACATGGGCGAATCAAGTGAGAGTAATCGACACTATCTTCGGTAGAGACAAAGTTAGTGTGGTCGCCAAACGGATTGGTGACGTTATTGGGCTTTATGGCCGGGATTGGGAGCGTTCCGTTCTCAATCATATCTTGAATTTCGTGCTTTAGTCTAAAGCACCTTTCGGTATCGTGTCCCTTCCCTTGATGAAAGGCACAGTAGGCATTCGGTTTGTACCATTTGCCTTGTTGTTCAGCAGGTGGATCCGGAGTTGGACCAATGGGCTTCAACTTTCCTTGGGCCATGAGCCTTTGGAGAGCATAGGCGTAAGTGCACCCGATATCGGTGAATACCCTCGGAGCTTGGCGTGGAGGCCTTTTTGACTGTCCATCTAGGAGATTGACAGTTTCAACAAAGTGGGCCGCTGCGGGCGCTTTTGCTTTAGATGACGAAGCCCCTTGGTATCCCTTTGGCTTCTCAGCTTCAGCAATTCGGACATCGTCCTCTACCTTTATCCCGATCCTTATCAATTCTTTGAAAGAACCAAAATTTTGGTATTTCAGAGCATTACGGTAAACAGGTCGTAAATTCTTCACGAACTTATCTACCATTTCAACTTCATCAGGCTTCTTAGCTAACTTCACGCTTTCAGCGCGCCATCTTGCGAGGAATTCAGTAAAGCCCTCTTTCTCCTTTTGCGTCATCACCTCCAAAGTTATTATGTTGGTTTGAATCTCAACATTGTCAGCATAGTGCTTACAGAACTCCACCGTAATATCTTCGAAAGTGGGGAAGTTCTTGAGGTCAAGATTGTAGAACCAAGCCTTTGGGTGTTCACCCAGAGATTGGGCGAAAATTTCGAGAGCATATCGCAGGTACTCCCTTGGTGCTAAGTACCCTTTATAGGCCTTAACATGGTGAATCTGGATCTTGGTGCCCTTGAACTTGGGGATGTCGGTGAGTACCATGTTCGTGGGCAACTTGTCTCTGAATCGGGGCATAGGCCCCGAGCTTTCTCATAGTGGATGTTCTTCCCCTGGGAGAGCTTCAAACGGTCCTCAATGAACTTGAACCGTTTCTCCAGATCAGTCAGAGGTGGGGTAGATGAAGCGGAGTCTTCACCTAGCTTGGATTCGATTGCATCCATTCGGGTCATCATGAGGTTCACGGCCTCAGTAAGCTTGTTAACAGCATCTTCCATTGCTTGACGTCGGGTTTTGGCGGCCTTTCTACAAGAAAACCCCGAACCGAGTCGATATTTAAAGTAAGAGCCCCTGCACACTTAAGGACTCGACCCCAACTTGACTCAAACAAAGACTCGACTTGAGATTGATTAAACAAGGGTTCGACTCACGGTTTGATTTAGACATCGGTTCACTTTAGACTCGACAAAACGACATGACTCAAACTGTCATAACTCGATTCTAAACTGGACTTGGTGTGACTAAACCCGTGATTGGGCTAACATAGCCCATGGGTTCGTGTGAAACGTCCATAAGGGCCTAGCTTGGACGTTTTTTGTGGACTATCCTAGACCAAAAGGTCGACCAACATGACTCAAAGCCCAAGAGGTGAGCTTGGGTGACCCAACAAGGTCGTGTTCTAGACTCTTGGACTGAAAAAACGTCTAGCTTAACACGGCCAGGACCCGGACACGACTCGACGCATTTCATGCTTGGTTAAGGTTCGAGAAACATTTTGGATCGGATTTAAAAAAAAACGAAGGATTGATTTGAAAATGAGATTTGAAATGGGCAGCATGCCGGCTATAAAAGCTCATTTTTGGGCCGAAAATTCTAGTCCTATTTGGGCAGCATTCCGCGTTTTTAAAACCATGCTAGTTTGAAAGTAAGTTGTTCAAAAGTTCGGTTTTGAAAAGGACATGGGAATTTTCGAAAAAAAAGACTTGGGAAAACAAATTGCACATTGTCATTCTCATGCTATAAGGATGTATGCTCCTAGACATCTCTAAGTCTCGGCAAGTCTTCTACAAGTAGGTCTATGCCCTCCATCCTTTTGCGGTCTTATAGAGCAAGGTGTCTTAAGGTAAAGTACCTAGAAGATCGTCCCCACCATCAAGAACCACGCGAGGCGAAGTGGAAGCGAGCAATGTGCAGCTTCCTGGCATAGTGGGACGTCGCCCCCCACGCATCACGAAGAAACGCTGGGACGGCCCGGGCAAGTCCTTAAGGGTTTATGCATGAATCGTAGCACTATGAGTAATGTTTTACTTTCCAACGCTTTCTTTTCAAGTTTCACCTCGGAGGAAAAGACCCTAGAAACACAGTGTAACTAGTCCTCTTTTCCCAGCCGGAGTCGCCAAAGCGTGGACAAGGCCCTCGGGAAGCGCGTCCGCGGGATCCACACCAGGCATAATCGACTCGAGGTTCTTTCGAATCGAATTAAGACCAATTAGAGTCGCCACCAAGTTTTTTGGGAACTTGGAACCGTTCAAGTCAACTTTACACCTTTCATCGAAAAGCATAAAGCCAATCGACTACGAGTGATTAAAGATAAAGACTTGTACCCTATATCACTCGATTAGAATGACTCTCGTAATCCAATGGTATTTAGACGGATCCACAAACCATAGATCTTGAGTAAGGGGTGAGGGTACGTGTTGGGAAGCCCATAAGGACACCCAACCCCGCCCGTCAATAACGGCCTCTACTAAGTCAAGTGTCGAAGTTCAAACAAGGTCATAGCTACTACGATGTATGATATGCAAACGTTGTTTTAACCCTATCATGTGACAATAATTTCTATGTCGTTTTAGATGCAACTAAACTAACTTTGTCAAAGTTGTAATTTAGCATGTGGGTTGATTGATCTAACAACATACAAAGCAAACAAGGCTTAAGGGGAATGGGGGAGCCGTTGGGATCTACCTATTACAAACCAGGCATTTCATGCCGACACAACAACAAATTAAAGATACAACTCGATCTAAATACAAATGCTACATACAAAACAATACACGACAACACACACGGCCGTTTGGCCTAGAAAACCGTGAACATGAGGGGTGGCCCACGGCTCACATGACCCACGGCCTTGGGTCACTCCTCGTAATGCGTGCTCGCGCTTAATCTCATCGAATTAGACATAGGGCTACGCACCAAAGCATGCATTAGCATAAACCGGGCCATGTTGCTTTAGACAACATGCGGTTTACTACGCTCCTACAAGCATTGGGGAACAACCGTCTAACCAAACAAGACCAAGGTTTTTGAAGAGGTTTTGACTCAAAAAGAAGTAAAACAAACTCGAAAATTACAACTCGATAAACAAACGATAAATTACAAGCTAACAAACGACAAAGAACAAAAGGTATAAAACAAGCGAGACAAAGAAAGACGTGGCCAACCCCACGGCCTAAAGCCACGGCCCAAACCAACGGCCAAGATAAGGTCAACCTAGTTCCTAAGTTAAGTTCATTGGTTAGATCGAATGTTTGCGAAAAGGGATAGGAAACAAGTTAGAAAACGAGTTAGAAACAAAGTTGATTGATTGTCGCGCAAAGTGTGTTATTCTACACGGCCTAAGGGTCCAATTAGGTCAGATATCATAAGATTAACGCTTACTCGTCGAGTGTTAATAGGAAGGTGCTAATCACGCACTCCTATGCTAGCGAGAAATCAAGTGATAAGAAAGATGCGTTCAATTATTTACAGAATTGTTAGTTGATTTTTAAAGCTATGTCGATGCACCCTAATGTGTCTAATTAGGTTATTAAATTAATTTAATGTCATCTAAATACGTCATAGGTTAACAATCAGAGGTTAAACTAACATACAACGGGTCCTAGGGTATGTCGATTTGGCCGAAACAAAAAGGGGGTCGAAAGCGAAGAGCGAAGTTAGACAACTCGTTTTATTTATGCCCTACCTTGAACACGAGGATATGTAAATGAGACGGGGGTGTACGACCGACTGATGTAGCGGTTTCTTTTCCCATCTCAAGTCAACGCGGGTGTTCATGGTGGTACTTTAACTCATACTCGGACTAACTAGTTTCATAGTTAATTTAAAACAATCGATAAACAAACGAAAAAACAAACAAAAAAAGACAATAAAAAACGAGCATAAAACAAACGAAATAAAAGGGAGAAGAGGAGGATTTGATGCACCCTCAACCTACATGTATCGTTGACACCGTCTTGGGTCGTAATCGATGGTAGATTTTATCTCGAGAGGCCGTCGTCGACGAAGAATAAAGCAAACACGCGTTTTGGAAACTTTCTGGACAACGATTTACAAACGATGATATCTCCCTCGTTTCACGACGAAAATTCGATTTGAAATATGTTTTGAAAACTAGAAAGAGAGGAGAACAGGAATCTTAAAGCAACCCCTGCTCGTTTAGGGTTATTGGGCACGAAAAACGAGCACAAACAGAACTGGTCGACGAAGAATAAACCGCATAAAAAAGCAGTGTTATTTCACTGTTTTTCGAGGGATTTCGTGTACTCTCAAGGGCAATTTGGCTCGTAAATCTTGGTCTAATGTGTAGATGGATGTTATGTGGTTAATTAGGAACAAGAAACTCGAGTTTTTATGAAGGTTTGATGGAGGAACGAAAGGGTTTTCGAAGAGGACACACAAACAGTTCAGTTTGTGTGTCGGTTTTGTTTAGGGTTTTTGAAGGATGTTTAGGGTTTGTTTCTGAGGTTTAAAGCTTGTGGGTGATGGTTGGATGTATGGAGAATTTAGAGGAATGAATGTATGGTGAAGGGGTGGTATTTATAAGGAGTTAAAATAGGTTAAAAGAGAGGGAGGGGCAATCGGGCTTCATCCCGTATGGCTGCTGTCCAGCCGTTTTTGTGAGGGTTTGAGGGGGGTTTTCTTGGTGATTAAGCTAGGATAATATGGGTAGGATACTAGGGTATGGGTTAGGGTTAATGGGTACGGGTCTTGGTAGTGTTTGGAGCGGGTTTGGGCTCGGGAATTGGCTGCCAAAACAGGGGGCCTGTTTGGTTTATGCGCGGGCTGGTTGGGGTTGTTTGGGGATGGAATTTGGGCCATGGTATGGGGGGTTCGAACAAGGGTGGATGGGTAGAGGCTTAGATGGGTTAGTGTACTCGAGATTCGTGCCAATTCGCAAAGAAAACGGGCTCAAAAACCGAGCTAAAAACGAGCTCAAAATCATGCTTAAAACGAGTTTTTCTTCGCTTTTAAAATCGATTTTTCAAATCAATTAAACCATTAAAATAAATGACTTTTCAAATCAAATATACTTATAAAATGATTTTTCAAATCAAATATTTATTTTATTTTCAATAAAATAAACTTAAGAAAATAAATTCAAAATAAAGCTTTAATTTAAATATCATTTAAATTAATAAAATGAATTTACTTAAAAAACACGTTAATTTAAATATCATTTAAAATAATAAAATACTTCATCGACGACGCCCATTCTACCTCGTAAAACGAGCTCCAAATAATGACAATGACAACTAAAGAATACATGTGTCCTATCATCATCGGGTGTTTGTCGGGTTCTCTATAAATTCCAATATCGACGGATACGGGTATCTACAGGCTGCCTTCTCTTGGATTGTCTCCAATTCTTTGATTTTGGCCAGGGCAGCCGCTAATTGTTGTTCTGAGGTGAGTTCCACCATTTTTGTGTCTGAATATTAAATGAAAAATGATAAAGGGAATTTTATTGGTTGAAGAACTAGATGCCCCACGGTGGACGCCAATTGTTTTAGCAGGATTTTCCCTGAATGGGTCCGGCTTGATTAAAGGATAATTTGGGTATCTAGCTCTATAAGTTTGGAATATTGTAAATGAATAACAAGGAAAGACTAAGTATAAAGAATAATGTTTATATTATTTAGATAAGCTGAATACAAATTTGTTTAAGTAATTGAATGCTCGTAAAATATTGAAAGATAAGTAGTGAAGTAGTTCAACACTGATGAATAATGAATGAAATTACAAATGCCAGATTACAATATTTATAGTCATAAACATGAACGTTGTATTGATCTTCAACGTCCTTCTCTTTTGTCGGAGTTGTTACCGGATTAATAGGGCACATTCCCTATTAATTCGGTTGACTCGTTCTTCTTTGATTGATCCTTAGCTTTTTCTCCTCTTGCACGTCTAGGTTCATGGGTGATATAGTCTCATAATTAGACTTGGTGTTCCTTGAGAATAGGACATGAATATTTATCTTTATATAACCGTTTTGCTGCTCTTCAGCTTAATCCGGCCTGCTTAGGTGTGCTGCCACGCTATTCCGTACTTACCATCAGGCCTTCCTTCTGGGATTAAGTAGCCTATTCATCCTGTAATACTATTCATCTACGAAATAATGATTAGATTTGCCCGGTCTCTGTTTGCCTTGATCAGCCTTGAAAGGTCAGGCCAGGTTAGAGTCAGACCAGGTTAAACTGGGCCTAACAGGTTATATAATCATACCCGTTATAATTAATTTTAGTAAAATTCGCGCCATACATTCTACAACGTCTATTGTGATTTTCGTGAATAATCGTTGTTAAAGGGGCGTTGTAGTTGCCTGGATTTGTAGTAGTGTCACCTTTGTAATCATTTGCAGGGTTTAAGGCATGCGCGAGCACTAGTAAAAGGTGATGCGGATCTCCGCATGGGCAATTGAGCTAGAGTAGCGACCGTTTCCGTGGGGACCTATGTGCTCACTTTAGCTAGTGTTCAAGAGTTGTATTTAAATAAGTGTTATTTTGTACCAACTTTAACCATGTACATCATCTCCATTTCCGCGTTAGACGCGAAAGGCTTTCGTTTTATGATTAAGGACAATAGTTGTAGTTTTTCATTAAATAATGTGGTTTATGGGAAGGCCATTTCAATTGGAGGCATTTATGTTTTAAATGATGTAAAATGACATTTATCATGTGGAAACTAAAAAGCTCAAAACGGGTGGTCCAAATGAATCCTACCTTTGGCATTGTCGTTTAGGCCAAATAAACGAAAGACGCATTAAGAGACTTGCTTCATCAAAAGTGCTCAAACCATTCGATTTCGAATCTTATGGTATATGCGAGTCTTGCCTTTTAGGTAAGATGACTCGTGCACCTTTTGTGGGAAAAGGGACACGAGCTTGTGAGGTTTTGGCTCTCATACATACGGATGTGTGTGCACCATTAACTATCACCGCTAGAGGACGTTTTCACCACTTCATTACTTTTACTGATGACTTAAGTAGATATAGGTATGTCTACTTAATGAAGAACAAGAGTGAAGATTTTGACAAGTTCGAAGAGTTTTAAAATGAAGTAGAGAACCAATTGAATAAAAAGATTAAGATCCTACGATCCGATCGTGGTTGTGAATATCTATATACTGAATTTGATTTGCACCTGAAAGATAGTGGTATAGTATAACAATGGACTCCTCCTGGCACACCACAATTAAATGGTGTGGCCGAAAGGAGAAACCGAACTTTATTAGACATGGTTTTGTCTATGATGAGTCTAACCGAGCTTCCTAATTCGTTTTAGGGTTTTTCCCTCTTGTCTGCAATATTTTCACTAAATCGAAGCCCGACTAAAGCGGCCGATAAGACTCCATATGATATATAACCCGGGAATGTCCCTCATTTGTCATTTGTTGGGCCCAGAATTATCCTGCCTGACCTTACAAAGACCAAGCAATGTTCAAAGCCAAAACCTGAGCAGGAAATAATTCAAGTCGGGCATTGAGAGTATACAGACATGCACCAAGCAGGAGAGAAGAACAGGACATGCAACTACTAAGCCTGACCTGAAAGGAAACCACATCAGGCATAAGAGAAATATTATCCAAGCTGGACAGGCTACGAGAAAGGCACGATCAGGCCATATAAGTAAGGTCCCTATAAAGAAGGAAGACTAATTCAAAAGAATAAAATGGAAGAAAGAGTCAAAAGCAACGGCTGAAATGCTGTTGAAGTCAATCAACTACTTCCGGGTAAATAGGGCACGAGTCCTATTTACCAGGAAACCCTAAACAGATTAGAAGAAGCTACTTTGGAGGTTAATATAAATAGAAGAGAAGACAAAAACAGAAGGCACATTGGAACACACACTGGCATACTTATACTATCACTCTCATTCTTGTATTCAAAACATAATTAAGCAATATCCTTAACCTGTCATGCCTGATATACAAATACTCTGTCAGGCTACTCAAAGTCATGGTAATAACTTCTCCTGGCTTGGTGTCCGTGGTTTTTTCCTTTATTCTCAGGGTTTTTCCACGTATAAAATCTTTGTGTCTTTACTTTTTACTTATTTATATACTTAGCAATATTAGTCAGGCAAACTACTTGAGTTAGATCACCCCTTCTTAATTCCCCTGGCAGGACGTTTCTGTTCAGTGAAATCCCTGGTAAAAAAATTGGCGTCCACCGTGGGGCATCTAGCTCAAAAGTAATCAAAACCCAAGAACCAAATAACCCAAAAACGTGAGAAATGACAGGAGATAGCATTGAACAACAACTGGCTGCCGCCCAACAACAACTGTAAATGGAACAGCTGAAACATAAAATGGTCCGGGCAGAAGCTGAAGTTGTAAAATTAAAGGAATCAGAATCCAGCCTGAAACTAAGGCTAGGAGAGAAAACTTCAGGATCAAAGTTGAAAGTTTAACCTGGCACACCATTCTCCTCAATCAGCTGAAACATTGATTTCTCCAACTTTGGCACTCCTACTCCACCGAAGTCAAAAGCAGGAGAAGAGACAGACTCAGAGGAAATCTAAAATGAAGAAACCCTACCAGATCAAACCAATACAGCAATCATGATGGCCATGCTCCAGGAAATCCAAAAACTCCTTGAAAGATTTGAAAAGATCCCTTGAGTCCCTACCCTAATTGAGGAAACAAATCTAGAAAGTTATGCTGATTCACCCTTTCTGGATGAAATAGCAAGAATAGACCTACCAAAGAAATTTGTGGTTCCCTCAATGAGAATCTATGATGGGACCACAGATCCACAAAATCATGTAGCCTATTACAAGCAAAGGATGTTGGCAGCATCTATTCCCAGTGAACTACGACAAGTCTGCATGTGCAAGGGGTTTGGGACAACCCTGAATGGGCCTGCCCTGCAATGGTACATAAACCTGCCAAACGGAAGCATCAAGTCCTTTGTCGACCTGGTCAACTCCTTTAACCATCAGTTTGCCAGCAGCAGGGAACTTGAGAAGAGATCCAGTTACTTATACATGATCGAGCAAAAGCCTGGTGAATCAATTAGATCCTACATGACAAGATTCAACAAGGAAAAGGTGTCAATCCCAGATGTGATTTTGGAACAGCCGTGGAAGCTTTCAGGCAAGGGCTACCCCTGGATAGTGACTTCTACGATGCAATGACCATGATGCCCTGTCATACCTTTGAAGATGCCCAGGCATTAGCCATAGGCTATATTCGGCTGGGAGAAGATAAAGGCTAGAAGGAAGACAACACTGACAACAATTCAGGATATGGCAAAGTCATCGAAAAAAGTTCCAACCACAGAGGGAGCAGTTCAGGCCATCCCCTTACACAAGACCTGACAGATCAGAAGTCAACTACACACATGAACAACGAGGTAAATCCTATACTTATTCCCCTATCCAAGAATATAATATCTCTGTTGATATCGCAGGACTAATCAAGAGACTTGACAATATAGGAGACATTGACAAATGGCCAAAGAAATCAGATAACCCCAACTCAAGGAAAGATACTACAAGATGGTGCGAATTCCACATGGATATAGGGTACACAATAGAAGAATGCCTGGGATTGCGCAAGCAAGTGGCCTACCCGCTAAAGAAAGGATATCTGAAAGACCTGATGCCAACAAAGAATAGGGAAGATGATGGAACATGAAAGAACCCAGAAAGGCAACAACGTGACCTGTGTTAGAATCTATATCTCATTACTTTACATATTCATATATGTGATGAATTAATTTAGTCATAAAATTAAATATTGATCTTATGCATGCAAACAAGAATAAAATATAGAGAAGAAATCATCATCCTTACATTGAGATTTCGGATCAAAGGGCACAAATGAGTTCTCCTACTCACTTGTTCTTGAGCTTCCTAAAATGGATGAAGAAGGATTCAAGTATAGAATCCCTCCTCTTAATAAAATTAATATTATTAATACTAGAACAATATTAATTTAAATAAAATTGACACAAAAATATTGTTTTTGGTCTCTTAATTTTCGGTTTAAGAGAAGGGAGAAGAAGAAGTAATTTATCTCTCTAAAACTCTATATTTAGATGATGAATGAATGAATGTATTACACTAATATTTGAAGTAGTGTATAAGGTAAATTATAGAGAAAAACCCATGGCTTTTCTCTATGACAAAACCGGGTAGGGGGAGGGGTGGTGATGGCCAATGCATGAGCAAGGTGTTCTTCACAAGAGTAACTAGGTATGCATGGCTAGGTTTAGGTAAAATGATTATGTTTTCCACTTAATTAATCAACACAATATTTATCCTAAATCACCCCATATTTCGGTCCATTTAATATAAAATGGATTCCATTTTATCTTTGTCAATTTTGTCATTTTGTCACATGTCACAAGTCATGTAAAATTGTTATGCATTTTTAACATATTAAAAATCAACGCATTAATAAAAATACGTCATATACAAAATTGACTTAGTAATTCATAATTACTTGTACCAAAATAATTTACCAAATATAAATCACAACATCTTGTATTTATAATAAATTATTCATTCAAATGCAATTGTTTCTTTAAACAATAATTTCATCTAAGTAATAAAACAATTCGATCACTTAGACCGTATCTTATTTAACCAAATTATAATGAGATACGTAAATATTACTTCCAAAATTGTCCGTCAATGTTTAAGTAATTTAATTAACCCGTATCGTCATACGATCAATTAAATAATCAATTAAGTGTGTTACCCTTTAGGTATGACCTAAGGGGATCAACTGATCACCACCGTCGCACGACAGTAATGTCAAACTCTAGTCAGCCAATCATTACCGATATGTGTGGACCAGTTGACAGTAAAATATTACTTCCCAATTGTATTCTTAAAATGAGACTTAAACATGTGATCATCATGGTCGACAGTTATGATCGCATTATTGTCGGAGGACACACATATTCCAACAATGTCCCACTTGTCCTTGACAAGTGTGCGTCACCAATTCTCTTGTCCTATTACTATCTCCCACTCAATGCAAGGTGTCTTTCAGGTCGTACTTGCAACTGATCATATCGAGAGTGGTTTCCTCGATCTGGAGAACAACTGATTGACCGGAATCATCCACCATGGATACCTTCCGAGCGTGGCCGCATTTCGATTCATTACTCCTCGAGTGGCCCTGAGATATTTTTATAACCCTGACTAGGGGTGGACAATTCCTATTGCACTTATTCCCTTCGACTAGCCACAGCCATCATAACCCAAAATATGCCCATTTGACCCCATTTACGAATGTCGTAGTAACACAAATCAAAGTTAATCTGAAACTGTGCCATCTTAGGCGAACAGTCTTTAGTCAAAAGAATCGACTCATTAGAATACTATAGTAGCTCTCGCCACGACCAGGCTATATAAATTTGCCAGAACTCTATAAGCGGTCATAAGGCCCGACAAGGTGTTCCTAACAGTCTGCCAATGTGATCGACTAGTCATCACACAAGACTCCATGGCACTTGAACTTGACATCAATCGCATCACATTCTAGTTACTTTGAGACGTCACTTCATATAAGTAAATATGGGCGAATACAATGCTAATCCGTGTTCACTTCAACGGGGTCCAATTGTCTCTACAACCCGTTTGGATGTAACAAAGTATAAGGTGAGTTAATAATAACTCAAACGACAAATGTCGACATCACATTCAGGTAGTCAATACCATATTACAACCTTGTGATGCATATCGTAAGTGTATAAACACTAGTCGATTGCAATAGAAGTTTAACATGCCATGTGTCCATGTGTTCAAACTTCTTTTATCGCATTTTCCCTTACATTCATGTTATCTCTCATAGCATGAACCTTACCAAGTACACATATATATAGGTTCCCAACCTCGGTTTGGGTTCTTTATCTTGAAAGAACTTTCTGGTTGTTTATCACACAACCAACGAATTTGTGGTGGATGATATGGCTTGCACTGGTCAAGTGTTCCACCCACTCACAATGCACTAGGTATACGTTTTGTAGAGTCTTGCAACAATTGTCAAGATGATTAGCCTAGCACTTCTCACAAGTCCTAGCATATTAGAAAATATTAGTTTTGAGTAACTTCTTACTTTAACTAAGTATCTTTCAAAGCTTCTTATTTCTGCTTTTAGCTTGAATAGCTTAGGATTTTCATAAATCCTTACGTGTGATCGAACTTCAATATGTGCAACCTCTTGACACATAATAGAGTGTTCAGTCCAACACTGAAATCGCTCATTGGTTCTCCTCGAGAATTCATGACGATTCTTCTATGGCTTGCCAATGACCCATCATGCTCTTATGCATATGATTCATTATTGGACATGTGCATGATTATTCTAATGGCGGAAACATTAGTACCTTTATAATCATGTGATCAACCATTCATAGGTTCAATGAATGACCATGACGGCTAATGGCAATTCCATTTTCATTGACATGAATAACCTTTTTTTTTTGTTGATTCGATGTGTATGTCACAATACCTATCCAACATCTCATGATGTGATTGGATTCATCATAGTCCATTTTCATCCAGAATTGAAAACTCAAATACTTCTTTGTGAAAGATAGTATTAGCTCGTCATTCTCAATGAGTAATGAGTTATCAATTTTACAAGATGATTGCTCCCACTAAATTCCATGTCTTCACATGATAATTTCCAACTCCCACTTAATTCCACATGTTTCGCAATTGACTACTCAATCGAAATATTTCAAGAATTGAAATATATTTTGCTTTGCCAAGTTATTAAGATAAAACCATATATGTTCAAAGATATCCTTTCAAAATACCTATTTTGAAAAGGTTTCAATCTTAAACTTATGGAAAGAGATTTTAATCTCTAACTCATTCATTTTATAATGATGCGTAGCAATGTCATTATTTAAATGTGAATTTCATTTAATATACGTCCTTCTCAAAATACCCTTTTCTGGAAGGAGATTTAACCATTTCATTTTCATAATGAGGTTAAGTAATGACACTAGCGTGATTAACAATTAATTTAGCTTCTGTAGATATCGGCATATCTTTCTTTGCAACTTTTAGTCATAAATCTCATTTATTTTCTAGTATGCAACTTTGATTCATTTAGACTCTTAAGTAATTATCAATATTGAAACTATTGGTCAAAAGTCGTTCATAAACTAGCCAAATCTCTTGTTAAGACTTTACATTAGTCATTCTTCTTCCAAAACTTTCTTTTGGTCTCCTCGTGTAGTTATCTTGAGAACATATTCTTTTGATTACTTCACTTGGTCTCTTCTCATTTATTTTCTATTCGAGACCATAGATCTCATCTATTCGTGTACACTATCTATATAGGTATACAATCATTCCTTCTTGCGCTTATCTCATTTACACAAGTATACAAATTTGCTTTGTGTTCTTTGTGTCTTCATTTTTCTCCCACTCTATCTTTAGTATAAATACACTAGAGATTCAAAGATAGCTTATGAGACACAAATAATGATTTGAAGTATAAGGAGGACTATCTCATAGGTTGACTAATAGTTTTAGATTTGATAAGTGTACTTGATGATTGACATTCCTTTAAGAGAGTTCATCAACTCAATCATCACTTTTTATAAATGATCATACACAAGCCTTAAGCTTGATAGTTGTCTATTAGATCACTTTAAGTGGATGATCATATGTTTCTATCTGCAAGCATATATAGACGAATTTTTAGAACAAGAAAAATACGATGAAACGGGTGACTTGGGTTGCAAACCAAGCCACCATAATCCAAAATACAACAATTGTTTAGAAAGGATCAAACATCTCCATGTCAAACACGGAAATCAAAAGTTCTAAAAATCCGAAACATGAATTAAAATAAGACAATAAAAAGCCAAGCTTCATGGAAGCTACTCCTAGCTTCTTGATGGTTTTTCAAGCTTGCTTTTCCTTCCCTAGTCCTTGCTTGGTGGAGGCCCTATTTACAATAAAAAGGGGATACATTATCACAACTTTGTATCACAATACCATAGTTGAATTAGAAACATAAAAGAAAGGATAGTCATTTACCTACTGGAGTGATCTTTCCAGCTTTGATGTCACCAAGATACTTGGAACAATTCCTCTTCCAATGTCCAACACCATTACAATATTGGCATTTATCAAGAGGACCCTTATTGGTCTTGGAAGTGCTAGCTTCAAAAGTCTTAGCCTTGGTGAAAGTGGGAGCTTGTTTCTTACCTTTCTTCCCATTCTTTTTGAACTTCCCCCTGCTCTTGGGGCTTATGTTAAGCACATCCTTAGGTGGGTTAACATTTAACCCCATGTCTCTTTCGGCTTGCAAAAGTAACTTGTGCAACTCTTCAAGAGACACGTCCTTATCTTGCATGTTAAAATTCACCCGGAATTGAACATATGCCTTGACTTTGGATAAGGAGTGTAGAATCCTATCTACAATGAGTTCTTTGGGGATTTCAACTTTTTGAATCTTCAAAGTCTCGACTAGCTCCATCAATTTGAGCATGTGAGGGCTAACCTTTTGGCCCTCCTTAAAGTCGAGATCAAAAAATGCTGAGGCCGCCTCATATTGGACGATCCTCGGAGTTTGTGAAAACATTGTCACAAGCTTGGAATAGATTTCACTAGCGGTGCCCATTTTAAAGGCTCTCCTTTGGAGATCCGCCTCCATCGCAAAAATCAACACATTTTTCATTGCGGCGGACTCCTTGTGGTAAGCCTCATAGGCTTCCCTAGTAGCAGCACTCGACCTAGAATTAGGTTCGGGTGGAGAGGCCTCGAGGAGGTAACGAAGCTTGTCGTCACCTTGGGCGGCTAATTTGAGTTGGGCATCCCTATCGGAGAAATTTGACCCATTCTTTTCAAGTTTACAACGATCCATGAAGGATCGGAGCCATGAAGTATTAGTGAGAGTTGTGGCGTTGGTGTTTGGAGCGGCCATTTGTTATGAGAAATAAAAGCAGTCTACAAAACGAAAAATCGAAGGAATAAAACATATGTCGTTTTCGAAATAATAATAACACTCGTAAAAATTTAATTTAAACAAGTTTTATTGCATTTATCTAGTGACCTCTACCCGACTTTGATAAATGATTCCAAGACCCAAATTCATATTAACTTAGGCATCGGTAAAGCCGAAAACAACCCTTATCAATATAACTCGGTGGATTAACCTTTTAATTGATTCTAATTTTAGAACTCTTGGTCGATAAATTTACTTTAAATTTTATCTTTAGCCCGAAACACATCCGGCAACCGTCGAGAATACTTTCGTTGAGTTCAACCCAAATTTCGAATAAATGTGTCCATGATCCAAATTTACACCAACTTGGGCATCGGTAAAGCCGAAAACGACCCTCATCTTTATAAATTCGGTGGGTAGACATTTATCACCCACTTCCCCTACGTAACAAGGTTTGTACCCCGATAAAGCCGAGTGCACTCCCTCACGAAATAGGTTTTCATGGTTTCTACTCTTTGGTAAGGCTATCTCTCAATTGTTTATTTTAGCGAGAGGTCATGTCAATTTATTATCTATCACGTTTTAAGTGAACTAAAGCGGTGAACTACGATAATTATAATTGACACAGTCGATAAACTCGATTAAAAAGATGATGCATGTTTTAGTTATGACGATTTAGCGATGCATGCGACATATAAATAAAATGCAAAGCATAAATTAAATCCTAGTATGACCTTCCTAAAATAGAAAATCTAATTAACTATTACATATTCGGAAACCAACTCCATTGGTCCCTTGAACTTCGGTTTTGGCATGCATCTCGAGGTAACACCGTCTTTAAAGGTTCGCCTTCTTAAGTGGCATCGTCTTCAAGGATCTCCGGAATAAATAAATTACATAACAAATTACATAATTTCCTATTATAAATTTGTAATTAAAATAAAAATAAATCTATTAAATTACAAAACGGTGATACGAGATCACAATAAATTACAACCGAATCGATATTCCCATACATTTCGGGTAATACCAATTAAAAACTAAGGCCATACTAAGTAAAAATTACATAATTCAAAATTACATAAAATAAAATTATGACAATCATAAATAAAATGCTGCATTATAAAATGTATGAACATACCCAATTTTATGCTAAATCGCCTTTAAGGAGCCAATATCGTATATTAAACGGTTTTTACGGATTTGTGTGATTCAACCTTTTAAAATCACAATAAATTACATAAAATCATATTTATGCACAAGTTAATTACCCTAACCAACTTAGGACTCAAAATTAGTCTCCACTAACATATCGACTATAATTAACTTATATTTCTTAAAATTGTTCATTAATGGACTCAAAATTACAATAAAATGCTATAAACTTCAAATAAATCACAAAAATTTCAAATAAATTTGAAATTTGAAATTTAAACTCATGAACATTCTGGAAAAATACCATGACACTCATAATGTTCAAAAACTTAGGTTAAAAATTTCGAAAGTTATCGGGAAAAACAATGTTGCGGTTTATCGGATTTATCAATTATAATCATAAAAACAGGAGAAAAAATATATTTATCAACTTTTCAATTTTAGATCTGAAAAAGGTAATAAAATGCAACATGTGACGTTTTTCCTTAGTCATGAAGTATGTTTTAGCAATTTATACTAATTAAAGTCACTATTTATGTTATTTTTCATCAAAAATTCATAAATCATGCAAAAAGACTTCATTATAGCCTATTATTTTACACACATCTTGTAAAATTGCATGTGACAACATACTAAATTTTTATGACCAGATTCGAAATATTTCTCATATTAACCTATTTATCATTTAAATTCGAGTTTTATCATGAAAAATCCATATTTCGAGCATAAGAACTCCAAAAATTATGAAAATTTACAGGTCATCTAAATGTAATATATGTGAAAACATATCCAATAACCACTAGAAAACTCGAAGTTTAGCTAATTTTAGTCCAAAAATGACATTTTTATCATAAAATCACATTTTTAATGCCATTATTATATAAAATGAACAATAAAAATCCATAAATTAACCAAAATATCCTAAATACATTTTAGGATCAGAAAATTTAACATACAAAATTGATTTCGTGATATATCATAATAAACACAAATTTATAAGTTTTATATGTTAATCGTATAACTCGGAAAAACCATAACCGATTTGCATGCAAACAACCTAAGGCTCTTGATACCGCTTGTTAGAAATCTATATCTCATTACTTTACATATTCATATATGTGATGAATTAATTTAGTCATAAAATTAAATATTGATCTTATGCATGCAAACAAGAATAAAATATAGAGAAGGAATCATCACCCTTACATTGAGATTTCGGATCAAAGGGCACAAATGAGTTCTCCTACTCACTTGTTCTTGAGCTTCCTAAAATGGATGAACAAGGATTCGAGTATAGAATCTCTCCCAAGGAATAATACCCAAGATAACCTCTTAATAAAATTAATATTATTAATACTAGAACAATATTAATTTAAACAAAATTGACCCAAAAATATTGTTTTTGGTCTCTTAATTTTCGGTTTAAGAGAAGGGAGAAGAAGAAGTAATTTATCTGTCTAAAACTCTATATTTAGATGATGAATGAATGAATGTATTACACTAATATTTGAAGTAGTGTATAAGGTAAATTATAGAGAAAAACCCATGGCTTTTCTCTATGACAAAATCGGGTAGGGGGAGGGGTGGTGATGGCCAATGCATGAGCAAGGTGTTCTTCACAAGAGTAACTAGGTATGCATGGCTAGGTTTAGGTAAAATGATTATGTTTTCCACTTAATTAATCAACACAATATTTATCCTAAATCACCCCATATTTCGGTCCATTTAAGATAAAATGGATTCCATTTTATCTTTGTCAATTTTGTCAATTTGTCACATGTCACAGGTCATGTAAAATTGTTATGCATTTTTAACATATTAAAAATCAACGCATTAATAAAAATACGTCATATACAAAATCGACTTAGTAATTCATAATTACTTGTACCAAAATAATTTACCAATTATAAATCAGAACATCTTGTATTTATAATAAATTATTCATTCAAATGCAATTGTTTCTTTAAACAATAATTTCATCTAAGTAATAAAACAATTCGATCACTTAGACCGTATCTTATTTAATCAAATTATAATGAGATACGTAAATATTACTTCCAAAATCGTCCGTCAATTTTTAAGTAATTTAATTAACCCGTATCGTCATACGATCAATTAAATAATCAATTAAGAGTGTTACCCTTTAGGTATGACCTAAGGGGATCAACTGATCACCGCCGTCGCATGACAGTAATGTCAAACTCTAGTCAGCCAATCATTACCGATATATGTGGACCAGTTGACAGTAAAATATTACTTCCCAATTGTATTCTTAAAATGAGACTTAAACATGTGATCATCATGATCGACAGTTATGATCGCATTATTGTCGGAGGACACATATTCCAATAACCTGCCCCTAACACCACCCATCTATGAGGTCAAATTCATCAATGGAGGATCTGAGATTTGTGGCCTGACCAGTTCAGCTGCAAAAAAAATTGTCAGGGAGTCAAAAATGAACTCTCCTTTTAAACCTAGAAATTTACCTCAAATTACTTTTGACGACACTGATATGCAGGGTATTCCTGATCTACACCATGATAGCCTGGTTATCACCATGCAAATAGGAACTGTACGTGTTCTGAGAATCCTGGTGGACGGAGGCAGCTCAATAAACCTGATCATGCTTGATGTCCTTAAAGCAATGAAGATTGATGAAAGTCAAATCATAAAGAAGTCTAATGTCCTAGTAGGATTCAGCGGAGAAACAAGGAACACACTGGGAGAAATACACCTGCCAACATATGTGGAAGGAGTCTCCTTATACGAAAGATTTGGAGTCCTGGACTGCCTGTTCTCCTACAACGCTATCCTAGGAAGACCATGGATCCAAAATGTGAGGGCCATACCCTCCACCTACCACCAATGCATCAAGATACCAACAGAATGGGGAGTAGCAACCATAAAAGGTGAACAAAAATCTGCCCAGGAATGTTATACTGAGCCATTGAAATCCTCTGATGCGTGTCATTTATATGATGTTTTACACCTCATTTTACACGCATTTCAGAGCTCAATTGTGTAGTTTTATGCTACTATTTGCCCCATTTCGTCTACTTTCGTATTTTCATGTAATATTGCAGATTTATGCGGAAATGAGTAGAAATCAAGCCAAATCTGTCCCCGAGTACCTTGTATTGCATTTCACGTGAAGTATTTACTCAAGGAACGAGCTTGGTGCGCATTTCGAGGCCCGGAAGACAAATCCACGAGAATTTTGAAGTCAAGTATCAGCTACTTCAGTCGATCGACCGCTGCTCTTAGTCGATCGACCAACGCACGAGTTCCAGTAGATACTGTTTAGCGAAGAGCAGTCGATCGACCGCCTTTCTTGGTCTATCGACCAAGCCGCTATTCTGAGGTGAATAAGAAGATCGAGAATTTAGAAGCCCATTGTGTTTTAGGTTTTGAGAATAAGTTACGTGATATTTCTATATAACGTAAACTGACATTAAGATTTATTCATTCAGTTTTTATCAGTTTTAGATCACAAAACTTATTAGGGTTCTTTAGTTTATAATTATTTCCTTCAATAAAAGTTACTTTGGCATTCGGTTTTTGGATCTTTAATCTCTACAATTCCGTTCGGTATTCTCCTGTTCTTATTTCAGTTTACTCTATTTCGTTCGTAGTATAGAATTGCTAGATTAGTTTCCTGAAGCCGATTATCGTATATTGTCATTTGTTTATTTAATTATTTCAAGCATGAATTCAGTAGTTTTATTCGTTAATCTTGTTGTTGTTTTTATCAATATCATGAGTAGCTAAATTATTCGTGCTAGGATGTAGGGAATCTGTAGGTTAGGCGGCATTAAAATTAGGATGACCTGAAATCGCACGCCGGTCGATCGACTGGGTTCCCTGGTCGATCGTCTGGCCACGCTGAGATTGCCTTCGTTTTAATTGATTTAATTGCTATGTTCGACGAATCGAGTGCACGCGACTGGTTGAATGTTTAGGATATGACTGACCCATTAGATCGAAAGATAGGGAAAGTTGTTAGACCACCAATTAAAATGACTAAACTATGCTGAGATCGAAAGATAGGTAAAGTTTAGGTTTTTAGTCACTTTTCAGGACGAAAGTCAATATTAGTGATATTAGGGACCTGTAGCGGGATCGAAAGATGCTACCTGTAAGAATGGACCGAGAGGACTTCTTATTTTCCCGTCTCACGTGATTATTTCAGACCTACTTAGTATGCTGCCGCCGAAACTATAGTGAACCGACCATCCTAGTACCCTTCTTATATTTGATTTCATCCGTTTATTTAGTTTACTGTCTTTTATTGCCTTTAGCTATAGACCAAATCAAATCAAACCCCCACACTTGTTACCTTAAAGAGTAAAATCGGACAACTATTAGTTGCATCGCCTCCCTGTGGTTCGACCCTGACTGCCACTAGCTATAGTAGTAGTTTGGAATATAAATATTATTTTTGGTGCACACAACGACGGGCATCAAATTTTGGCGCCGTTGCCGGGGAGGCAATTGTTTAAAATTTTTAGTTGTTTTTATTTTAGTCTTTCACTTAGTTTAAGGGACACCTGTTCCTTAAACTTTTCTCATATTCTTCTTGTAGTTTCTTCATATGCGCAGGTCACAGGGCGGTGAATTACTACCATTCGATCCTGAGATTGAGAGAACTTTGCGCGTGAAGAAGAGATTGTTTCAAGAACAACAGTCAGAGGAAGAGCCTGGTTCTCATTCTAGTTTTTACAAGAACGAGTTGTTCGAGGAGGATCCACCTTCATCTCCTGTCTTCACTTCTTCAGTTGAGACCGTCACATCTCCAGATTTTTAAGTCATGGCTGAAGAAGCAAGTATAGCCAGTCACTCTGAGCCGACAGCTGCGAATCTCTATAAAGGATTCGCATTACCCGGGGAGGATAGAAAATTCGAGCCGAAGCCTTCTTATATAAATTTGGTTGAGAGAAACCAATTTGGGGGAGCTGCAAATGAAGATGCTGCCAAGCACATGGAGACATTTATTGATTATTGCTGTTCCATACCCCCACCCACGGTGTGACCCAGGACCAGGTGAAGGAAACTATGTTTATATTCTCTCTTCGTGATGCTGCAAGGCAGTGGTACAGAGACCTGGATCGAGTTGCTAATGGGATCACTGACTTGAATTCTTTGGCCCTAGCATTCTACAAGAAGTATTTCTCTGCCTCGAAGACGAATGCCATTAGAGCTCAGATCACGAGCTTTAAACAGGGTCCTGATGAGAACTTTCATGAGGCATGGGTCCGTTTCAAGAAGTTGGTGCGAACTATTCCGCACCATGGGTTCGAAAAATGGAGTCTATGCAATCAGTTTTATAATGGGCTTTATGACGATCAGAGGGCGATCCTGGATGCGGCAGCTAGTGGCAGATTCCAGGAGAATGTGGGAGAGACTAAGGGGTGGAAAATTATTGATGATTTGGCCACGCACAAAGCTGAGTATGGATATTCCAGGGGAAATCAAAGGAGAAGTGCTGAATCCCCTTCTGTAGCTGCATTAGAAGCTCTCACGGCGAGGTTTGATAAGTACAGTTGGGAGGGGCTTCAAAAGGAGGGATCTATCATGTGAATGCTGTTTCAGACGGTCCCTTCGTCTGTAAAAGATGTGGAGCTGAGGGACATGTTTCAGATAATTGTCCTAGTCCCTTTGAGTCTTGTGCCGCCTTTCAACATTATAGGCAGACAAACACTTACTATGAGCCGAATGTCCATCCCAACTTGAGGTGGAGTAGCCAAAATGTCCTAAATCCAACTCCACCTCCACAGCAGCAGCAGCATCAACAGAACTATGTGCCCCCTCATAAGCAACAACAGTTTCAAAAACCTCCCTATGTGCCGCAGCAGCAACAATCCCAAGGTTCTGATCTTGCCGAGTTGAAAAATTTGTTGCTGAAAGAGTCTCAAGCTAGAGAGGCCGGGATGAAGATGTTGGAGAGCTAAATTCCTTAATTGGCAAGCAAGAATACAACTCGAGCTCCAGGGCATTTACCGACGCAAACTGATCAAAAGGAGACCTTAAATGCAATTACCTTGAGGAGTGGGTCTACCCCTGATGGGCCCGCCATAGTCGAAGACATTGCTGAAAAAGATGATGCGGAACCGAGTCAAAAGAAAGCTGGAACAAACAGTGGAAAGAAAAAGGCGATTACCAGGTATATCAGTCGATCGACTGATATACCCAGTCGATCGACCAGTCTGCGAGAAACAGTAACCTCAAGTCCTGTAGATTCCAGTCGATCTACTGCACTACCCGGTCGATCGACCGGAAACGCTGCTGATGGTGAGTCTTTTCGTCCTCCAATGCCAAATAACTTGAGGGACCACTTGTTTCGGGGTACGACTACTCCGAAAATATTGGGGCAAGACCCGAATGCTGATGGGTCAGTCCCAGTTCTGAAATACGACCCGACGACGATTAATGGATCATTTTTGAGACGGTCCGAAGAGGGGTCAAGCTTCAACAAGGAGAAAGTGGTGGATTTTTAGCCTAAGTCCACTGACGCCGGCATGAGAGATTTAGAGGAGAGGGCTAAGGTACTTCTTACATCCCCTTATCCAGAGAGATTGGTGCCGACGAAGGAACAGGTATCGTTTAATAAATTTGAAAATTTTATTCGTAGCTTAAACGTACAAGTTCCTTTTCTCGAATTAGTTAATCAAGTGCCTGCTTACATGAAATTTATGAAGCAACTTTTATCTAAAAAAAAGTCACTTGAAACTGTGCATACTGTCGCATTAACTGAGGAGTCATGCTCTTATTTGACTCATACTGCACCCCATAAGCTAGAAGACCCAGGTAGCTTCTCAGTCCCATGTAGTATTGGCACCTTTACTATTGAGAAGGCCTTATGTGACCTAAGAGCAAGTATTAGCGTTATGCCCTTGAGTCTTGCTAGGAAGCTGAAATTGACTAGGTTTGCAGTCACTGACATGACAGCACAGATGGCTGATCGTTCTGCGGTCCAGCCAATAGGAGTCTTAGAGGACATTCCTGTGCAGATAGGAAAGTTCTTTTTCCCTGTTAACTTTGTTGTACTAGATATGCCCGAGGATGCCCACATTCCTATCATATTGGGTAGACCATTTCTGCACACTGCTGGTGTAGTTATAGATGTTGGTTCAGGGACTTTGACCTTCAAAGTAGGGAAACATTCCATTGTATTTGCCCAGACAGCTAAGAAGAAAGACCCCATGTGGCCTGTCACTTGTAATATGGTTTCTGAAAAGAAATCCTATTTTGTGCTTCCTGATATGCCTGTCTCTACACCTATTCCTGTTATAACACCTCCGCCCCAAATTGGGAGCAAAGTGGAGGACGATTCTTCTGTTTTAGACATCGCAGGAGCTGGTTTGGGGAAGGAAGAGCCTCATGTTGCTCCAGCTGTGAGGGAGCCAGTCGTTTCAAGAGGCGGCTTAGGATGTCTTAGCTATGGCACTGATGAGGAGCTTGAAGATGAGCCAGTCAAAGTGAGGAGTCCGACTTGGACTTTGTTGAGCCAGAAGAGGTCATTGATTGGGGAGATGCTGAAGCTGCTGATCCGTTGAGTTTTGCGGATGTTGGAGTTGAGAAGAGTGCGGCTGAGAAGATGAGCACTGTTGAGGCTACTTCTTGTAGCCAGAAGTCGACTAAGTGGGCCATTCCGCGGCCATTCTTGATCAACTATTAGTTGATCACATGCTCTACAAACATTTTATTGCTTTTTAAGACTATTTACCGTTTTTCGTGTGCACGAGACTTCGCATTTTAATAAGTCTGATTAGGATTTTATATACTTTAGACTGTGTGTATTTGCAGGTTTATAGACCATGTAAGCTCAATTTATTGAGCTAATTCGAAGAAATCAGAACTTACAGCAGGTATTGCAGTCGATCGACTGGCCTGTGTGGTCGATCGACTGAGCTGCAATTTCCAGGAGCTTCTGTTCCTGTTCACCCTGGTCGATCAACTGAGGGATGTGGTCGATCGACCACTATCACTGCTGTACCTGTTCACGACCTTTCCTCTGCTGTGTTGGGTCATTTTGCGGAATTGAGGGAGTTTTCTCTCCACTTTATTCGTTGATTTATTTCTGATTTCTTCCATTTTTCTTAACTTTGCACATAATTTTACCGTCCCAATTTTGTTTTCTCGTTTTACGCGTGGTATTGTTTGTCTTTTCAGGTACTTATTGGTAGCACTTCTCGCTACTGAAACCTCCTAGCTCACGCTGGTTTGGGGAGGTTTCCTTTTGCTGCGCTTAAAGTCTTGTGAGTTTCCGAGTTCTTACTTCATGTCTTCTTTAGTTATTTACGCAAATTCCCGTTTTCCTTTTAATTCACTACATGATTTTGCACAATGGGGACATTGTGTGATTTGGTTTGGGGAAGGGTTTTGCGTTGCATTTGCTTGCATTCACGTTTACATTTTGTCTTGCATTGTTGTTTATTTTCCCTTGTTTATTTTCCCTTATATATACAAAAATTTCAAAAAAATTGAAAATTTTCAAAATTTTCAAAAAAAAATGCACGTTTATTTTAGCATATAGGTTGAGTCGGAACGGTAGTATTTCAATGATGACATTGCATTTGCACTTGTATATGCCTAAGCCGTGCTTAATTGACATGTTATTAGTAGAATCACATATGCATAGTCTACGAGTTTTCGTTAAATTTCGTGCTGAACTTGACACTTGACTTTGATTTTTGGCAAGCTACATCATTTTCCGAGGATTAGAGCCTATAACTGGTGTCATCTGTGACCAGTTTATCTATGAATGTGAGTAGTTACTCCTTATAAGACATGCTATATTAATTTGCATAAATATGAACTTGATCTGCTTAATACCTGTATGCATTCGGTTTGTGGTTTGTTGACACATGTGGAAGAGGTCACCCCTTTTGTTCTTTTTGCCCATAAACTCCACACTGCCAAAAATAGCCTTTTTGTCCCATTAACTACATCCTACACTTAGCCTGCCCTTGTCAAGCTAGTAGTTTATGTTCTTGGGATTGTTACTACGTTTTTGGTGGCATTTGCTCATTTTGAGATGATGATTGGGAAGATGAAAAAGGAATGAAGGAGAGAAAAGAAATAGAATTGAAAAGAAAAAAAAAAGAGAAGAAAAATGATTCGAAAAAAGAAAAAGAATAACGCATGTGTACTATAGAGGGTGGTCGATCGACTGGCCTCATTGGTCGATCGACTGCAGCCCGAGAAAGAAAGAAAAAAAATTAATTCGCATATTCAAAGACTTTATTTTTATGGCGATTTTTGCTCCCATGTTGCATTTGTATCTTATGGGGAGTTGATTGATTTTTATGGAGATTGTGAGATTTGTGCTTGCTAATAGCACCGTTTTGATTTGGATTTTGAGCAAGAAGTTGGATGTTGTTACTAATTTGGTTCCCTTAGTTACTAGCTTGGCTTTTAACTCTGTTTTTATCCAAATTTATCTTACCCTCTTCTTACCCATACCTCACATATCCATATTTACCTCGGCATGTGTCATGGTAATTTGATTGGTTGGAATGCATATGTACAGTTATAGAGATTATTTTCATATTAGACTGCAGGCATGTTCTTATAGGTCGTAGTTAGGTGAGCGTCACTACAAAATGAATTCTTTCTATCTTTACATATATTCACCTTGTGCTTATTTGAGTGATTTGAGCGACCCATAAGAGTCCGAATTGATAAGTCTCTATAGTTGACGGTTCAGCAAGTTTTTAACGGCTTCATAACTCATTTGCATGATTCATATTACTAGTTGATTGTTGGTTGTTGCATTAAATTGGTTTAGGCTTTACAATTTGCATTTCGCTCTGAGATTGAACTCGTTCCAATTAGGTTTTTAGGATCGAGTCTAGTTCTTGCTTGGGGACAAGCAAGGGTTTTGTTTGGGGAAGTTTGATGCGTGTAATTTATATGATGTTTTACACCTCATTTTACACGCATTTCAGAGCTCAATTGTGTAGTTTTATGCTACTATTTGCCCCATTTCGTCTACTTTCGTATTTTCATTTAATATTGCAGATTTATGCGGAAATGAGTAGAAATCAAGCCAAATCCGTCCCCGAGTACCTTGTATTGCATTTGACGTGAAGTATTTACTCAAGGAACGAGCTTGGTGCGCATTTCGAGGCCCGGAAGACAAATCCACGAGAATTTAGAAGTCATGTATCAGCTACTTCAGTCGATCGACCGCTGCTCTTAGTCGATCGACAAACCCACGAGTTCCAGTAGCTACTGTTTAGCGAAGAGCAGTCGATCGACCGCCTTTCATGGTCTATCGACCAAGTCGCTATACTGAGGTGAATAAGAAGATCGAGAATTTAGAAGCCCATTGTGTTTTAGGTTTTGAGAATAAGTTACGTGATATTTCTATATAACGTAACCTGACATTAAGATTTATTCATTCAGTTTTTATCAGTTTTAGATCACAAAACTTATTAGGGTTCTTTAGTTTATAATTATTTCCTTCAATAAAAGTTACTTTGGCATTCGGTTTTTGGATCTTTATTCTCCGCAATTCCGTTCGGTATTCTCTTGTTCTTATTTCAGTTTACTCTATTTCGTTCGTTGTATAGAATTGCTAGATTAGTTTCCTGAAGCCGATTATCGTATATTGTCATTTGTTTATTTAATTATTTCAAGCATGAATCCAGTAGTTTTATTCGTTAATCTTGTTGTTGTTTTTATCAATATCATGAGTAGCTAAATTATTCGTGCTAGGATGTAGGGAATCTGTAGGTTAGGCGGCATTAAAATTAGGATGACCTGAAATCGCACGCCGGTCGATCGACTGGGTTCCCTGGTCGATCGACTTGCCACGCTGAGATTGCCTTCGTTTTAATTGATTTAATTGCTATGTTCGACGAATCGAGTGCACGCGACTGGTTGAATGTTTAGGATATGACTAACCCATTAGATCAAAAGATAGGGAAAGTTGTTAGACCACCAATTAAAATGACTAAACTATGCTGAGATCGAAAAATAGGTAAAGTTTAGGTTTTTAGTCACTTTTTAGGATGAAAGTCAATATTAGTGATATTAGGGACCTGTAGCGGGATCGAAAGATGCTACCTGTAAGAATGGACCGAGAGGACTTCTTATTTTCCCGTCTCACGTGATTTATTTCAGACCTACTTAGTATGTTGCCGCCGAAACTATAGTGAACCGACCATCCTAGTACCCTTCATATATTTGATTTTATCCGTTTATTTAGTTTACTGTCTTTTATTGCCTTTAGCTATAGACCAAATCAAATCAAACCCCCACACTTGTTACCTTAAAGACTAAAATCGGACAACTATTAGTTGCATCGCCTCCCTGTGGTTCGACCCTGATTGCCACTAGCTATAGTAGTAGTTTGGACTGTAAATTTTATTTTTGGTGCACACAACGACGGGCATCACCCTCCAAGGCAGGTAAGTCTCTCGTCTAGCAATTACAGTATTCTGTCAGGACAACTTACGTGGCAGAAACCAAAATGGAGACATATCAAGTAATTTTAGACCCTGAGTATCCTGACAGGCATGTACTGGTAGGATCTGATGTCCCTGACAACATCAGACCAGAATTAGTAAGCTTTCTTAAAAATAAATCTTTATGTTTTGCCTGGTCTCATTTTGATATGACTGGTATAGATGCAAATATCATTACACATAAACTAAATATTTACAAATCTTATAAGCCTGTGCAACAGAAAAGAAGAAAGTTTGCCTCTGAACGTAATGCTATTATTAATGAAGAAGTGGACAAACTACTGGATATGGGGATGATAAGAGAAGTTATGTACACTGACTGGCTAGCCAATGTGGTAGTAGTACAAAAAAAGAATGGAAAATGGAGAGTTTGTGTAGACTACACAGACCTCAACAAGGCATGCCCAAAAGACCCTTTTCCACTCCCTCACATAGACGCAATGGTAGATGCTACAGCAGGACATGAACTCCTAACATTTATGGATTCCTGAACTGGATTCAACCAGGTTAGGATGCACCCATTTGACCAGGAACACACTGCATTCATCACGGAAAGAGGCATATACTGCTACACAGCAATGCCCTTTGGCCTGAAGAATGCAAGGGCAACATACCAACGCCTGTTCAATATGATTTTCAAAGATCAAATAGGGGATACAATGGAAGTTTATATTGATGACATGGTGGTCAAATAAAAAAAGGCTGAAGACCATGTCAGGGATCTGGAAACAACTTTCAAGATCCTGGAAAAGTTCAACATGAAGCTCAATCCTTCTAAATGCCATTTTGGAGTTTATTCAGGCAAATTTCTGGGATACATGGTAACCAAAAGAGGAATAGAAGCCAGCCTAGAACAATACTAGAATTAGAATCTCCCATGTCAGTCAAAGACATTCAAAAGCTGACAGGACGAGTTGCAGCCCTGAACAGATTCATATCCAGATCATCAGAAAGATGCAGGTCTTTCTATGACCTCCTCAGGAAAAACAAGTCGTTCAAATGGTTGCCTGAACATGAAGCAGCCTTCCAAGATCTTAAAGCATACCTGACTACACCTCCACTACTTGCCAAACCAGACAAAAGAGAACCCCTGACGGTATACCTATCTATCACAGAGATAGCAGTAAGTGGAGTCCTGACTAAGGAGATTGACGGCCAACAGCATCCAGTCTATTATGTAAGTAAGAGTCTCCCAGATGCAGAAACAAGGTATGGTCTACTTAAATACGTACTTGCTTTAGTCATGTCTTGCACCAAACTTAGACCTTATTTTGAAAGTCACCCAATCATTATCAGAACCAACCTGCCTATCAAATCTGTCCTGAGAAAGCCTGAGTTATCAGGCAGAATGGCAAAATGGTCAGTATAAATCAGCACCTATGACATAACCTTTGAACCCAAGACAATAATTGAGTCTCAGGCATTAGCAAACTTCGTGGCTGCATTCAGTCCTACCCTAGAACCAGACCTCATAAAAGAGGTCAACCACCTAGACACCTATAAATCAGACCAGGAATGGACCCTACATGTATATGGAGCAACAAATATGAGAGGGACTAGCCTATGACTAGTATCTAAATCACCACAGGGAGACCTAATTGCACATGCTATTAGTTGTGAATTCAAAGCTACAAACAATGAAGCTGAGTATGAAGCCCTGATAGCTGGACTTAAGGTATGCATAGATCTTGGTGTAGCAACCTCAAGGTAAAAACTGACTCCCTCTTAATTTCCAATCAAGTCAAAGGAACATATGCAGCAAAGGATTCAAAAATGGAACTTTATTTAGATCACAGGCTGGACCTTACCTGCGTTGCCTGGAACCACACGAAGCTAAACAGGTTATAGAAGATATACATGATGGATATTGTGGAAATTACAAGGGTAAGAAAAGCCTGGCCAGTAAAGTTCTCAGGACAGGTTACTTTTGGCCAACCCTGAGAGATGACTGCATAGCATACAGCTCTAAATGTGAACCATGTCAAATTCACTCCCCTTATATCCACCAACCATCAGAGCTACTACACTCCATCTCAGCCCCCTGGCCATTCATGAAATGGGGCATGGATATAGTAGGCAAGTTACCTCAAGCACCTGGACAGAAAGTTTTCATGCTGGCAATGACAGATTACTTTTCCAAATGGATAGAGGAAGATTCATACAGGCAAGTAAAAGAGAAAGATGTCATATCATTCATCAAACGAAATATCATACGTAGATATGGAATACCTTCATAAATAGTCTATGACAATGGTACACAATTTGTGGGAAAGAGGATAGCAAATTTTTGTGCACAATGGAATATTAACCTGGTCACATCCATACCAGGCTACTCAAAAGCCAACGGTCAGGCAGAATCCAGTAACAAAGTAGTAATTAGCTGTCTGAAGAAAAAGTTAAAGAGGAGAAAAGGAATATGGGCTGAAGAACTCCTCTTAGTTTTATGGGCTGATAGAACTACACCTAAAACAGCCACATGACAGACCCCCTATTCCCTGGTCTATGGCCGTGAAGCAGTAACCACAGCAGAAATTCATGTACCAACCACCAGAAGCAGCCTGAATAACATAGAGGAAAACAGACCACTATTGCAAGATAGCCTGATCCTAACTGAAGAACTGAAGGATGCAGCCAAGGTCAGGATAAGCTCCTACCAACAAACAGTAACCAGATGTTACAACAAGAATGTCAACATCAGGGTATTCAAGGAAGGAGACCAAGTCCTAAAAAAAGTCTTCCCTAACACCAGAGAGAAAAATGCAGGCAAGCTAGCTCCCACATGGGAAGGACCATACCTAATTGATTCAATAGTAGGACAAGGAACTTACAGGCTGCAAACTTTGGACGGCGAAATGATTTCCAGATCCTGGAACATTTCCCACTTAATGTTATTTCATGTCTAAACCAGAAATAGGTAAAACTATCAACTCCTTATACGTTTAACTAGAATCTTATAGCAAATCCCCTACAAAATATGTCTTCCTACTATCTGCCAATTTGCCTGAAAACATGCCTGCTATTTTTAGCTCTGCCTAGTCTACTTATTTAAATCCTATTATATTGAATCCTAAAAACTTCTTTTACACCTTCTTTTCATTAGTTACATACTGCACTTAGGCTTAAACAAATATTAAGGATTGAGGGCCACTCCACCCAACCTGAAAAGCATTCCTGAAATGCTCTACAATAAATTTGGCACCTGCCTGCCCGACCTAAAAACTAAACTGAGCTCATTACATAAAAAACAAGTACAATGGTGAAATAGACTAGACTACTTGCCCAAATAAGCCCTCCTGACTGGCAACCACCCTCCTCTCAGAAAAGCCCTCCTAACAGGCAACAAATCCATCATTTCCCAAAAACGGAATAAGGGCCATAATCCCTCCTGACAGGCATTATTCTAACAAAAAACGTCAAATGTATTATTTACAGGTACAAGTCAAGCCATTCAATGAAGTCATGGGAAATAAGATGATATATTTATTCCAAAATGATGAAATTGCCTAGGGAAACATCCCTCCAGGGGTAAGACAAAACAAACTTAAAAAAAACCAAAAACACAAAAATTGTTTGTCCAGGGAACATCCCCCCCTGGATAGGCCAAACCAAACAAACCAAAACCTGACAAAACAAAAAATAAATCAGTCTGCCTTGAAAGCTGTAGCAGAACTGATCCCCTCATCAACAGACTCCTCTTCTTCTTCCTCTTCTCCTTCATCATCTCCCACTTCCTCAACATCGCCACTTTTCTCCTTGGATGGTGAAGAGTCCACTTCCTCATCAGCGTGCAGTTTACAAAGCCCAGGGTAAGTAGTGTTGATATTGGCCAACTCCTGGTCAGGATACCAAAAAGGCCTAACCTCGACAGGCTCCTTCATTGCATCCACACGACCACTGCCAAAGAAATAAGTAGCAACATCCTTATACCTGCCCTGCACCAAATCCCTTTCAACAGCCAGATCCTCATTTACTTCCAGCTGCTCCTGCATAGCCTGCTTCTCAGTCTTCAACTCTTCCTGAACAGTATCAAATTTAGCCTGAAGAGCTTTCAGGGCATCCTGAGCAGACTTCAGCTTAGAAGAATCCACCATCAACCGAGCTTTTCCTGCCTCATTATCCTCCTTTAAAGAGCGATTCTCAGCCTTTGACGCTTCCAATTCAGCCTTAAACTTTGGAGCATCCTTCTTCAGAATCTGCCGACCCCTCAACATCAGGATTATTCACCCAGTCATTTAGTACAAAGACAAAAGCAAGTAAGTATACTTCCCAAAATATAGCATCTCCAATCAAAATACAATGCAAAAAAGAAATTTCCTCCTTCAACAGCCGGATAATTATGGTAATCCAGGTCAGGGGCAATAGAATCAACCCTGATGAACATATAAGTCTGAGCCCATCCCTTATGATCCCTTGAATCAAAGTTAGTAATTAGGTGAGCCATCTTTGATCTGACTCGAAGGTTGAACCGACCAGTGGAATGACTCTTTAAGTGGTAGACATTCTTGAAATCTTCCAGGGTGATAACCAGCTTATGTTTGGAACATAACTGCTCAACTGAATGAACAATTTTTCAAACCATTGGCATGAGTTGGAATGAAGGGACCCTAATAGCCCTGACCACTTCAGCCAGAAAAGGAGAAAGGGTAAGCTGACATCCACCCTTAAATGCCCATTCAAAAATACAGAACCAGCCTGGACTACCCCAATTAGCCCTGAATGGACCACTCTCTAGGATCCAAACCTCAGCCTCAACAGGAATAAAACCCCTGCCTTTCAGATAATGCTCAAAGGTTGGTTTCAACTGATTAGCTTCGTGGAAAGAAGCAGCCAAAGCCTTAACAGGAGTATATTCAACCCCTTTATGTGACATGGATAAAATTTCTTGGGGAGCAACCACCTCCACCACTTCATCCTCAGGGATGATATCTGGGACATCGACAATAGGAGGAACCTTCTCAACTTCACCAGGAACCTTCTCAACCTCAGCAGGGGGCCTTAGAAGCAGTCGTCTTTCTCCTACCTTCATCCATATTTTATTTTTTGATGAAGATTGATTTTTTTTTTTTGCAGAAGAGAATTCTAGAAAGAAGAAGAAGAAATTAGAAGATTGGAATGTGGAAGCAAAATAAACAAAGCAAGGTATTTATAGCCGCAAAATAAAACGGGCAAGAAAACAAGTGGTTGAGCTTAATCATGTCTGTCCTAGGGTTTTGTGAATCTACCCTATTTATGGCAATATAGACGTTATAGAAGTTGAACCAAACATAACTCCTAATCCGTAAAAGATTCCTACACAATTTTTGTCTGGCCCAAATTTTTATCTCCTCATTCCTGGCCAGATCCAATAAAGGAATAAGCAGATAAGGGGCAATTGTTGGGCCCAGAATTATCCTGCCTGACCTGACAAAGACCAGAAAATGTTCAAAGCCAAGACCTGAGCAGGAAATATTTCAAGTCAGGCATTGAGAGTATAGAGATGGGCACCAAGCAGGAGAGAAGCACAGGACAGACAACTACTACGCGTGGCTTGAAAGGAAACCACATCAGGCATAAGAGAAATATTATCCAAGTTGGACAGGCTACGAAAAAGGCACGATTAGGCCATATAAGTAAGGTCCCTAAAACAAGGAAGACTAATTCAAAAGAAGAAGATGGAAGAAAGAGTCAAAAGCAACGGCTGAAACGCTGTTGAAGTCAATCAACTACTTCCGGGTAAATAGGGCACGAGTCCTATTTACCAGGAAAACCTAAACAGATGAGAAGAAGCTACTTTGGAGGCTAATATAAATAGAAGAGAAGACAAAAAGAGAAGGCACATTGGAACACACACTAGCATAATCATACTATCACTCTCATACTTGTATTCAAAACATAATTGAGCAATATCTCTAACCTGTCACGCCTGATATACAAACACTTTGTCAGGCTACTCAAAGTCATAGTAATAACCTCTCCCGGCTTAGTGCCCAAGGTTTTTTTCCCTTATTCCCGGGGTTTTTCCACGTATAAAATCTTTGTGTCTTTACTTTTTACTTATTTGTTTCAGCAGGGATTTCACTGAACAAAAACGTCCTGCCAGGGGAATTAAGAAGGGATAAGACTCCATATGACATATGACCCGGGAAAGTCCCTCATTTGTCATTCATGCGTATTTGGGTTGCGAAGCGTACGTCAAGATCAAGTCTGACAATAAGCTTGTTGAACCCAGGTCGGACAAATTTCTTTTTGTAGGATATCCAAGGGAAACACGTGGCTATTAATTCTAAAATAAATACGAGCAAAGTCTTTGTGGCTCGTGATGCTGTCTTCCTAGAAAAGGAGTTTATTTCTAGGAGACAAAGTGGGAGAAAATTTGAACTTGACGAAGTTCGAGAGCTACAAACCGAGAATGAGGTAGAGGAGAACCTGGAGGATAGCATTCCCTCTTCCTCTGAAACGGCAATTGTTCCTAGAAAGTCAAGTAGGATTTTTCATCCACCTGACCGCTACCTTAGTAACATCGAAGAGGAAGATGTTTTGTTACTTTTGAAATGTGATAAACCCACTACCTACAAATCGGCCATATCTAGTCCCGACTCCTCGCATTGGATAGAAGCCATGCGGTCCGAAATGGATTCCATGTACGAGAACCAATTATGGGACATGATGGATTTACCTGAGGGAGTGCGACCCCTTCAGTGTAAATGGATATATATGAAATTAGGCTCGGCATAGAAAAACATGTAGATGTTTATAAAGCTAGATTGGTAGCAAAAGGTTTCATCCAAGTTCATGGTTCACACTATGATGAAACCTTCGTTGTAGTCGCTATGCTTCGGTCCATTAGGATAATCTTAGCGGTTGCCGCGTTCAATGATTATGAGATTTGGCAAATGGATGTCAAAACCGCCTTCTTGAATGGGATTATAGAAGAAGAGGTGTACATGATACAACCTGAAGGTTTTGTGGATACATCTTACCCTAAGAAGGTGTGTAAGCTCAAGACGTCCATCTATGGCCTTAAGCAAGCATCTCTGAGTTCTAACCATCGCTTTGATCATGTCATTAAACAATACGGTTTCACTAGAAGTGTTGAATAACCGTGTTTATACATGAAGTTTAGTGGGATAAAGGTTGCATTCCTTGTCCTATATGTAGATGACCTATTTCTCATCGGGAATGATGTTCCATCGCTCACTTCCATTAAGGAGTGGCTAAGGAAACACTTCCAGATGAACGACTTGGGAGAGGCACAACGAATCTTGGGTATCCGGATCTATAAGGATAGGTCCAAGAGGATACTAGCATTGAGTCAAGAAGCTTATATTGACAAAGTTCTTGACCGATTCAATATGAAAGACTCCAAGAGAGGATTTCTACCTATGGGCCAAGGGATTACTTTGAGCAAGTCACAGTCTCCCTCTACCCCTAAGGAGATTGAACACATGAAGACCGTCCCTTATGCTTCCGCTGTTGGGTCTATCATGTATGCTATAATATTCACTCGTCCCGACGTTGCATATGCCTTGAGCATGACAAGTCGTTATCAAGGCAAGCCTGGTGAGAGTCACTAGATAGCCGTAAAAAAACATCCTTAAGTACTTGAGAAGGACTAAGGATCCGTTCTTAGTGTTTGGAGGAGAAACTGAGTTGCGTGTAAGAGGTTACACGGACGCAAGTTTCCAAACCAATCGGGATGATATTAAATCCCAATCCGGCTATGTGTTTATGCTAAATGGAGGAGCTGTTTGCTGGAAGTGCTTCAAGCAAAGTGTTACCGTGGATTCTACAACAGAGGATGAGTACCTTGCAGCGTCTGAGGCTGTAAAGGAAGCTGTTTGGATTAGGCAATTCATGGAGGGACTAGGAGTAATCCATTCTGCTGAAGACCCGATCACTTTATATTGTGATAACAGTGGAGCTATTTTTCAAGCCAAAGAGCCGAAATCTAGTAACAAATCTAGACACATTGAAAAGAAATACCATGTAATTAGAGATTATGTGGAAAGGAAGGAAATTGACATTTGTAAGGTTGGAATAGATTAAATATTGCTGATCCTTTAACCAAGCCTTTTTCAAAGGCTAAGCATGATGGTCATGTCGTCACAATGGGATTGAGACGAATACCATATTTTCTTTATATTATTGATATGTAATAATTGGATAGTGTATCTCTTATTATATATATGATAATCGCATTCATTGTTTTTGCATTCATTTTTTTGAATATGTTATTTAGTGTGACTAAAATTTTAATACCTTGTTTATCTGAATAAGTTGTGGAGACAATGTTGAACACTATTAAAGTGAACAAGATGAACATTGTATTTTGTCCCTAGTCAATTAATGAGGTGACGTCTCAGAGTGGCTAGATTGTAAGTCGATTGATGGTAATTCAACACCATGAGGTCATATGTGATGACTAGTTGATTACATAAGTAGAGTGTGTGATACTTTGCCGGGCAGTGACCCTTTAGAGAGTCCCTAAGTTCTATTATAGACGCCTGGTCATGGCAGGGATCTCTAAGATGTTCGTATGAGTCAATTCTTTTGATTGAAAACTATTATCCAAGTCAATACAGTTTCTGAGTGACTTTGGTTTTCGTCCTAGGTCGTGCCGTGAAAGGAGGCCAAAGGACATCTTCTGAGTCATGATGATCTGTATTAGGCAAAGATAGATAGGGCATACATAAATTGTCCACCCACGTTGGGTAACTATATCTTAAGGCCACTCGAGGAGTTATGACTATAAATGCGTGGCCACGCTCGGAAGTAATCTGTGGGAGATTATTCCAGCCAGGTAGTCACACTCCCGATCGAGAAAACCACTCGCATTATGTTCATGTGCAAGTGCGACCTGAAAGACACCTTGCATTGAGTGGGAGATTAAAACGGACAAGAGAATTGGTAGCGCACACCTTGTGTCGGACAAGTGGGAGATTGTTGGAGTTAGTGTCCTCCACAATAGTGCGTTTACATAATAAATCTCATTAAAGGAATATCATCAGGATATTTAATTATTTGATCCTTGTCAGTAGATTAACGTAAATCGGTAACGGTTTGCTGATTAGAGTTTGACGTTATTGTCGTGAGACGGCGGTGATCAACTGACCCCTTTCGGTCACACGTATAGGTACGAACCCCAATTGATAACTAATTAATTGTATAATTGTATGAGATACAATTTATTTAGTCCCTTGATTTATTGACTAATAGGTTAGTCGATTATTTTTAGAGAGATTTCGAGTTGCGAACTCGAGGCACGACAGTTATTGTTTAATTATGCAATACTTGAATAATAAATTTTGGGAGACGGGTTTTAGTTAATTAATTGTTAATTCACTAAAACTGCACTAATTGATTAATGTGATTAATATTAGTACGTAAATGATATGTGTAGTGGTACACGTATATTTACGGAGTGTTTTGGATGAAATTAATCGGGTAGCATTTAAACATAAAATGATGTTTAAATAAAATTTACACGTATTTGTGCGACAAATATAAGAACCAAAATGGATCTGTAAATGGGACATTGGACCGTGTAAATGGAGTGTAGTGGATGATTATAAACATAATCATTTCACTTTGCTTGATTTTCTTCCATAAGTTATCTTATGATCATTATGCATGTCATAAAGAATTGAACAAAAATTAAGAAAATCCACTCCTACACTCTACCCTCTCCCAACCGGTTTTCCCCCTCCATATAGACCAATTTTTGTTCATTTTTTCTCATGCTTGCTCACTTATATTTTGCATGTGAATAAAAATTGTCTCTCTCTCTAAAATAATTATACATCACTTACTAAGTTTTCGTTAGTAATATTCACATATAATCAAGGGTATTTCTAGCACAATATGTAGTTAATAGTTGTTAGGAATTAGGGAATTGTTCTTGGGTGCTACTTGGAGGAGACTTTCTCTTTGAAGGTTTTTCTAGGAAGATCATCCATTTTTAATTAGCTCAAGAACAATCTAGATAGGTGATCTAGTTTGTGCCCATTTTGTCCATCAAAATCAATGTAAGGAAATTGTTTTTTCCTTAACCTTATTTTTATACTTTTATATTTGCATGCTTCTTATATAAATCACTAAATTAACATATTATGAGATAATTTGTTTTTAATTAGAGAGTCTAATTAGGATCTTTCATCTATCAATAATAGCATAAGTTGAAGATCTGATTCTAAAAGCTCTTGCCTCATGCCTGTCCTAAGGTAATATTCCTTGCAGGAACCAATCATAATATGGTTTGGACCAAGAATTATTATCTTGATGGACAGGGTTGACTTGTTCAGCTTTACTGATAGCCGGCTCTAATAAATGAACAATTGGTATTTTATCAAAAATCGCGGGGATAAAATTTAAACCTGGGCTGGCCAAAGCACCAGCCTGGGTATTCAGGTCTCTTGGTATTTGATCTATATCCAATAAAGTAAATTTAGCGGCAAGGTTTTATACATATTCTAAATATGAAATCATTTTTACATCCTTTGCCGTATAAATTCCTTTTAATTGATTAGCAATTAAAAGTGAATCTGTTTTTACCTTTAAGTTTTGAACACCAAAGTCTAGACATACCTTTAAGCCTGCAATCAAAGGTTCATATTCTGCTTCCTTATTGGTAGCTTTGAACTACAGCTTACAGCCTGAGCTATCATGTCTCCCTATGACGATTTTAGCACTAACCCTAACCCTGTCCCCTGGCATTAGATGCCTCGTCTATGAACAAAGTCCATTCTTGGTCTGGGGTTTTATTTTCTAACTGGTTAACTTCTTTTTTCAGGACAGGTTCTAGGATTGGGCTGAAATGAGCCACAAAATCTGCTAAGGCTTGTGACTTAGTTGCTGTCCTGGGTTCAAAGGTAATATCATATGTACTGAGCTGAACTGACCACTTGGCCATCCTACCTGACAATTCAGGCTTGCGTAGGACAGATTTTATGGGTAAGTTGGTCCTGACTATGATAGGATGACACTCAAAATAAGGACGCAGCTTAGCACATGATATAATTAAAGCTATAACATATCCTTCAAGTAATCCATACCTCTTTCAGCATCTAACATGCTTTTACTTACATAATAGACATGATGTTGCTGTTGGAGCTTGTGTCCTCCAGTTAGTGCGGATAACGTCATTGCACATGCACTTGTACGGACAAGTGGGAGCTTGTTGGGGTTGGTGTCCTTAACAGTTAGTGCAAGGACTTATAAACCTCTAAAAGGATCAAAGGGCATACTTTGGTATTATTATCAGTTGATCCACGTTTATCAATAACGGTTGGCTTGCTAGATAAGTTTGACGTTATTGTCATACAGATGGCGGTGATCAACTGGTCCCTAAAAGTCACACCTATAGGATACGTTCGAGAGATGTGACGGTATGAAAATACTGTCATGTAGATGCCAAAATTGACTAACCAGTTAGTCCGAGTTATTTGACTAGTAATTAGTCAAATATGTGATGTTGAGATATTATATTTAATACGGATTAAATATCATGGGCTAAGGCGAATTAACCAGTTAATTCGTAAAATTAAATATAAACGATTTATATTTAATTAAATGTATATTGAATATAATTATACAATACTGCTTTGTCGGACACGAATTAATAATTCAGCTAACCCGTATTATTAGCTGATGCCTTAATTTCCGATAACCGATAATGTGATTTATAATATAAACCCGTCATATACATTTTAGCATTTGGCTTAACTGGACCTCGAGCTAAAATTAAGAGGAAGTGGAAGCCCACTTCCCCATGCATGCACTCGGTCCGGCCGAACCAAACAAAAGGAGAGACTCCCTCTCCTTTTGACCTAGACAATTTCATTTACAGAAAAACTAGGGTTTTGAAGGGTGTTCTTCTCTGAAAAACCTGAGATCTCTCATCTCGACAAAACTCACATCAGTTCTCCCTATATTGCAAGGCAATCGGAGAACACTGTTCTAGCACAAGGGCATATCTCGGACAAGGTCTTGGGTGTAACAATTAGGAGGAAATCAGCTTTGATTTCTGTTCTTTACGCCGCAATTTTAAAGGACCCGAGGTTATTTCTATACATTAATCATTACATTGTGTTTATCGTTTTATGACTATAAATTGCATGTTTAAATTTACGTTATAGTCCTGCAATTAAAGGGTAGTATACGGATATTAACCCACAAGTGGTATCAGAGCGAGGCCACGTAAATTTTTATATGTGTTTTTCATCAAACGATTGTTGAAACGATGATTTTTGGTTAAAAATTTTGTCCCGGCAGCCATTTTTTTACTCGGCAGAAATTTTTCCTTTGCTGCGTTTTTTGGTTGCTTTGGGAACCGTGTCTTGTTTACACGATTGCTCTTGTTGTTGTTTTGTCTCGAAAACCAAACCGTGCCATGTTTTACACGGCTGTTTTGTTTCAAATTTCATGTTGTTTTTACATGTTGTTATTTTATACGGAGATTATAGCAACATGTCAAGTTTTTGTCATTTGTTAAAATTGTTTTGATGCGTTTTTGATCAAAATTACAATTGATTTTGTCTCGAAAATCTGTTTTCACGAGGGTTTGGTGTTTTTCAGAAACTTTTGTATTCGATCGACCATGTTTTTAATCGATCGAGTAGTTTTCTGTCTTGTTTTTGCTCGATCGAGTCCTGTTGTACTTTCGATCGACCTTGTTTCAAAAACCTTTTGCTCGATCGAGTCCCTGTTGTACTCGATCGACCCTTTCTAAACCCTCTAATGCTCGATCGAGTTGTCCTCGTACTCGATCGAGTAGTTTTGCTTGATATAGGTATTTCGATCGACCACCAGTGTTGTCGATCGAGCACCTCCTGGTTAGCATACCTCTCGATCGACTTGCGATTCATCGATCGAGCCCCCCCGTCCCTCGATCGAGCACTTATGTCCCTGGATCGAGGGATTTAAATCTTTTGACTTTGAAAATTTGTTCTTTTGTTTTAAATTTTCTTTTGGCTTCAATATGTACTTTATACGGATATAGTACACTCGCTATGATTGTGAAACGGTTCACACACGTACCATTAAGTTATTTTAAAGCGTTTTTAAAGTAACGGATTGTAATGGATTAAAATTAAATGATGGAAGCGGTTTTATCACATGAATTTTAATCATTAAAAGGTGGTTTGGATAAATTTAACATAATTACGGAATTATGTCACGAATGAATTTGTTTTTAGTTGATGCATTTTTATTTTCGTTAATTATGAATGCCGTGAATGCCATTTTATTACGTATTTTATTTTTACAATCGATTGTAACTTAGTGTGGCCTTAGTAGAACGTGTTACCGTAATGATGGAACACGGTCTTGGTTGTATTTTGAGATCTCGTATCTCCGTTTTGGATTTTTCACTTGTAATTACAGTTTTTATTAGAATGTAATTAGGTTTATATTTTGTAATTTTAATTGTAATTTTTTGAGAAGACCAAAGACGGAGACCAGATGCTCACTCCCGCTACTTGGATCAAGATGGAACAACAAGACAAGCTTCTTGGGTCCAACGGTGGATTCCAAAGTTGTATTTTGTTCTTTTTATTAGGATAGGCCACACTAGGAAATTTTTATTTACGTATTGCATTCCTTTATTTATTTTTCGCAACGATTATTTGCATCATATTCCGCCTAAAAACCAAACCACCTATAATTTATTGCATGAAAACTGACACATATAGAGGTCACGAGTTAGTTTTCATTGACATTCTCATGTCACACGTTTTAAGCCATCATCCAAATAAATTCATTCACGACAGACGCTAGTTATTCGTTCACTTAAAATGAATTATAATTTTGTTGATGGGATCTTCCTCGTATAAACTAAAATTGAGAACGGTCTTTATAGGTCAAACTCCAATGAGTCCCTTCTTCGTCGGTAGGCATACTATGACCCCTTCTACGTCGGGTAAGTTGGAACCGATTGACCTATTTTATCTCAACACTATGGTCACTCGTACGATCCTGTGATCATGGTGGACTATAGATAGGATTTACGGAAATCTATCGACCAAGAGTTCTTCCGGAAGAATTAGCTAAACAGTTGGCTTATCAATTTACAGAAATTGAGTCTTGGGATCACTTGTATCTTTCTTGAGGGAGATCAATTATGCAAGTGCGAGAGTCTACATGTTTAAAATGAATTTTAAAATAGACTTAAATCACCTCGATGAGTTGCTTATTTCGTTTTGTTTTTATTCTTTTTTTAGTGTAGATCACGTATTAAACTGCTAAACAACAAATGGCTGGTTCAAGTGATAACCCAATGCCAAGTGCCACATTGGACCGTGAGTCCTGGCTTAGGATCTTCATGAATCAGATGAATCAGTCTACTCGATCAAGAATGATGGATCCAACTTCGCGGACCGGGAGGCGGCATTACGGAATGCTGCCGCTGCCGACGGGAAGCTCAAATATCTCTTGGAGCCCATCCCGGCAAACCCAGGTCCCACGGCTAGAGCCGCGAAGTCACCAAGTTTAATGACTTCGTACGGCGGGCGGGTGCGATTAAAAACGTACTCATTTTTGCAATGGAACCCAATTTGCAGAAACGCTTCATAGCCCATGGTGCAAACAAGATTTTCACCACGCTCACCAAGGAATTCTCGAAAGCACCGAGAATCGTGACCTATGAGCATACCACTCGCTTCTTTGATGCGAGACTCTTGAAGGGCCAACCGGTTAGCCCACACATTCTCAGCATGATTGAGAATGTCGAGAAACCGGAGACCTTTAATCGTAACATCGCGAGAATATTGTTATCGACCGTATTCTTCACTCACTCCACGATGGTTATTCGCAATTCAGAGCGAATTACTATATGAATGATTTGAAGAAAACTCCCATGAACTGCACTCCCTCCTCGTATGCACCGAGAAGGACATGAAGTTCAGTGGGAGCTCGAAACAGGATGTTCTTGTTGTGTCAAACAAAGGGAAAGGTAAGGGCAAAGCTCCGGCAAACCTAACAAGAGAGGCAAGGCGAAGTTCAAGAAGTCGGGTTCGGGTAAGAGTGGTCCTGGTGAGGCGAGCAACTCATCAGGCACGACAAAGAGCAAGAGTGAAAACATGGAATGCCATCATTGCCACAAGACTGGGCATTGGAGACGCACATGTCCTGTTTATCATGAGGACTTAAAGGCAGGTCGTGTTAAACCTGTTGGTATGTCTTCTATCTCTTCTACTTTTATTCATATGATTGAGATTAACCACGCAAGTTACGGAACTTGGGTACTTGATACTGGTTGTGGTTCTCATCTGTGTAATCATGTGCAGGGGCTCCGAAACATCGAACCCCTCGTAAAGGGTGAGGTGGACTGCGTGTTGGAAATGGAGCAAGAGTAGTTTGCCATCTCCAAGGGGACATATGTGATCCAGCTTCCTAGCGGATTTGAGTTGTCTTTATTTGACTGCTATTATGTTCCTAGTCTTTCGAAAAACATTATTTCAGTTTCTGCGCTTGATAAACTTGGTTTTTCATTTGTAATAGAAAATAATTCTTGCATTTTCTCATTACACGATATGATTTGAAGGCGTCTCCATGAACGGAATTTATGTTTTAGATCGGACCTCGGAAATATTACACGTAATGAATAAAAAGTTAAAGGTTGGTGACAAAGATCAAACGTATCTATGGCACTGCCGTATGGGACACATTAATGAGAAACGCGTAAAACAGCTCATCAAACATGGAGCTATCTCGGCCTTTGATTTTCAATCATTTGGCACGTGTGAATCATGTCTCATCGGTAAGATGACTCGGATTTCCTTCAAAGGTGTTGGAATGCGCGCTGCTGACCTATTAGGGCTCATACACACGGATGTATGTGGTCCTATGTCAATCACCGCACGAGAAGACTATAGGTATTTCATCACTTTCACGGACGATTTAAGTAGATATGGCTATGTCTACTTAATGAAGCACAAAAGTGAATCCTTTGAGAAATTCAAGGAATACCAAAATAGGGTACAGAACCTATTAGGTAGAAAGATTAAAACACTACGTTCGGATCGTGGTGGCGAGTATCTTTCTCACGAGTTTGATCAACACCTTAAAGACTGTGGGATTGCCTTACAGTTAACTCCACCTGGAACACCTCAATTGAATGGTGTGTCCGAACGGAGAAATCGAACACTACTTGATATGGTTCGATCCATGATGAGTCACACGGTTTTACCTGATTCATTATGGGGTTATGCTCTTTGTCGCCCGCTCTAATACTTAACCGAAGTCCGTCTAAAGCTGTTGACAAGACTCCATATGAACTATGGAAGGGAACGGTCCCTAACTTGTCCTTTATACGGGTTAGGGGCTGCGAGGCTTATGTCAAGTGGAGACCTGAAGATAAGCTCGGCCCTCGATCGGTCAAGACATACTTTATAGGTTATCCTAAAGGATCACGTGGTCATTACTTCTATTCGCCAACCGAACAACGTGTTTTTGTTGCGGCTAGTGCGACATTCTTAGAGAAGGAATTTCTCGAGAATGCAAAGAGTGATAGAACCTTCGACCTGTCGGAGATTCCAGAACCAAACACCGAGCAACCATTGGAGGAACCTATTCCTTCAATCCCCTACATGTAAATATTCTGAGGAACCTAGGAGGTCGGGAAGAGTCTCTATTCCTCCGGACAGATACATTGGTATGGTCGAGGAACATGACATAGATGACGTTCTACTCTTAACGAGTAGTGAACCCGCAACCTATAAAGGTGCCGTGACCATTCGACTCGAAACTATGGCTTGAGGCCATGAAATCCGAGATGGACTCTATGTATGAGAACAACGTGTGGGATCTTGTTGACTTACCTGCTAAGGTTCGTCCCCTTCAATGCAAATGGCTTTACAAGATAAAGCATTCTGTGGAAGGTCAGCAAGATATCTACAAAGCACGACTAGTTGCTAAAGGTTTCACCCAAGTGCCAGGTTTGCACTACGATGAGATTTTTGCACCCGTAGTCATGCTGCGTTCCATTCGGATTATCTTAGCGATTGCCGCTTTTCATGATTATGAAATTTGGCAAATGGACGTGAAAACCGCCTTCTTAAACGGCTTTTTGGAGGAAGAGTTGTACATGGTACAACCCGAAGGTTTCATTGATCCAGTACATCCTAAGAAAGTATGCAAACTTAAGCGTTCCATTTATGGACTTAAGCAAGCATCAAGGAGTTGGAATCATCGCTTCGACCAAGTGATAAAAGAAAATGGATTTACTCGATCTGTCGAGGAACCATGTCTATATATCAAGTCGAGTGGGAGCAAGATTGTCTTCCTAATATTGTATGTTGACGACATACTCCTGATTGGGAATGACATACCTCTCTTAACTTCGGTGAAAGTATGGTTGAAGAACCATTTCCAGATGAAAGATCTGGGAGAGGCACAAAGAATTCTAGGCATCCGTATCTATCGAGATAGATCACGTCGGATGTTATCTCTCAGTCAGGAGTCTTACATAGACAAAGTCCTAGAGAGATTCAGCATGACTAACTCCAAGAAGGGGTTCCTTCCTATGGCTCCAGGGGTGCATTTGAGCAAGTCTCAGGCACCAGAGACACCGGAAGAGAAAGAGCGCATGACACGGATTCCTTATGCTTCGGCTATAGGATCAATCATGTATGCCATGATATGCACACGTCCAGACGTGGCATATGCATTGAGTATGACAAGTCGATTCCAACAGCAACCAGGTGAACCACATTGGTTGGCTGTCAAGAACATTCTTAAGTACCTCCGGAGGACTAAAGATTGGGCATTGACTTATGGAGGCGATCAAAAGCTATGCGCAACCGGTTACGCAGATGCTAGCTTCCAAACGGATCGAGATGACTCGAAATCTCAGTCTGGATTCGTTTTTACTCTTAATGGCGCTGCAGTCAGCTGGAAGAGTTCGAAACAAACTGTTACAGCAGATTCTACGACTGAGTCCGAGTACTATGCCGCGTCTGAAGCTACAAAGGAAGCGATATGGATGCGTCAATTCTTACATGGGCTCTCTGTAGTGCCTAGTTCGAATGACCCGATCACCATCTATTGCGACAATAGTGGTGCCATCTTCCAAGCTAAGGAGCCAAAGTCTAGCAACAAGTCTAGACATGTACAACGGAAAGCTCATCTAATCCGGGATTACGTGGAGCAAAAGAGAGCGATAGTGATAGAAAAGATTGCTACAGATGATAACATAGCAGATCCTCTCACTAAAGCATTACGACAAGATAAGCATGAAGGGCACGTTAATTCCATGGGAATTAAACGTGTTCCTAAGTTGTAGTACTCTTTTATGGATCAGATTCATACTCTCTTGTACTCTATACGACATCATCGTTTTGATATTTTATATATTTTGTTTGTCATGTGGATTTGTACGACAAATTTTGAACACCACAAAGTGAACTGAACAATCATTATATCTTTTCAGTCCTTAATTGCCCACATGAGCTGATAACTCTGGCAATTATTTTGTGACGTTGGTTGATGGTGGGTTCAACGAGCCATAAGTCAACCGGTTGTGACCAATCACGAGGCGATTTATACGGATATTTCGTAGGACACACTTGTGACATCGACGTGGAGTCCTAAATGTTTTATAACATTCGTTGCCCGGTCGTGGATAGGACTTCCATGGTGATCCTTAGAGTCGAATCTCTTGACTATCGACTGTCTCTTGAGACTACGGCAGATTTTGGGTGACTTTGGTTTCTTTCTCACGGTCATCCGTAACAGGGGCCAAGTAGATTTTTTCTGGGTCATTTCATGCCGTGCTTAGATCGGAAGGAGTCGAGTTGAAGGAAATATTCAGCCTTTATCAGGTACTCGATATTTCTCGGGGCCACTCGAGGAGTCAGAATCGAAATGCATGGCCATGCTCGGATACGGATTCGTTTTATCAGTTAAGTTACTCTCTAGTCGGGGAAACCACTCTAGATACAGATCGATTGTAAAATACGACCTTTGTGGATCCAGATCTGCAAATTGTTTTACATTGAGTGGGAGAAATTTTAAATGAATATGAGAATCGGTTATCGCACATACACTTGTACGGACAAGTGGGAGTTTGTTGAGAGAAGAACACCCTTCAAAACCCTAGTTTTTCTGTAAATGAAATTGTCTAGGTCAAAAGGAGAGGGAGTCTCTCCTTTTGTTTGGTTCGGCCGGACCGAGTGCATGCATGGGGAAGTGGGCTTCCACTTCCTCTTAATTTTAGCTCGAGGTCCGATTCGCCAAATGCTAAAATGTATATGACGGGTTTATATTATAAATCATATTTATCGGTTATCGGAAATTAAGGCATCGCTAATAATACGGGTTAGTGAATTATTAATTCGTGTCCGACAAAGCAAAAGTATTGTATAATTATATTCAATATACATTTAATTAAATATAAATCGTTTATATTTAATTTTACGAATTAACTGGTTAATTCGCCTTAGCCCATGATATTTAATCCGTATTAAATATAATATCTCAACATCACATATTTGACTAATTACTAGTCAAATAACTCGGACTAACTGGTTAGTCAATTTTGGCATCTACATGACAGTATTTTCATACCGTCACATCTCTCGAACGTATCCTATAGGTGTGACTTTTAGGGACCAGTTGATCACCGCCATCTGTATGACAATAACGTCAAACTTATCTAGCAAGCCAACCGTTATTGATAAACGTGGATCAACTGATAATAATACCAAAGTATGCCCTTTGATCCTTTTAGAGGTTTATAAGTCCTTGCACTAACTGTTAAGGACACCAACCCCAACAGTTGCTGGCTTTCTTGTTCCTTTACCAGGACTGCGCTTACTACTGTGTCAGTGACAGGTAGATATACTGACAGGGGTTCTCCCTTCTCTGGTTTAGCCAGTAAAGGTGGAGATGATAGGTACGATTTTAAGTCCTGGAAAGCTGCTTCATGCTCAGGTATCCAAAGGAACTGTTTATTTTTTCTGAGCAGGTTGTAAAATGTTTTACACCTTTCAGAGGATCTTAATATGAACCGGTTCAGGGAAGCTACCCGGCCTGTCAATTTCTGAATATCCTTGACAGACTTGGATGACTGAAGTTCCGGGATGGCTTTTATCTGTTCAGGGCTAGCTTCTAAGCCTTTTTTTGTCACCATGTATCCAAGGAACTTACATACAGAGACTCCGAAGTGGCACTTTGCAGGGTTGAGTTTCATGTTGTATTTTTCCAATATTTTAAATGCTATTACCAAGTGCGTCACATGATCTTCTGCATTTTGGATTTTACTACCATGTCGTCTATATAGACTTCCATGATATCTCCTATTTGGTCTTTGAAAATCATGTTGACCAGGCATTGGTACGTTGCCCCTGCATTCTTCAGGCCGAAAGGCATGCACTACTACAGATACAGGCTATAACAACGGGTAAAAACCGTTGTAAAAAACAAAAAGCGGACGTTGTTAAAGCGGCCGTTGTAAATGATATTTACAACGATTAGGTTATTTACTAAAACCGTTGTGGAAAGTATTCACAACGGTTAAAAGCTGTTGTTGTTGCGAGTAAGTCGTTGTGGAAAGTGTGTCCAAATTTTGGTGGCAATAATATAACAACGGTTATTGTTAGGCCTGGAAATCCACAGACCTCCCTGGTCAGTATCTCCTCTAAACCTGACTGCCAGGCTGTCAGGATGTCAGGCTATCAGGACACATGAAGACAGGCGCCAGCCCATGGAGAGGATAATGGTCAAAATATCAGGACGATATTAGACCATAAACGCGCATTATAAAAGGATTATATACGCAACATTGAATGAGAAGATCTCGCAGTAAATGCAGTAATTAAGGGAGGAATATTAGCAATTATTACGGGCAATAATGGAGAATAATCCGCATTGAATACAATATCAGGCAGCCGTTCAAGATTGGAGCTTATATAAGGAACACTTTGAAGACATTGGAGTCATCTGATCATACACACGAAGAAGCATACATTTACATACACGATACATAGAGAAATATAAGCATTATCATTGTCATACAATTATTCTCCCAAATTACATAGTGAAATCCTCTCCTGGCTTGGTGCCCGTGGTTTTTTCCCATTCAAGGGTTTTCCACGTACAAAATTCTTTGTCTCATTATTGTTATTTTTATTTTATTTACAGCTTTATATTTAACCCTGACGACCTGACTAATAAACCATCTAGAGCTAGTTAACCTTAGACAACTCTACCCTGACCTGATTTCGCCTTGCGCAAATTCCACACAAAACAATTGGAGCCCACCGTGGGGCATCTAGCTCTTTAAATCCTTTTTTCTCATCTTACAAAAATTTCAAAATCCTACAAAAATGGCCCAGCCCACCGTTGAAGAACAATTGAATGTAGCTCTCCAGCAAATCGCTGAGTTGGAAAGCCTGAAAGAAAAAGTAGCCCAAACTGAAGCAGAAATCCTGCAATTAAGAGAATCTGAGTCAGCTCTAAAACAAAAATTAGAAAAAACTCAAGGGGCAAGCTCTAGATTCCAACCAGGAACCCCATTTGCATCAATCATTAAAAATATCGATTTTTCCAGTTTTGGGAGCGCAAGTGTTTCTAAATCCATCAATGTTGATGGTGAAGAGGAACCAAAAAATGATAAGGAGAAGCCTGATGAAACTGCAGCAGCCATCATGATGGCAGTGGTTCAGGAGATCAAGAAACTCAATGAAAAATTCGATAAGATACCCGGAGTACTTGCCAGCATGGAAGAAGCTGCCCCTGACAGCTATGTTGATTCGCCTTTCATAGACGAAATAGAAAAAGTAGACCTACCAAAGAAGTTCGTAGTTCCATCCATGAGGGTCTATGATGGAACCACGGATCCACAAAATCACGTGGCTCGTTATAAACAAAAAATGTTGGCTGCATCTATCCCCCAGCGAATTTAGACAAGTTTGCATGTGCAAGGGATTTGGAACGACCCTGACTGGCCCTGCTCTACAATGGCACATCAACCTGCCAACTGGGAGCATCCATTCCTTCGCCAACCCGATCAAGAGTTTCAACCAGCTGTTCGCAAGTAGCAGGGAGTTGGAGAAACGATCCAGTGACCTTTACCGAGTTACACAGAATCCTGATGAAACTCTCAGGACATTCCTTGCAAGATTCAACAAGGAAAAAGTATCCATACCCAGGTGTGACGTTGGAACAACAGTGGAGGCATTCAGACAGGGGTTACTACCATATAGTAACTTATACAGCGAGCTCACAAAGTATCCCTGCCACACCTTTGAGGACGTTCAGGTCAAGACTCTTGCCTTCATCGGGCTAGAGGAAGATAAAAGCTATAAACTTGGATCACCCAGTAGACCAAAGGATCATGAAAGGAGTAGTAAGAAGAGCAACAAAGGAAACAACTATAGGCCTACTCCATATTCCAGGCCGATCGTCGAGAAGTTAACTGGCTCATGAGTATCAAGGTAAGGTTAAAGTTTATCCACCTATTTCCGAACATAACTTCAGTGTTGATATTGCAGGATTAATCCAGAGACTTGACAACATGGGATCAGCTGTCAGATGGCCCAGGAAGTCAGAAAATCCAAATCCCAGGACAGACAATTCTAAATGGTGTGAATTTCACATGGATATTGGACACACCACGGATTATTGTTTCACCCTGAGGAAGGAAGTGGCCTACCTGCTAAAATCTGGATACTTGAAGGACCTGATCAAGACAAAAGGCAGGAACGCAAACCAGGATAAGGAGAATCAGGAGCATAGGCAGGATCGTAGTCTCCCTCCACCACCACCAATCTATGAAGTAAGATTCATATTCGGCGAATCAGAAATCTGTGGCCTGACAAGTTCAGCGGCAAAGAAGATAGCTAGGACACCAAGGACCGTATCACCCAGCAAGCCGGATCATATCCCAACAATCACTTTCAATGATTGTGACCTGGTGGGTATTCCTGATGTTCATCATGATGGCCTGGTAATTTCTATGCAGATTGGAACCGCCACAGTAAGAAGGATCCTGGTAGACGGAGGCAGCTCAGTGAACCTGATCATGCTTGACGTACTAAAAGCCATGAAAATCAACGAGGACCAAATCATCAAGAAATCCAGCGTCCTAGTGGGATTCAGTGGCGAAACCAGGAGCACCCTAGGAGAAATCCACCTCCCAACCTACGTGGAAGAAGTCTCATCTTATGAGAAATTTGGAGTCCTTGACTGCCTGTCATCCTACAACGCGATCTTGGGCAGGCCCTGGATTCATAATGTCAAGGTCGTACCGTCAACCTATCACCAGTATATCAAGATACCAACAGACTGGGGCATAGCCACAATCAAAGGGAATCACAAGATAGCCCAGGAATGCTACACAGCAGCCTTGAAGCCTTCCAAGGCAGGTAAGTCCCTTGCATAGCAATTACAGTACCCTGTCAGGAGCACTTATGTGGCACCTCCCAGAATGGAAACAGATCAGGTAATCCTAGACCCTGAGTACCCTGACAGGTATGTTTTAGTAGGATCTGATGCACCAGATAGTGTCAGGCCTAAACTGGTAAAATTCCTCAAAAATAAATCATCTTGGTTTGCTTGGTCACATTTTGATATGACTGGAATTAGCGCTGATATAACTACACATAAACTCAATGTTGACCCATCTTTTAAGCCTGTATGTTAAAAGGCGGAAATTTGCAGCTGAAATAAATACCATTATTAACGAGGAAGTAGAAAAACTCTTGGATATGGGAATGATCAGGGAAGTAATGTACCCTGAGTGGCTGGCTAACGTAGTTGTTGTGCAGAAAAAGAATGGGAAGTGGAGAGTCTGTGTAGACTACACTGACCTGAACAAAGCATGTCCTAAAGATCCATTCCCCCTGCCTCATATTGATGCCATGGTAGATGATGCGTGTATTTTATATAAGGTTTTTACCTCATTTTTACACGCATTTCTGTATTATTTACGTGGCATCTAGCTACAAATACCCCCTAATATTCTACTTTGGTTCGTTTTATGTAAATTGTAGGAATAAACCAAAGAGGAGATAAATCGAGCCTAAACTCATCCCATTTGCATGCATTTATGGAGAACAAGGAGCCGGAGCTTGGAATCTATCACTTTGAAGACGCGTGAGCTGGTTTCGGAAGGTGTCATAGTGTCTAACGTGCCAAAATAGCTCGATCGACTACTTTTCTAGTCGATCGAATGCTTTATATACTGAAGGTTACTCGATCGAGTAGTCCCAGTATCCAATCGAGAAGACAATACAAGGAGTTACTCGATCGAGTGGTTTATTTCCACTCGATCGAAGGGTTTGTCGCTTAGTTGCTCGATCGAGTGGTTTATTTCCACTCGATCGAGTGGTTTGGCCTGTAATAGAGTTTTTCCGCCTAATTTCGTATGGGCTTTTGTAATTAGGCTATGGATTAGGTTTAGAGGAGTATTTTCGTATACTACTAAATAGAGTAGACTGCGTAACTCTTCCTCATTGACTTTCACTCTATAATTTTCCACTGCTTCTTTCATTTCACTCTTCTTCTACTCTTTTCTACTCGGATTCGGAACTTGTATTCGGTTTTATTATTCCCTTTTAATTCCTGTTCTTATTCTTAATACATTTCATTGCTTCTATTTCATCAATTCTTTTATTTTGCTATTGCTATTTGTTTTCATTTCATTTTATTATTATCATGTTTAATTCTTGTTGTCTATATGTTATTGTTGCTAATTCGATGGTGATGCATAGCTAATTTCCCTTGTTAAGACTAGGGGATCCATGATTATGAAGGGATAGTAATTGCCAGTTTAGGTTTTGTGCTTGTGTGGTCTCTGTTGTTAATCGCTGCAGTTAATTGTTTCGGTCTAATTGAGTCGACGCAATTAGTCATTTTATCGTAGTAAACCTTGACCTAGACCAGAAGGTTGGAAAGGGCGAGACTCGTAGTGAACATTAGGGCATTTTAGTGAGGGCGGAAGCTAAGCTATTTGTGCTTTAGGGCGAATTGAGACCGGAAGGAGATATTCACTGCTTCTCAGACCATACTCGCATAGACCTGAGACCTAGATTACTTAACTGAATGATCATGGTGAACCGTCTGTCTTAGCTGCTTTCTCTATTTTTGCTTAATCTTTATTCTCTTGCTTTTCCTCTCTTTATTAGGCTTTTTAGTTAAAACAAACAAACACAACCCCCCAATTTGGTTACCGTGACGAACTTAGACAAAGCTGACATTTTCCCATCTCCCTGTGGAGATCGCCCCGACTTCCCTAGCTATATTAGTTAGAGCCAGTTGGTTATTTTTGATTGGTATACGACTGCCCTGTCAGTAGACGCCACAGCAGGCCACAAGATGCTGACATTCATGGATGCTTCCAGTGGATTCAATCAAATAAAGATGCACCCCGCCGACTGTGAGAGTATCGCATTCATTACTGACATCGAGGCATATATCGTTTACTCGCCATGCCCTTCGGCTACCAAGAATACAGGGGCAACGTACCAGCGCCTGGTCAACATGATGTTTCAAGACCAAATAGGTGACATCATGGAAGTATACATAGACGACATGGTGGTGAAATCCAAAAATGCAGAAGATCATGTGAAACATCTAGAAATAGCATTCGAGATATTGGAAAAATACAACATGAAGCTAAACCCTGCAAAATGCCCCTTTGGAGTCTCTGCAGGCAAATTCCTTGGATATATGGTCACAAAAAGAGGCATAGAAGCCAGCCCTGAACATATAAAGGCTATCCTGGAATTGCAGTCACCCAAGTCTGTCAAGGATATCCAGAAATTGACAGGCCGGGTAGCTGCCCTGAATCATTTCATATCAAGATCCTCTAAGAGGTGCAAAACATTCTACAACCTCCTCAGAAAGAATAAGCAGTTCCAATGGACAGATGAATATGAAACAGCTTTTCAGGATCTAAAATCCTACTTATCATATCCACCCTTACTGGCTAAGCCAGAGAAGGGAGAACCTTTGTCAGTATACCTGTCCATCACCGACACAGCAGTCAGCGCAGTCCTAGTGAAAGAACAGGATGGTCAGCAACATCAGTCTACTATGTAAGTAAAAGCCTGCTAGATGCTGAGTTAAAGGTATAGATTGCTTGAAAAATATGTCTTAGCTTTAATTATGTCATGTACTAAACTGCGACCTTATTTTGAAAGTCACCCCATTATAGTCAGGACCAATTTAACCATAAAGTCTGTCCTACGTAAGCCTGAACTATCAGGCATGATGGCCAAATGGTCAGTACAGATTAGCACATACGACATCTCCTTTGAACCCAGGGCAGCGATTAAATCACAGGCCCTAGCAGACTTTGTGGCTGACTTTAGCCCTAACCTGGAACCAGACCTGATAAAAGAGGTCAACCAACTAGAAAATAAAACCCCAGCCCAAGAATGGACCCTATTCATAGATGGGGCATCCAATGCTAGAGGGACAGGGTTAGTACTAGTACTCAAATCACCACAGGGAGATATAATAGCACAGGCTATAAGCTGTGAGTTCAACGCTACGAACAACGAAGCTGAATGTGAAGCCCTGATAGCAGGCTTAAAGGTATGTCTAGACCTTGGTGTTCAAAACCTAAAGGTAAAAACTGATTCACTCTTAATTGCTAATCAAATAAAGGGAATTTATACGGCTAAGGATGCAAAAATGACTTCGTATTTAGAATATGCAAAAACCTTACCGCTAAATTTGCTTTATTTGACATAGATCAAATATCAAGAGACTCGAACACCTGTGTCGATGCTCGCCAGCCTAGGTTCGAATTTTACCCCCATTGTTTTTGACAAAATACCAATTGTGCACTTATTAGAGCCAGCCATCAACAGACCTGAACAAGTCAATCCTGTCAATCAGGATAATAACTCTTGGACTAAACCCTATTATGATTGGTTTCTCCGAGGAATACTGCCTCAGGGCAGACATGAGGCAAGAGCCTTTAAAATTAGAGATTCAACTCATGCTATCATCATTAACACTTTGTTCAAGAGATCGTAGGCTGGACCCTACCTGAGATGCTTGGAGCCTGACGAAGCCAAACTAGTACTTCAAGAAATACACGATGGACACTGTGGCAACCACAAAGGCGGGAAGAGCCTGACAATTAAAATTCTCAAGACAGGCTACAACTGGCCTACACTGAGGGCTGACTGCCTGGAATACTCTTCAAAATGCGAAGCCTGCCAAATTCATGCACCAATAATACATCAGCCATCTGAAATCCTCCATTCAATTTCTGCGCCCTGGCCGTTCATAAAGTGGGGCATGGATATTGTGGGAAAACTGCCCGTAGCTCCAGGACAAAAAGTATTCATGTTGGCTATGACTGATTACTTCTCCAAATGGATTGAGGCTGACTCTTTCAGGTAAGTAACTGAAAAAGAAGTAATATCCTTCATCAGGACAAATAGTATTTGCAGATATGGAGTCCCATCAGAAATAGTATGTGACAATGGAACTCAATTTGTGGGGGAAAAGGACCCAAGTGTTTTGCCAAGAATGGAATATCAACCTGGTAACATCAACTCCTGGATACCCAAAAGCCAACGGACAAGCTGAATCAAGCAACAAGGTAGTCATAAGCTGCCTAAAAATGAAGCTAAAAAGGAGACGAGGAAGATGGGCTGAAGAACTTCCATTTGTACTATGGGCAGACATGACAACTCCAAAAACTGCAACAGGCCAAACACCTTACTCTCTGCTGTATGGCTGTGAAGCTGTCATTCCTGCGGAAGTACGAGTACCAACATCCAGATACAGTCTGAACAATGTTGAAGCGAATAGAGACCTAATGCAAGATAACTTAGTTCTAACAGAAGAGCTAAGAGACGCTGCCAAAATCAGGATGGCATCATATCAACAAACAGTCGCCAGGACTTTCAATAAAAACGTCAGGATCAGAGTCTTTAAAGAAGGAGACCTTGTCCTACGCAATTTATTTCCAAATAAGAAAGAAAAATCAGCAGGCAAACTGGCTCCCACATGGGAAGGCCCTTACTTAATTTATTCAATTGTTGGACAAGGAGCATACAGGCTCCAAACGCTAGAAGGGGAAATGATCCCGAGATCCTGGAATGTAACTCATTTAAAATTATTCCATATGTAAAGATCAGATCAGTCTACAATCAGGTATAAATTAAATCACTACTCAACCTGACGTGCTACATGATGAACTACATGTTTTACATGCCTTGTCTGCAATTTATATCTGTTCAACTAACCTACTTATTTACTTCTTGAATCCTGAACAATTATACATGATAAATAGTTATATGCATAAATATTCAGGATTGAGGGCTACTCTACCATATATTTCTGAAACAAAATTTTGCACTTGATTGTGCCTAACGAGTGTTAGAAATCTATATCTCATTATAATACATATTCATATATGTGATGATTTAATTTAGTCATAAAATTAAACATTGATCTTATGCATGCAAACAATACAGAAAATAAGGAAGAAATTGTAGATACCCGTATCCGTCGATTTTGGAATTTATAGAGAACCCGATAAACACCCGATGATGATAGGACACATGAATTCTTTAGTTGTCATTGTCATTATTTGGGTTCGTTTTACGATGTAGAATGAGCGTTGTCGACGGAGTATTTTATTAATTTAAATGATATTTAAATTAAATGTTTTTTTAAGTGAATTCATTTTATTGCTTTATTTTGAATTTATTTTCTCAAGTTTATTTTATTGAAAATAAAATAAATAATTGATTTGAAAAATCATTTTATGAGTGTATTTGATTTGAAAAATCATTTATTTTAATGTGTTAATCGATTTGAAAAATCGATTTAAAAATCGAAAAAAACTCGTTTTAAACACGTGTTTTGGAGCTCGATTATAGCTCGGTTTTTGAGCCCGTTTTCTTTACGAGTTGGCACGAATCTCGAGTACTCTAACCAACCTAAGCCTCTACCCATCCAACCCCAGTTCGAACCCCCTTAACCACGGCCCAAATCCCGTCCCAAACACTCCCCAACAGCCCGCAGAAAAAACACGAGCAGCCCCCCTGTTTTGCGTGCCAAATCCCGAGCCCAAAACCCGCTCCAAACACCACCAAAACCCGTGCCCATTAACCCTAACCCATACCCTAGTATCCTACCCATATTACCTTAGCTTAACCACCAAGAAAACCCCTCACAAGCCATACAAACCCTAAAAACCCCACGAATTAGCTGATGGGCAGCAGCTATGCGAAACAGGCCCGACTGCTTGTTGCCCTACTTCTACCCTTCGAAACTCCTTATAAATACCCCTTCTTCACCATACTTTCATTCCTCTAAGTTGTCCATACATACTACCTTCACTTACAAGCTTTAAACTCCAGAAACAAACCCTAATTGCCTCCCAAAAACCCTCGACAAAACCGACTTACAAACTGAGAATCAGTTTGTGTGTCCTCTTTGAAACCTTTCGTTCTCCCTTCAAACCTCCATCAAAATTCGAGTTTATTGTTCCAAATTAACCATACAACATCCATCTACACATTAGATAAAGATTTACGAGCCAAATTGCCCTTGAGAGTACACGAATTCCCTCGAAAAACAGAGTGTTATACACTGTTTTGCGGCTTTTCTGTCTGTCCGTTACATTTTTGTGCTCGTTTTCCGTGCCCAATAATTCAAAACGAGCAGGGATTGTTTTAAGATCTCTGTTCTCCTCTCTTTCGAGTTTTCAAAACATCTTTTAAATCGAATTTTCACCGTGAAACGAGAGAGAATCGCAGTTTGAAAGTTGCTGTCCAGATTTGCAAAAAACGTGTTGTTTGCTTTGTTCCTTCGTCGACGACGGCCTCTCGAGATAAAATCTACGATCGATTACGACCCAAGACGGTGTCAACGATACATTTAGGTTGAGGGTGCATCAAATCCTTCTCTTCTCCCTTTTATTTCGTTATTTATGTTTGTTTTCTTATAGTTCGTTTTTGTTTGTTTATCGTTTTTGTTTATCGATTGTTATCATTAACTATGAAACTAGTTTAGTCCGAGTATGAGTTAAAGTACCACCATGAACACCCGCGTTGACTTGAGATCAGAAATAAATCCGCTACATCAGTCGGTCGTAACCCCCGTCTCACTTACATATCCTCGTGTTCAAGGTAGGGCATTAATAAAACGAATTCTAACTTCGCTCTTCGCTTTTGACCCCTCTCTTATTTCGTTTAATTCGACCTACCCTAGGACCATTCACGTGTTAGTATGACCTCTGATTGTTAACATATAACTCGTTTAGATGACATTAGATCAATTTAATAACCTAATTAGACACGTTAGGGTACATCGACATAGCTTTAAAAATCAACTAACAATTCTATAACCTAATTGAACGCATCTCTCTTTTCACTCGATTTCTCGCTAGCATAGGAGTGCGTGATTAGCACCTTCCTATTAACACTCGATGAGTAGCGTTAATATCGTAACTCCTTGACCTAATTTGACTCCTTTAGGCCGTGTAGAATACACATTTGCAAGACATCTTTTCAATCGATCAACGTCGTTTCTAACTTGTTTTCTAGCCCACTTTCGAACTTGTTTCGCAATCAATTGATCTAACTAATGAACCTGACCTAGGACCTAGGGTAGCCGTGTCTAGAGTGGCCATGGCTTGGCCGTGTCCTTTGGTCTTTCTTGTTTCGTTTGTTTTACATCGTTTGTTCCTTTTTGTTTTGTCGCTTGTAATTTATCGTTTGTTCATCGAGTTGTAATTTTCAAGTTAGCTTTCTTTTATCGAGTCAAAACCTCTTCCAAAAACCTTAGTCTTGTTTGGTTAGATGGTTGTGCCCCAATGCATGTAAGAGCGTAGTAAATTGCATGTTGTTTAAAGCAACATGGCCCGATTTATGCTAATGCATGCTTTGGTGCGTAGCCCTATGTCTAATTCGATGAGATTAAGTGAAAGCACACATTACGAGGAGTGACCCAAGGCCGTGAGTCATGTAAGCCGTGGGCCACCCCTTTGTGCACGTTTTCCTAGGCCGAATGGCCGTGTAATGCGTCATGTACGGTTTTGTGTATAGCGTTGTATTTTAGATCGAGTTGTATCTTTAATTTATCGTTGTGTCGGCATGAAATGCCTGGGTTGTAATAGGATAGATCCCAACGGCTCCCCCATTCCCCCTAAGCCTTGTTTGCTTTGTTTTGTATGTTGTTAGATCAATCAACCCACATGCTAAATTACAACTTTGACAAAGTTAGTTTAGTTGCATCTAAAACGACATAGAAATTGTTGTCACATGTTAGGGTTTTAAAACGATGTTTGCATATCATATATCGTAGTAGCTATGACCTTGTTTGAAATCCGATACTTGACTTAGTAGAGGCCATTATTGACGGGCGGGGTTAGGTGTCCTTATGGACTTCCTAACACGTACCCTCACCCCTTACTCAAGATCTATGGTTTGTGGATCCGTCTAAATACCATTGGATTACGAGAGTCATTCAAATCGAGTGATATAGGGTACAAGTCTTTATCTTTAATCACTCGTAGTCGATTGGCTTTATGCTTTTCGATGAAAGGTGTAAAGTTGACTTGAACGGTTCCAAGTTCCCATAAAACTTGGTGGCGACTCTAATTTGTCTTAATTCGATTCGAAAGAACCTCGAGTCGATTATGCCTAGTGTGGATCCCGCGGACGCAGTTCCGTGGGCCTTGTCCACGATTTGGCGACTCATTACTGGGAAAAGAGGACTAGTTACACTTTGTTTCTAGGGTCTTTTCCTCCGAGGTGAAACTTGAAAAGAAAGTATTGGAAAGTAAAACATTACTCATAGTGCTCCGATTCATGCATAAACCCTTAAGGACTTTCCCGGGCCGTCCCAGCGTTTCTTTGTGATGTGTGGGGGGCGACGTCCCACTATGCCAGGAACTTGCACATTGCTTGCTTCCGCTTCTCCTCGTCGTGGTTCTTGATGGTGGGGACACTCTTCTAGGTACTCTACCTAAAGGCCCTTGCTCTATAAGACCCAAAAATGATGGAGGGCATAGAACTTCTTGTAGAAGACTTGCCGAGACTTAGAGATGTCTAGGAGCATACATCCTTATAACATGAGAATGACAATGTGCAAGGTGTTTTTCCCGAGTCTTTTCAAATTTTCCATGTCCATTTCAAAACCGAACTTTTGAACAACTTACTTTCAAAATTAGCATGATTTTCAAAACGCGGAATGCTGCCCAAATAGGACTAGAATTTTCGGCCAAAATAAGCTTTTATAGCTGGCATGCTGCCCATTTCAAATCTCATTTTCAAATCAATTATTCGTTTTTTTCAAATTCAATCCAAAATGTTTCTCGAACCTCAACCAAGCATGAAATGCGTCGAGTCGTGTCCGGGTCCTGGCCGTGTTAGGCTAGGCGTTTTTCGTTCCAAGAGTCTAGAACACGACCCTGTTGGGTCACCCAAGCTCACCTCTTGGGCTTTGAGTCATGTTGGTCGACCATTTGGTCTAGGATAGTCCACAGAAACGCCCAAGCTAGGCCATTTAGGGCGTTCCACCCGAACCTATGGGCTATGTTAGTCCAATCACGGGTTTAGTCACACCGAGTCCAGTTTAGAATCGAGCTATGACAACTTAAGTCATGTCGTTTTGTCGAGTCTAAAATGAATCGAGGTCTAAATCCAACCGTGAGTCGAACCTTTTGGTTAGTCAGTCTTAAGTCGAGTCTTTGTTTGAGTTAAGTTGGTGTCGTGTCCTTAAGTGTGCAGGGGCTCTTACATTTGAATATTGACTCAGTTCGGGGTTTTCTTGTAGAAAGGCCGCCAAAAACCCGACTTCAAGCAATGGAAGATGCTGTTAACAAACTCACTGAGGCCGTGAACCTCATGATGGCCAGAATGGATGTGATCGAATCCAAGCTGGGTGAAGATTCCTCTTCATCTACCCCACCTCTGACTGATCTGGAGAAACGGTTCAAGTTCATTGAGGACCGTCTGAAACTCTCCCAGGGGAAGAACATCCACTACGAAAATGCTAGGGCCTATGCCCTAGTTCAGGATAAGTTGCCCACAAACATGGTACTCACTGATATCCCAAAGTTTAAGGGCACAGAAGATCCGGTCCACCATGTTAAGGCCTATAAGGGGTACTTAGCACTGAAGGGAGTACCCTGTTGACATGCTCTCCGAAATTTTCGCTCAATCTCCGGATGAACACCGAAGGCGTGGTTCTACAACTGGACCTTAAGAACTTCCCCACTTTCGAAGATATTACGGTGGAGTTCTCGCAAGCACTATCTTTGATAATGTCGAGATTCAAACAAACATAAGAACATTGGAGGTGATGACACAGAAAGAAAAAGAAGGCTTTACTTAATTCCTTGCAAGATGGCGCTACCGAAAGCGTGAAACTAGCCAAGAAGCCGACGAAGTTGAAATGGTAGATAAGTTCGTAAAGAATCTACGACCTATTTACCGCAATGCTCTGAAATACCAGAATTTTGGCTCTTTCAAAGAATTGATAAGAATCGGGATAAAGGTAGAAGATGATGTCATAATGGCAGAGGCTGAAAAGCCGAAAGGGTACCAAGGGGCCTATATTGATGAAACCATCAATCTCTTAGAAGGGCAATCGAAGAAGTCGCAGCGCCAAACACCTAGGGCATTCACCGATATCAGATGCACTTATACATATGCTCTCCAAAGGCTCATAGCCCAAGGAAAGCTGAAGCCCATTGGTCCAACTCCGGACCCTCCTGCTGATCAACAAGGTAAATGGTATAAACCAAATGCCTACTGTGCCTTTCATCAAGGGAAAGGCCATGATACTGAAAGGTGCTATCGACTGAAGCACGAAATCCAAGACATGATTGAGAATGGAACACTCCCGATCCCAACTGTTAAACCCAATAACATCACCAATCCATTTGGCGATCACGCCAACTTTGTTTCTGTCGAAGAGAATGTCGATTATTCCCATCTTATCCACCCATGTCACTTGAAGGGGTGTTTATCGGGAAAATATTTGTGGATTGCTTTGAATTCTTGCCAAACCCGAAGAATGAAATTCGAGTCGGGAGTCTTGCTTTAGAATGTACTCCTCTCATTAACGAAGTTAATAAAAGACAATTCGATTCACCAACCTTCATCACTGGCGTAGATCCTCAGTGGACTACCTCGGGATGGAGGCAGACCATCAAAGGGATCAAGGATCAGAGCCGAGCATCTAAGCTGACAGCTGAACAAGGGAAAGCTCAAGACCTGATTTGAAAAATTATGAGTCAGGATCTGTTTTCTTATCTTAGTTGAGTCGAGTCTAGGACTTCCCTTTCTTGAATTTGAGTCGTTTGTCCCGCGATGTCATAGGGTGTGTCCTAGGAATCGTTCCTTTGAGTTTGTTAAGCAATTTCCTTTCCAATAAAAAGTTGCAGTTTCGTTTCCAAATATGTCTTGTTTCCAATCCTCAATCATTCCGAAACATGATAAAATGCACAACACACTCAAAGGCATCCCTGGAGTAGAAATATGTCCCGTTTCAAAATGTAAGGTACACTAGGATCCTGTGTTTGATTCCTTTACCTATTCCATGTCTGGCGGTAGAAAACCTCCATCAAAACCAATGCTTAGCACAAGCCTTTAGATGATTCTATGACGAACCCGGACTAGCTCCTTGTTTCCCTATCGATGACGGAAGGCAAGGCCATCCCCAACAAAATCATCCCATCTCGAAGAGAGAAGATATCAACCCGTTCTAACAAGGAATTGTTAGTTCTTACCCAAATTAGTTGGCGAAGCCCAGTTTTCAAGGTGTATCCATTTATGACTAAGAGAATGAATAGAAGATCATTTTCAAAGAGAGGAAAAAAAAAAGATGAAAAAGAATGAAAAAATGAGAAAAACTGGAAAAATGAAAAAAATGAAAAAAAAATGAAAAATGAAAAAAGATGAAAGAAAGAAAAAAAGATGTTGAAGTTATTGCGGAATGCTTTTTGGTTGAATGTCGAAGTTACAGAAGCCAGAATTCAAGTCAAGTACCCATAGTTGAGGTTCAATGGGCGAAGCCCAAAAGCTTAAGTAGTAACCTCTTTACCCTCTAAGTCCTTCATGAGACAGTTACAAAGGGATAGTCGGGAATTTTGAGAATTATTCCGCTTGTGTTGTTACACCCAGCCTTTAGGGTCCAGACATGGAAATTTGAACCCACATCATTTTTCAACCCATTTGCACTCGTGGTTCATCAAACCCGAGACACCCATTCCAACCATATCAGCAGCCATAGCCCTTGGCCTTAGCACCACAAAACAAACCTTCAGAATGATGGTTAACCATTCCAACTTGTTATTACCAAGCTCCACATCCCAAAAGATCCAAGCCTTTTACACCTAACCCCAAACACGGGATTTAACGGTACCTTACAGGGTAGAATGGGATACGACATAATACCTTAGGTGAAACCTTTGAGTGTGTACACACAATCAAAATGCTATGTTTATGCACCAAGATCGAACTACGTCGGATTTGATTTCGCTCCACGCGAATACGTAGGCAGTCCTTCAGAATAAGGGATTCAATCCACTCATCAACCAAGTTGTCATCTTGTCGGTTTCTTACGGGTCTTAACCAAGTCCAAATGAAGCCACCTTTGTTTGAGTCGGTCTTAGCACTCGATGTAGGGTAGGATAAGGATATAGGTTCAGATGAGTAGTGTCAAGTCTCGGAATGAGCTTTATCTAACGGTGTAGACAATGATGCTGAGTCACATAGATGTGAGTTTGTGTTGGGAACAGAAAATATGAAAAACCCGCTGAAAAGAAAGAAGGCGTGGAAGAAAAATAGTAAAAGCCCGCTGAAAAGAAAGAAGGTGGTGGCAAGAAATGATGAAAAATCGCTGAAAAGAAAGGAGGCGAAGAAGAGTGACAGGATGTTCCCAACAAAAGTCATGTGTGATGTCTAAGTGTTCTCATAAAATCAGTCTGTGTTCAGTGTCTGGGCGAAGCCAACGTTGTTGCTCTGTGAGTTTAATCCACCTTATCAATGCCAAGTGATCTTGATTCCCATGTGCCCTCGGGAGCATGCCCATGCCATACGATATCTCCGTCCCAAGTTCGACGACCTTGTGATTCTCATTTGCCGTCTTTTGGCGCCGGAACGGCCAATTTACATTTCTACCCCCAACAAGTCAATAATTGAATTAAAACCCGTGCACACTTACGGTTTTATTTTCCTTTTTGTTTTACGGTAGCGGGCTACGCCCACGTTATTTACGGGTCATACGGAGTGTCTGAGTCGTATTTCATGCTCACCAATCAAGGTTCGATTTCAAAAATTTCAAAATTTCAAAATCACAAAAACTTTTTGCGAATTGAGGATAGATGATCCAAGTAGCGAATCTTTGTGGGTCGATGACCCAATCTTTCGAAATTCAAATATTCAAATTCATTTTTTTTTGGGTCGATAGCCCAATTATTCAAAATTTTCAACATGTTCAAATTTCGGGTCGATGACCCAGTCTTTCAAATTCAAATTTCGGGTCGATGGCCCAACATTCCAAGTGATGTCAAATTCAAACGTCGGGTCGATGGCCCAATTATTCAAAATTTTCAAATTCAATTTTCGGGTCGATGACCCAATCTTTTAAATGATCCAATTTTATGATCGATGATCCAAATGTGCTTATGTGATGATTATTGCTTGTACATTTTCTATGTTTCAAATATAGCAGGATATGCTTCAACTGGGGGCTCTAAAGTCTTCGACTTTAGAGCCATTGCAAATCGGGGCTCGAAGCCGTTGGCTTCAGAGACCATTATCGAGATGTAAAGGGTGACATCCACCAAGAATTCAATTCAATACAAGAGTATGAAATGGAAGAATTCCGTAGTTGAAAGCAAATGATGAAAGCGGCGGCAACCTCCTTGGAAAGTCCCGTCCCATTCGGACAAGCGCGCCGAGATGATAAATTTTGGGCAAATGTCACAGATGATGAATTTTGGACATACGCCACAGATGATAAACTTTGGGCATGTGTCGCGGTTGCCGAACTACGACGCGGATTTGATTCCGTCGTAAACGGATACGTAGGCGCCTAAGGATAAGGCTCAATCCACCATATATGCAATTTATGGGTCGACGACCAATGACGATAATTTGACACAATAGAAGCAAGAGTCAATCCTCGCGAAGTTTCGGGTATGATCTCTTCTTATGGTCAAGCGAGCTTATATACGCAAGTCTAATGGACTATAAACGACCCAGAATCCTCAAGTCGAAAGGGACTGGGGTATACTTTGACTTTCGCCTTGTCCAAGCCTCGGTCAAAGTGGGGGCTCAGAGATACCCGTATCCGTCGATATTGGAATTTATAGAGAACCCGACAAACACCCGATGATGATAGGACACATGTATTCTTTAGTTGTCATTGTCATTATTTGGGTTCGTTTTACGATGTAGAATGAGCGTTGTCGACGGAGTATTTTATTAATTTAAATGATATTTAAATTAAATGTTTTTTTAAGTGAATTGATTTTATTGTTTATTTTGAATTTATTTTCTCAAGTTTATTTTATTGAAAATAAAATAAATAATTGATTTGAAAAATCATTTTATGAGTGTATTTGATTTGAAAAATCATTTATTTTAATGTGTTAATCGATTTGAAAAATCGATTTAAAAATCGAAAAAAACTCGTTTTAAACACGTATTTTGGAGCTCGATTATAGCTCGGTTTTTGAGCCCGTTTTCTTTACGAGTTGGCACGAATCTCGAGTACACTAACCAACCTAAGCCTCTACCCATCCAACCCCAGTTCGAACCCCCTTAACCACGGCCCAAATCCCGTCCCAAACACTCCCCAACACCCGCATAAAAAACACGAGCAGCCCCCCTGTTTTGCGTGCCAAATCCCGAGCCCAAAACCCGCTCCAAACACCACCAAAACCCGTGCCCATTAACCCTAACCCATAACCTAGTATCCTACCCATATTACCTTAGCTTAACCACCAAGAAAACCCCTCACAAGCCATAAAAACACTAAAAACCCCACGAATTAGCTGATGGGCAGCAGCTATGCGAAACTGGCCCGACTGCTTGTTGCCCTACTTCTACCCTTCGAAACTCCTTATAAATACCCCCTCTTCACCATACTTTCATTCCTATAAGTTCTCCATACATACTACCTTCACTTACAAGCTTTAAACTCCAGAAACAAACTCTAATTGCCTCCCAAAAAACCTCGACAGAACCGACTTACAAACTGAGAATCAGTTTGTGTGTCCTCTTTGAAACCCTTCGTTCTCCCTTCAAACGTCCATCAAAATTCGAGTTTCTTGTTCTAAATTAACCATACAACATCCATCTACACATTAGACAAAGATTTACGAGCCAAATTGCCCTTGAGAGTACACGAATTCCCTCAAAAAACAGTTCTGTTTTCGCGGCTTTCTGTCCAGTTCTGTTTGTGCTCGTTTTTCGTGCCCAATAATTCAAAACGAGCAGGGATTGTTTTAAGATCTCTGTTCTCCTCTCTATCTAGTTTTCAAAACATCTTTTAAATCGAATTTTCACCGTGAAACGAGAGAGAAATCGCAGTTTGAAAGTTGCTGTCCAGATTTGCAAAAAACGTGTTGTTTGCTTTGTTCCTTCGTCGACGACGGCCTCTCGAGATAAAATCTACGATCGATTACGACCCAAGACGGTGTCAACGATACATGTAGGTTGAGGGTACATCAAATCCTTCTCTTCTCCCTTTTATTTCGTTATTTATGTTTGTTTTCTTATAGTTCGTTTTTGTTTGTTTATCGTTTTTGTTTATCGATTGTTATCATTAACTATGAAACTAGTTTAGTCCGAGTATGAGTTAAAGTACCACCATGAACACCCGCGTTGACTTGAGATGGGAAAGAAATCCGCTACATCAGTCGGTCGTAACCCCCGTCTCACTTACATATCCTCGTGTTCAAGGTAGGGCATTAATAAAACGAATTCTAACTTCGCTCTTCGCTTTTGACCCCTCTCTTGTTTCGTTTAATTCAACCTACCCTAGGACCATTCACGTGTTAGTATGACCTCTGATTGTTAACATATAACTCGTTTAGATGACATTAGATCAATTTAATAACCTAATTAGACACGTTAGGGTACATCGACATAGCTTTAAAAATCAACTAACAATTCTATAACCTAATTGAACGCATCTCTCTTTTCACTCGATTTCTCGCTAGCATAGGAGTGCGTGATTAGCACCTTCCTATTAACACTCGATGAGTAGCGTTAATATCATAACTCCTTGACCTAATTTGACCCCTTTAGGCCGTGTAGAATACACATTTGCAAGACATCTTTTCAATCGATCAACGTCGTTTCTAACTTGTTTTCTAGCCCACTTTCGAACTTGTTTCGCAATCAATTGATCTAACTAATGAACCTGACCTAGGACCTAGGGTAGCCATGTCTAGAGTGGCCATGGCTTGGCCGTGTCCTTTGGTCTTTCTTGTTTCGTTTGTTTTACATCGTTTGTTCCTTTTTGTTTTGTCGCTTGTAATTTATCGTTTGTTCATCGAGTTGTAATTTTCAAGTTAGCTTTCTTTTATCGAGTCAAAACCTCTTCCAAAAACCTTAGTCTTGTTTAGTTAGATGGTTGTGCCCCAATGCATGTAAGTGCGTAGTAAATCGCATGTTGTTTAAAGCAACATGGCCCGATTTATGCTAATGCATGCTTTGGTGCGTAGCCCTATGTCTAATTCGATGAGATTAAGTGAAAGCACACATTACGAGGAGTGACCCAAGGCCGTGAGTCATGTAAGCCGTGGGCCACCCCTTTGTGCACGTTTTCCTAGGCCGAATGGCCGTGTAATGCGTCATGTACGGTTTTGTGTATAGCGTTGTATTTTAGATCGAGTTGTATCTTTAATTTATCTTTGTGTCGGCATCAAATGCCTGGGTTGTAATAGGATAGATCCCAACGGCTCCCCCATTTCCCCTAAGCCTTGTTTGCTTTGTTTTGTATGTTGTTAGATCAATCAACCCACATGGTAAATTACAACTTTGACAAAGTTAGTTTAGTTGCATCTAAAACGACATAGAAATTATTGTCACATGTTAGGGTTTTAAAACGATGTTTGCATATCATATATCGTAGTAGCTATGACCTTGTTTGAAATCCGATACTTGACTTAGTAGAGGCCGTTATTGACGGTGGTTAGGTGTCCTTATGGGCTTCCTAACACGTACCCTCACCCCTTACTCAAGATCTATGGTTTGTGGATCCGTCTAAATACCATTGGATTACGAGAGTCATTCAAATCGAGTGATATAGGGTACAAGTCTTTATCTTTAATCACTCGTAGTCGATTGGCTTTATGCTTTTCGATGAAAGGTGTAAAGTTGACTTGAACGGTTCCAAGTTCCCATAAAACTTGGTGGCGACTCTAATTTATCTTAATTCGATTCGAAAGAACCTCGAGTCGATTATGCCTAGTGTGGATCCCGCGGACGCAGTTCCCGCGGGCCTTGTCCAAAGAAATCATCAACCCTTACATTGATTATTTCGGATTATTGGGCACAAGTAAGATCTCCTTCTTACTTGTTCTTGAGCACTCCAAAATGGAAGAACAAGGATTCAAGTGTAGAATCCCTCCCAAGGATTTATACTCAAGGTAAAATCTTAACAAAATTTATATTATTATTACTAGAACAATATTAATTTAAATAAAAATGACCCAAAAATATTTATTTTGGTTCTCTTAATTCGGCTAAGAGGAGGAAGAAAAAGGAAGATTTTTATCTCTCTAAAACTCTTATTTTAGATGTGTAGAATGAATAATAATACACTAGTTTCTCATGTAGTGTATAAGGTAAAATTATAGAGCAAAAGACCCTTGGCCTTGCTCTTGAAAAACCGGGTAAAGGGGGGTGGAAATAGCCAATGCATGATCAAGGTTCTCTTCACAAAGACAAGTAGGTTTGCATGGCTATTCCTTAGGTTAATGATTGTGTTTTCCATATAAAATAATCAACATAATATTTTGCCTAATACACCCTAAATTTCGGTACATATAGATAAAATGGACTCCATTTTATTTTTGTCAATTTGTCACATGTCACATGTCACATAAAATTGTTATGTATTTTTTAACATATTAAAAATCAACGCATTAATAAAAATACGTCATATACAAAATCGACTTAGTAATTCATAACTACTTGTACCAAAATATTTTACCAATTATAAATCACAACATCTTGTATTTATAATAATTTATTCATTCAAATGCAATTGTTTCCTTAAACAATAATTTCATCTAAGTAATAAAACAATTCGATTACTTAGACCGTATCTTATTTAATCAAATTACAATGAGACACGTAAATATTACTTCCAAAATCGTCCGTCAATTTATAGTAATTTAATTGAGCCGTATCGTCATACGATCAATTAAATGATCAATTAAGAGTGTTACTGTAACACCCGCGAATTTCTCATTTTGACATTTAAAATTTATTTAACCATTTAATTACTTTATTTTATATTTTTGAATTATTTAATCTAATTGGATTTATTTTTAAACAAGATTTTTATAAAAGTAATATTTAAAGCTTAATTTATATATAAATACGTGTTTTAGTCGGATAGTAATAATAATAATAATAGCGATAATAATAATAAAGTTCCGTCTTAAATTATAGTAGGTTTAAGACGAATTTCTGTCTAGCAAAGAACCGTCACATGTTAACATGTGAGACTAGACCTATCTACTCTCTACCTATCCCGTGTCGACAACACACCCCTCAATTTTGGCACTCAACTAATATAATAATAATAATTTTACTCTCCCTCACACTCTCTGACCAATCATACCCCGTCAACACCCCTATTCTTTTCGAAAGTTTCCTGTGGGATTGCATAAAGCACCTGCACAAACAATTCTGCAGCTAAAAAAAACGCAAACCAGAACAAGCTCAAAAACCCATTAATGGCGGTCCTAAAATCCTAGATTTCTCGCTCAATTTTCGACCAAACTCAATAATTCTTGCACCATTCTTCTCCTGATCTCTTCCTTCATCTTTTGAGGTAAGAAAGGCATAGCCTTGTGGAGTTCTCGTCTCGGCCCGTCTCATAAATGTGACGTTTTTAAACTAACTCGGCTCTTATTACGATTTTTAGGTGAAGACTTTGAGGACCCTGAAGGAAACTCGTTCATAATAGACCATTCCCTTGAAGATTGAAGAAAGTTAAGGTAACGGTGATAGGTTACTCGACAAAATGTCGGGAATCCGTCCTTCTTACTCGTTTTTGCCCTTATTTATCGTAAAGTTTGAGTCTTTATGTGTTTCCCATAGATGGAGTCGAATTTGTGATGTTTGTGCTGTTTTTACATGATTGTTTGAACACACTTTTGGTCCGTTTTCTCGCTGGATTCGGGTAGGGGGAAAGGGTCGAGTCCACTGTCCTTCCATGGGTTTTGAGCTGCTGAGATTCTGTTCTTTTCCGTCCTAATGCTACCCTCAAGGTCAGTCTTGAGTTGGATTTTAAAATGGACTGCTAGGAACTGGTTTATGTGGTGAATGTTAGCGTCCTACCTCTGTTTTGTGGCGGATACTTCCGTCTCGCGGACCTGTTTCGTACCTGAACTCTCATGTCATGCTTACCCTGTATGCATTGGTTAATCCTCCTTCCCCTGTTTCTGAAACATGCACTGATGACCTCGTTTTTTCAGGGTATGAATTGAATTGTTGGGCTCACAAGTCTACGAATTATGGACTGGTTGTGTATCGTGTTCTAGCGTGCAGTTGCCCTCCTCTTGCATTCCTCTTGTTTGTTTTTCCTTCACAATTTTGTTATATGTATTTTGGGCTTATTACAAGTTAGTACATGGGCTCCCCGCATTTGATTTGTTGGACTAGTTCATATGTTTGTTTTGGGTCTTTGAGTCGTGTTTACGGACGCTTTTGGCGCTAGTTTAGTTCGTTTGAAATTGTTTAATTTCCGTCTCATATTTTATATAACGATAATTCGTTAATAACGTGCTTTCACATATTTAGTTTGTTGGGCTCATTTGATTTTAGTAAATGGGCTAGCTATATTTGGTAATTTGGGCTAGTCATGTTTATAAATTGATTAGCGCTAGTTGGTTTATTTAAAATATTATTAATTTTCGTCTCGTGTTTTATATAACGTAAATCTTTAATATCGTCTTTCACATGTTTAGTTGTTGGGCTCATTTGATTGTGGTAAATGGACTTTTTATGCCTTATTAGTTGGACTAGTCATGTATTATGAGTTGGATTTGTTAGATTTCATCAATTGGGCTTGAAATGTTCACTTGTTCGGGCTTAGGATGGTTCACATATTGGGCTCATGAATGAGTCATATGGGCTTAGTCACATTTTATTTTGTAATTTCATATAACGTAATTCATTCATTATCATTTATTATATTTTATTTAACCGGCGTGTTAAATTAGAAAATGGAATATCTGTTAATATAAGACAAGTATGAGTTATCTTTATCAAATAGTTACTTGTGAAGAGTCATATTCTGGATGAGGCCGTGTATTGTCCTGTTGTGAGAGTCTTGGTCCTATCGGATACTAGGGGTGAGCTATAAGCCCTCTAGTTGCGATATGATCGTCGGGATTGATAATCACATCCGTACTCATGGTGAGATGCAAGCCATGAGTATGAATATGACATTAATGGTCCCGTGTCATATGATGTTTGCATGATCATTCTTACTCCCATTGTGACTCAAGTGTGACGTTTTACGTTGTGTGACTACTTGACATTCCTTGTTTACCCCTTTCGGACCTTTGGTTACGAGTGTGTGCCATGTTTCCGGATTGGGTTATCTTTCCTCTTTCGGACCTTTGGTTACGGGTGTGTGTGCCATGTTTCCGAATTAGGATATCCTTCCGCCTTTCTTCGGACCTTTGGTTACGGGTGTGTGCCATGTTTCCGATTAGAGGTTACTCGACCTTTGGTTACGAGTGTGTGCCATGTTTCGAGTCTTGGATACGATTGGTATATCGTTTGTCGAATCGGGTGACGTCCATCCCGAGAGTCTGGATCCAGGTTTAGACTAGGACCGTATTATGATCGTCGTCCTACCAAGAGGTTGGAGTCTAGATGGTTTGTCTTGTGAGTTCATACTAGGTATATGTCTTACACTTGATGAGTCGGTCAATATGTGTTGGTTGACTTGGTTGTTCTACACCCTCGATTGCATATTCATTCTAACCTACCATGCCTATTCCATTAAGAAAGTAATATGCCTATCTCATCTTAATTATTCATTATATCTCCTTGTTCTTTATTGTTCATATATGATGCATGATTAATATTTTTAATTAAGTGTTTGTTACTTGCATTTCGACATTTTGTGGCTGGGAGAACCTTGAGTTACTCCCCACTGACTGTGGCGTTCATGTTTACATGAATGATAGGTTGTGAAGATGCTTATATGGGGTTTGACGTGTGAGCTAGCGAGTACCCCGGACTTTTAGATTTCTTATTCACCGCTTAGACTCACCTATTTCTTTATGTCATTCGAGGGATATATTTTCCCCACTTTTGACCGTTTTATTTGTATGGAGCCTTGTTTTTATTTCCGCTTTTCCTTCTGTCGAATGTTAGTGACTCCCGCATGCTAAACTCTATCTACTAAATAAAGGTTTTAAAAACTTCACATTTTTCGCATATATTCAGTAGTTTACTTTCCGCTTTATCGCGGGGTGTCACCGTTGGTATCAGAGCCTTTGTTGCTCCCGACGCACACACGTGTACCCCAAACTTAGTTTGAACTTGACCTTGAATAATGAATGAGAGATGGGTAGAACTAAGGACCTAAGTTGGTAGCCTTTTTGTGTATACTTTGTGATAGGTTCTAACTTGTTCACTCTTGTGCAAAGAAGATGGTACGACCAACCAATGTGTAAAATGCTATCATGCAAGCCCTCACCCAAGTGTTTGCTAATCAACAAAATGCTCAACCCGCTCCTCCTACACATGAAGCCAGCCGTCAAGGAAGTTATGCTTGGATTGCAAGTCAACTAGCAAGGAACAAGGCTAGGACCTATGGTGGTGAAGTGGATCCCGTTGCTCTCTCGGAGTGGTTTCGTGATATGGAGAAGAACTTCTCTCTCTTTGATGCTCGAGAGGAGGACAAGGTGAGGTTTGCCTCTCACTTTCTTGTGAAGGAAGCCGATAGGTGGTGGACTTTGACCGGTCCTACCGCTACTCAAGACCCCAACTTTGATTGGAGCCGCTTCAAGTCACTTGTGGAGACCCGCTTCTACCCTAAGGAGCTCAAGCAACAAAGGTTGAAGGAGTTCATGGACTTCAAGCAAGGGAAGCTATCAATTCAAGCCTACACAGACAAGTTTAATGAACTTGCTCATTATGCCTCCAAGTTCGTGAAAGATGAAGAGGATCGTGTCTACTTCTACAAGAACAAGTTGAATCCTAAGGTAGAAAGCATGGTGAGAAGAAGCTCAACTACCTTTGTGTAAGTTTATGATGATGCTATTTGGGCCGAAAGCTCTTTGAAGGCCATTGAAGAAGAATCCAAGCCCCACTCCTCTTCTCATTCTTACCGTCCTGACTTTCATGGCAAGAGACCATTTGTACCTTCTACTTCCAACTATGCCGACAAGAGGAGGTTTGTGCCAAGGACACAAGACCATGGAGGACAAGAACCAAGAGCTCAAGAACCAAGAGGACAAGCTCACACCTCAACTAATAGGCTTAATAAATACCGTAAGTGCTACCATTGTAGGCAAGCTTTACACCCCGGAATTGGATGCTATGGCAAGCCCTTGACTTGCTTTCATTGTGCGAAGCCCGGACATCGTGCCGTGGATTGCCCCGAGAAGAAGGATGCTCCTACTCCAAATGCTAGGCCAAGAGGAACCATCCTTGTCATGAGTCGAGCCGAAGCCGCCGCTCATCCCGATATCATTACGGGTATGTTCTCAATTCTTGATCAACCTTGCCTTATTCCTTTTCATACCGGTGCATCTTTATCCTTTATATCTTCCAAGTTTTCTGAAAAATTTGCTCTTGAACCCATTCCTAGCGAGGAAACTTCTATATCTTTACCTTCCGGAGAAATGTCCTCTTGTTCCCTTTCTTTCTCCGACATTCCTATCTCTATTTCGGGAACCTTACTCCCTGCTAACCTACTTCGTTTTCCCCTTGAGGAATTCGATGTAATTTTAGGTATGGATTGGTTGTCAAAGTTGATGTTATCTTTTCACAAACTTGACTCCCTTTTGAGTTTAAAAGCGAAACTTTTACTTTTATATTGGCTTTTGTAAAAGGAAAATTTGAATAGATTACCTTTTCTTTTGATTTTAACGTTGATCGGATGTTAGAACTCGTTATTAGAGACGTTTAATAACTTGTTCTACGCTTGTCGGCGAATGGTTTTTGTTTTAAATTTGTCCTTGACTTGGAAAGTTAGCGTTCTTGTGTGCACGACAAGAGCAATTTCGTTCCATGAATGAGGCTTGTACTTTTGAAAACTCTTCATTAATGTTTTTGAAAGTATTTTGATTTTCGATTTACACAAATGATTTGCCTTTTTACCTTATCTTTGATTTGGAATGTGATGTTCTTGAATACGTAACGAGAACACTTTCGTTCCATTGATGAGAATCTGGTTCTGTCGAAAATTTTATTTGAAACTTTTGAAAGAATTTTTATTTCTTACTATTTGTAACCTTTTAATGTTTTGGTTACCAATTTCAAAGGTTCAGTTTTATTTTTATTTTTATAACTTTTCATTTCTACTTTCAAGTTTCGAGGACGAAACTTTTTAAAATATGGGGTGATTGTAACACCCGCGAATTTCTCATTTTGACATTTAAAATTTATTTAACCATTTAATTACTTTATTTTATATTTTTGAATTATTTAATTTAATTGGATTTATTTTTAAACAAGATTTTTATAAAAGTAATATTTAAAGCTTAATTTATATATAAATACGTGTTTTAGTCGGTTAGTAATAATAATAATAGCGATAATAATAATAAAGTTCCGTCTTAAATTATAGTAGGTTTAAGACGAATTTCCGTCTAGCAAAGAACCGTCACATGTTCACATGTGAGACTAGACCTATCTACTCTCGACCTATCCCGTGTCGACAACACACCCCTCAATTTTGGCACCCAACTAATATAATAATAATAATTTTACTCTCCCTCACACTCTCTGACCAATCATACCCCGCCAACACCCCTATTCTTTTCGAAAGTTTCCTGTGGAATTGCATAAAGAACCTGCACAAACAATTTTGTAGCTAAAAAAACGCAAACCAGAACAAGCTCAAAAACCCATTAATGGCGGTCCTAAAATCCTAGATTTCTCGCTCAATTTTCGACCAAACTTAATAATTCTTGCACCATTCTTCTCCTTATCTCTTCCTTCATCTTTTGAGGTAAGAAAGGCATAGCCTTGTGGAGTTCTCGTCTCGACCCGTCTCATAAATGTGACGTTTTTAAACTAACTCGGCTCTTATTACGGTTTTTAGGTGAAGACTTTGAGGACCCCGAAGGAAACTCGTTCATAATAGACCATTCCCTTGAAGATTGAAGAAAGTTAAGGTAACGGTGATAAGTTACTCGACAAAATGTCGGGAATCCGTCCTTCTTACTCATTTTTGCCCTTATTTATCGTAAAGTTTGAGTCTTTATGTGTTTCCCATAGATGGAGTTGAATTTGTGGTGTTTGTGCTCATTTTACATGGTTGTTTGAACACACTTTTGGTCCGTTTTCTCGCTGGATTCGGGTAGGGGGAAAGGGTCGAGTCCACTGTCCTTCCATGGGTTTTGAGCTGCTGAGATTCTGTTCTTTTCCGTCCTAATGCTACCCTCAAGGTCAGTCTTGAGTTGGATTTTAAAATGGACTGCTAGGAACTGGTTTATGTGGTGAATGTTAGCGTCCTACCTCTGTTTTGTGGCGGATACTTCCGTCTCTCGGACCTGTTTCGTACCTGAACTCTCATGTCATGCTTCCCATGTATGCATTGGTTAATCCTCCTTCCCCTGTTTCAGAAACATGCATTGATGACCTCGTTTTTTCTGGGTATGAATTGAATTGTTGGGCTCACAAGTCTACGAATTATGGACTGGTTGTGTATCGTGTTCTAGCGTGCAGTTGCCCTCCTCTTGCATTCCTATTGTTTGTTTTTCCTTCACAATTTTGTTATATGTATTTTGGGCTTATTATAAGTTAGTACATGGGCTCCCCGCATTTGATTTGTTGGACTAGTGATGTGACCATAATTAGCGCATATTTAGCCCCCGAATTAGCCTTGTTCCCATGCTTTTTAGTGCATATTTGGGTCATTTATTGTCTTTAGTTCTTTGTTTTGCATATTCTTTGAGATTTTGATCCCTTGGTAGGAAAGGAGTAAGAATCTTGCATTTTCATGGCAAAACGAGACTAAATTGATTGAATTCAATGACCAAGCATCAAGGACAGACAAGATTAGAAGGCCTTTGTACATATTATAGTAGTTGGGCAATGACGAGAAAGGATCCTTGCATCCCCGAGGAAATCCCCAAGGATTTTATGAAGAAAAGGGAAGAAAAGAAGAAGAAACAAAGCTGAGCAGCAATCCGTGCGGATTGCCCTGAATCCGCCCGCCTCCATCGCACAATCCGTGCGTCTTCGCAAAGACGCCCGGCAAAGAGCCACCGAGAATCCGGCCGTCTTCTCCCAAAGACGCCCGTGCCCAGACCTTGAATCCGCCCGTCCTGAGCCTAAGACGCACGGATTCCAGTCCAGCACAATTTCGTCTTCTTCAAGCCTCTGTGAAAGAAGCCCTTCCTTCGAAAAATACCGGCGTCTCCCTGCTCAAATCTAAAAAGTGTAATTACTAGTTTAGCCCTTAGTTAACCCTAATGCATCCACCTAATTTCCACTATAAATACCCCATTAGTCTAATTAGAAGAGCATGTTCTTCTTATCAATTCTTAGAGTAGTTAATATCAATCAAATCTCTCTTTAGTTTTGTAATGAACAATTAATCAAGTTTTAATACAAGTTTTATTTTCTTAATCTCTCTTTTGTTCATCCTTTATTTTGGGTAATTGAAGATTATTTGGGTTATTATTGGGAGATTGACAACCTCTCAATCAAGCATCAAGTACTTCTTTTATTCTTGCTTTATTATTGAAATCATTAGTAGGTATAATCCTCTTAATCCCTTTTTAATTATTGTTAATTACTTTCATATATTCATCATGTTTTACTTTGTTGGTATGATTGACAACCTTGCTAGCATGATCAACATGATAATGAGTGAGTAGTCACCTAGCTAGGGTTAATGGGTAATTAGGGGAAACCAACATGGGGAATGATTCATGCTTAAATTAATATGCTTTCATGGTTTATTTGCTTGCTTGTTTTGATCTCAACTCATGCACATGTTATGTTTGATGAAATGCGAGCCTATGAATCCTTGCATTTTTTACCCATCACCTATCTTTCCAATGAGACTTGTAAGACATAAACCAACTCGAGTTTCATTAGACCATGCTTGTTGTTGAGTAGGGAAAATTAAGTCGACTTGTAGGTGTTGTACAATCTAATCGATTCGGCTCCGGGACCCAAACTTTCCTAGGATTGTAAGATATAACCGAACTCAATCCATCACAACAATAATTGCTTGCTTATAATTTGAGAACATGTTTGTATGATCAATTCCCATGATTCCCCTATGACCCCATGACACCCTAGTGCTTTTTATCAATTGTTTACAACCCTTTTAATTCATTTTGCTTATTTACTTTCATTGCTATTTAGTTTAGTGACCTTCTACATCAACCCAAATTGTGACACCCCTAAGACACCACTAGTTTCAATAGAAATCTCATCTCAATTCCCGTCCCTTGGGATCCGACCTTTACTTGCCGCTTTACTAATTGTAGAGTTGTTTGTGAAGTTATAAATTGTGTTTGATTGGATGTGTGATGACCAACTCTTGTCCTATCAACTAGTTCATATGTTTGTTTTGGGTTTTTGAGTCGTGTTTACGGACGCTTTTGGCGCTAGTTTAGTTCGTTTGAAATTGTTTAATTTCAGTCTCATATTTTATATAACGATATTTCGTTAATATCGTGCTTTCACATATTTAGTTTGTTGGGCTCATTTGATTTTAGTAAATGGGCTAGCTATATTTGGTAATTTGCGCTAGTCATGTTTATAAATTGATTAGCGCTAGTTGGTTTATTTAAAATATTATTAATTTTCGTCTCGTGTTTTATATAACGTAAATCGTTAATATCGTCTTTCACATGTTTAGTTGTTGGGCTCATTTGATTGTGGTAAATGGACTTTTTATGCCTTATTAGTTGGACTAGTCATGTATTATGAGTTGGATTTGTTAGATTTCATCAATTGGGCTTGAAATGTTCACTTGTTCGGGCTTAGGATGGTTCACATATTGGGCTCATGAATGAGCCATATGGGCTTAGTCACATTTTATTCCGTAATTTCATATAACGTAATTCATTCATTATCATTTATTATATTTTATTTAACCGGCGTGTTAAATTAGAAAATGGAATATCTGTTAATATAAGACAAGTATGAGTTATCTTTATCAAATAGTTACTTGTGAAGAGTCATATTCTGGATGAGGCCGTGTATTGTCCTGATGTGAGAGTCTTGGTCCTATCGGATACTAGGGGTGAGCTATAAGCCCTCTAGTTGCGATATGATCGTCGGGATTGATGTTCCCATCCGTACTCATGGTGAGATGCAAGCCATGAGTATGAATATGACATTAATGGTCCCGTGTCATATGATGTTTGCATGATCATTCTTACTCCCATTGTGACTCAAGTGTGACGTTTTACGTTGTGTGACTACTTGACATTCCTTGTTTACCCCTTTCGGACCTTTGGTTACGAGTGTGTGCCATGTTTCCGGATTGGGTTATCTTTCCTCTTTCGGACCTTTGGTTACGGGTGTGTGTGCCATGTTTCCGAATTAGGATATCATTCCGCCTTTCTTCGGACCTTTGGTTACGGGTGTGTGCCATGTTTCCGATTAGAGGTTACTCGACCTTTGGTTACGAGTGTGCGCCATGTTTCGAGTCTTGGATGCGATTGGTATATCGTTTGTCGAATCGGGTGACGTCCATCCCGAGAGTCTGGATCCAGGTTTAGACTAGGACCGTATTATGATCGTCGTCCTACCAAGAGGTTGGAGTCTAGATGGTTTGTCTTGTGAGTTCATACTAGGTATATGTCTTACACTTGATGAGTCGGTCAATATGTGTTGGTTGACTTGGTTGTTCTACACCCTCGATTACATTTTCATTCTAACCTACCATGCCTATTCCATTAAGAAAGTAATATGCCTATCTCATCTTGATTATTCATTATATCTCCTTGTTCTTTATTGTTCATATATGATGCATGATTAATATGTTTAATTAAGTGTTTGTTACTTGCATTTTGACATTTTGTGGCTGGGAGAACCTTGAGTTACTCCCCACTGACTGTGGCGTTCATGTTTACATGAATGACAGGTTGTGAAGATGCTTATATGGGGTTTGACGTGTGAGCTAGCGAGTACCCCGGACTTTTAGATTTCTTATTCACCGTTTAGACTCACCTATTTCTTTATGTCATTCGAGGGATATATTTTCCCCAGTTTTGACCGTTTTATTTGTATGGACCCTTGTTTTTATTTCCGCTTTTCCTTCTGTCGAATGTTAGTAACTCCCGCATGCTAAACACTATCTACTAAATAAAAGTTTTAAAAACTTCACATTTTTCGCATATATTCTGTAGTTTACTTTCCGCTTTATCGCGGGGTGTCACAGTTACCCTTTAGGTATGACCTAAGGGGATCAACTGGTCACCACCGTCTCACGACAGTAATGTCAAACTCTAGTCAGCCAATCATTACCGATATGTGTGGACCAGTTGACAGTAAAATATTACTTCCCAATTGTATTCTTTAAAATGAGATTTAAACATGTGATCATCATGATCAACAGTTGTGATCGCATTATTGTCGGAGGCCACATATTCCAACAATCTCCCACTTGTCCTCGACAAGTGTGCGTCACCAATTCTCTTGTCCCATTACTATCTCCCACTCAATCCAAGGTGTCTTTCAGGTCGTACTTGCAAGTGATCATATCGAGAGTGGTTTCCTCGATATGGAGAATAACTGATTGACCGGATTTATCCACCATGGATACATTCCGAGCATGGCCACGCATTTCCAGTTCATTACTCCTCGAGTGGCCCTGAGATATTGTTATAACCCTGACTAGGGGTGGACAATTCCTATCGCACTTATTCTCTTCGACTAGCCACAGCCATCATAACCCAAAATATGCCCATTTGACCCCATTTACGAAGGTCGTAGTAACACAAATCAAAGTTAATCTGAAACTGTGCCATCTTAGGCGAACAGTCTTTAGTCAAACGAATCGACTCATTAGAATACTATAGTAGCTCTCGCCACGACCAGGCTATATAAATTTGCCAGAACTCTATAAGCGGTCATAAGGCCCGACAAGGTGTTCTTAACAGTCTGCCTATGTGATCGACTAGTCATTCTCATATGACTCCATGGCACTTTAACTTGCCATCAATCTCATCACACTCTAGTTACTTCGAGACGTCACCTCATATAAGTAACTATGGGCGAATACAATGCTAATCCGTGTTCACTTTAATGGGGTTCAATTGTCTCTACAACCCGTTTGGATGTAACAAAGTAAAAGGTGAGTTAATAATAACTCAAACGACAAATGTCGACATCACATTCGGGTAGTCAATACCGTATTACAACCTTGTGATGCATATCGTAAGTGTATAAACACCAGACGATTATAATGGAAGTTTAACATACCATGTGTCCACGTGTTCAAACTTCTTAATCGCATTTTCCTTTACATTCATGATATCTCTCATAGGATGAACCTTAGGATCGAGCTATGAACTTACGTCAACATATCTTATCATGCTATTCTACACACATTCAATGCTTTATTACCCTTTTTGATACCACATATGTAACATCCCGTAAATTTGAAGACCTTTATTATATTTTAAAAGTAATATTTTAATCTATTTTAATTTTATATTAATTTATTTGAAATAAAATTTATTTGATAAAATATAATCTTATTTTATTTTGAAGAAATGTAATTATTTTTGATGTACACATATAGGTTCCCAACCTCGGTTTGGGTTCTTTATCTTCAAAGAACTTCCTTGTCGATTATCACATAACCAATGAATTTTTGGTGAATGATATAACTTGCACTGATCAAGTACTCCACCCACTCACAACGCACTAGGTAAATGTTTTGTAGAGTCTTGCAATAATTGTCAAGATGGTTTAGCCTAGCACTTCTCACAAGTTGATGTGACCATAATTAGAGCATATTTAGCCCCCGAATTAGCCTTGTTCCCATGCTTTTTAGTGCATATTTGGGTCATTTATTGTCTTTAGTTCTTTGTTTTGCATATTCTTTGAGGTTTTGTGTCCTTGGTAGGAAAGGAGTGCAAACCTTGCATTTTCATGGCAAAATGAGACTAAATTGATTGAATTCAATGACCAAGCATCAAGGAGAGACAAGATAAGAAGGCCTTTGTACATATTATAGTAGATGGGCAATGATGAGGAAAGATCCTTGCATCCCCAAGGAAATCCCCAAGGATTTTATGAAGAAAAGGGGAGAAAAGAAGAAGAAACAAGACTGAGGAGCAATCCGTGCGGATTGTCCTGAATCCGCCCGTCCCCAACACCACAATCCGTGCGTCTTCCTTCAAAGACGCCCGGGCAGCAGCTACCAGAAGACGTGCGTCTTCTCCCAAAGACGCCCGGGCAGACACTCACAAATCTGGCTGGCCCGTGCCTAAGACGCACGGATTCCAGTCCAGCACAAATCCGTTTCTTCAAGTTTCAAGAAAGATGCCCTTCCTTCGAAAAATACCGGCGTTTCCCTGCTCAAATCTAAAAAGTGTAATTACTAATTTAGCCTTAGTTAACCCTAATGCATCCACCTAATTTCCACTATAAATACCCCATTAGTCAAATTAGAAGAATATGTTTTTCTTAGCAATCTTTAGGGTAGTAATATCAATCAAATCTCTCTTTAGTTTTGTAATCAACAATTAATCAAGTTTTAATACAAGTTTTATTTCCTTAATCTCTCTCTTGTTCATCCTTTATTTTGGGTAATTGAAGATTATTTGGGTTATTATTGGGAGATTGACAACCTCTCAATCAAGCATCAAGTACTTCTTTTATTCTTGCTTTATTATTGGAATCATTAGTAGGTATAATTCTCTTAATCCCTTTTTAATTATTGTTAATTACTTTCATTTATTCATCATGTTTAACTTTGTTGGTATGATTGACAACCTTGCTAGCATGATCAACATGATAATGAGTGAGTAGTCACCTAGCTAAGGTTAATGGGTAATTAGGAGAAACCAACATGGGGAATGATTCATGCTTAAATTTATATGCTTTCATGATTTATTTGCTTGCTTGTTTTGATCTCAACTCATGCACATGTTATGTTTGATGAAATGCGAGCCTATGAATCCTTACATTTTTTACCCATCACCTATCTTTTCAATGAGACTTGTAAGACATAAACCAACTCGAGTCTCATTAGACCATGCATGTTGTTGAGTAGGGAAGATTAAGTCGACTTGTAAGTGTTGTACAATCTAATCGATTCGGCTCCGGGACCCAAACTTTCCTAGGATTGTAAGATATAACCCAACTCAATCCATCACAACAATAATTGCTTGCTTATAATTTGAGAACATGTTTGTATGATCAATTCCCATGATTCCCCTATGACCCCATGACACCCTAGTGCTTTTTATCAATTGTTTACAACCCTTTTAATTCATCTTGCTTGTTTATTTTCATTGCTATTTAGTTTAGTGACCTTCTACATCAACCCAAATTGTGACACCACTAAGAGACCACTAGTTGCAATAGAAATCTCATCTCAATTCCCGTCCCTTGGGATCCGACCTTTACTTACCTCTTTACTAATTGTAGAGTTGTTTGTGAAGTTATAAATTGTGTTTTGGTCTAGGTGCTTCCAACGACAATTATTCCGAAAAATAGAATATAGCATCGAAAATAGTCCGACCAAAAATGGCGCCGTTGCCGGGGACGGTGTTAACTTGATTTAAATTTCCTTATATTGTTATTAGTTGTGTCTTTCTTTTCCTTGAGGAATTTAGTAAAACTCCTCAAGGTTTGTTCTAATTGTTTTCAAGTTGTTTGATATTTTGCAAGATGGACTTTATAGATTGTTTTGTAGAGGACCACTTAAGTATATCTTTCTTCAAGGATCCCATGCAAGCATGGGAAGCCTTGGAAGCAAGTGAGGCTAAAAATATGTATTGGGAATTGGAGGTAGATCTTTTTGAGGCCGCTCTAGCTAACAAGGAACTTACTCGTGCACAATCCGAATTAGTGCATAACATCCTTGTGGAAGCATGTCAACCCATAGAGGATGAGCAATCCATCCTAGAAGATATTTTACAAGCTCAAGAGCAAGAGGAATCCATCATGGAATTTGAATGTGATGAGATTGATGAGAATGAAGAACAAGTTGAATATGCTATGAGAATGGAATGTCTAATGGAGATGGAGAAAATTCTCAATGAAACTCCAAAGGAGGAAAGTGAGGTACAAACTCCTACTTTAAAACCCCTTCCCCCAAATTTGAAATATGCTTACTTTGATGAATCAAAGACCAAACCCGTGATTGTTAATGATAGACTTGATGAGAACCAATTGGGAAAATTGCTTGATGTATTGAAAAAACATGAAAAGGCTATAGGTTATAGTCTAGATGAACTTAAGGGGATAAGTCCCAACTTTTGCATGCATAAATTCATCTAGAGGAAGACCATAGACCTACCATTCAACCTCAAAGAAGATTGAACCCCCACATGCAAGAAGTTGTCAAAGGAGAGGTTATGAAATTACTTGATGCGGGAATCATATACCCCATATCGGACTCTTTGTGGGTTAGCCCCGTTCAAGTGGTACCTAAGAAAGGAGGTACCACGGTGGTGACGAATGAAAAGAATGAGCTAATACCCACAAGGATGATCACCGGGTGGCGTATGTGCATTGACTATCGAAAATTGAATTCCGCAACAAGAAAGGATCATTTCCCCCTACCATTCATTGACCAAATGCTTGAGAGGTTAGCCTCCAACAAATTCTTTTGTTACCTTGACGGGTATTCGGGATTCTTTCAAATCCCTATACACCCGGATGACCAACATAAGACCACCTTCACATGCCCTTATGGTACTTTTGCATATAGGAGGATGCCTTTTGGTTTATGTAATGCCCCCGCCACTTTCCAAAGATGCATGATGAGTGTCTTCTCCGATTACTTAGAGACCATAATGGAAGTTTTTATGGATGATTTTAGTGTTTATGGAAAGGACTTTGACTCATGTTTGCATAATCTTTCTCTTGTATTGCAAAAATGTGAAGATGTTAGTCTTGTTTTAAATTGGAAAAAGTGTCACTTCATGGTCAATGAAGGAATTGTTTTGGGTCATTTAATCTCGGAAAAGGGCATCGAGGTCGATAAAGCTAAAGTTGAGGTGATAGAGAAACTCCCACCTCCCGTGAATGTTAGAGGGGTGAGAAGCTTTCTCGGTCACGCGGGTTTCTATCGCCGTTTCATAAAGGATTTTTCAAAAATAGCGAAACCCCCCACTCAACTCTTGCTTAAAGATGCCCAATTCCTTTTCACTGATGAGTGTGTTGAAGCCTTTAATAGAATCAAGGAAGCACTAATCTCGGCACCGATCATTCAACCTCCAAATTGGGAACTACCGTTCGAGATTATGTGTGATGCTAGCAACTACGCCGTTGGAGCGGTTCTTGGCCAACGGGTAGGAAGAGCTCTTTATGCCATATATTATATAAGCAAGACTCTTGACCCCTCCCAAGTAAATTATGATACCACCGAGAAAGAGCTCTTTTCCATTGTCTATGCTTTGGACAAGTTCCGTTCCTACTTACTTGGATCTAAAGTGATTGTCTTTTCGGATCACCGTGCTCTCCGACACCTCTTGATAAAGAAGGAGGCAAAACCAAGGTTGTTGAGATGGATTTTGCTCCTTCAAGAATTTGACTTGGAAATAAGAGACAAGAAAGGAGCCGAAAATGTAGTGGCGGATCACTTGTCAAGGATCCGGTTTCATGATGAACATGGAGAAACCCCGATCAATAACTCATTTCCCTACGATATTTTGATGGCCATTCAAACACAACTTCAAAGGCACATCACCCCATGGTTTGCCGATTATGCTAATTATATTGTTGGAAAGGTACTCCCTCCAAATTTGAACCACAACCAAAGGAAGAGGTTCCTATTCGAAGTTAAGAGGTACTTTTGGGACGAACCAAACCTCTACAAGGAGTGTAGTGATGGGCTCTACCGGAGATGCATCCCTCAATGGAAAGTCCAAGCAATCTTGGAAGGGTGTCACTCATCACCCTACGGTGGGCACCATGGAGCAAGGAGGACCATTGCAAAAATTCTTCAATCGGGCTTCTATTGGCCTACAATGTTTCAAGACACAAGAGAATTCATCATTCATTATTGCGATGCTTGTCAAAGAACGGGGAATATCTCTTGGAGGAACGAAATGCCACAAAGGGGCATTCTAGAGGTGGAGATCTTCGATGTTTGGGGGATCGACTACCAAGGTCCCTTTGTGACATCCAATGGGAAAAAGTACATCCTTGTGGCCGTAGACTACGTCTCAAAGTGGGTGGAGGCAATTGCCACTCCAAATGATGATGCAAAAACGGTCACCAAGCTCTTCAAGAAAATAATCTTCCCAAGATTTGGAGTTCATAGAGCAATTATAAGTGATGGAGGAACGCATTTTCATGAGAAGAAACTTGCATCCCCTTTGACCAAATATGGTGTCTAACATAGAACCGGCTTGGGATATCATCCTCAAACAAGCGGTCAAGTTGAAGTTTCAAATAGAGAGATCAAGCAAATCCTTGAGAAAGTTGTGAACAAGACCCGAAAGGATTGGAGCACAAAGCTTGATGATGCTCTTTGGGCTTATAGGACGGCCTATAAGACCCCCATAGGAGCCTCCCCTTACAAGCTTGTCTATGGAAAAGCATGTCATTTGCCAATCGAATTGGAGTATAAAGCTTTTTGGGCAATCCGAGCACTTAATCTTGATCTCAAATTGAGTGGGCAAAAGAGGATGATTCAGATTCAAGAGTTGGAGGAATTCCGGCTACAATCCTATGAGAATGCAAATATTTACAAAGAAAGAACGAAATTGCTCCATGATAAGAGAATTAGACAAAAGGCCCTGCATAAAGGAGACAAAGTCCTTCTATTCAATTCCCGCTACCGACTCTTTCCGGTAAAGTTGAACTCTAGATGGATGGGTCCTTATGTGATAATCGAAGTTGGAAAATATGGAGATTTCAAACTTAAGGCGGAAGATGGAAGCAAGTTCAAGGTCAATGGTCAAAGATTGAAGCCTTACTATGAAGGAGCGTTTATCGGAAAGGTCGAGGTCACCTACCTCGGGCCTCCTCATCCTTGAAAAAAAATCATCAAAAGGGAGAGTTTGGTGGAGTCCTCTCTAAACCACCACTTGTAAATATACTAACCCTTTAACTTGTATTTATCGTTTTATTGCATTTCTTCAATAATAAACATGAAATCTTTTCATGAGGGTAAGTGAGGGAGGGTTACTAACGAAATTTGAATGAAGGAAGGAACCAATTTTCAAGTGTGGGGAAGCTTTTATAAGAGGAAAGGAAATCAAAGGAAGGATTCGCAGCTTGAACCCGAGCGACTTCAATGGAATCCGCCTCGTCCTGCTGGAATCCGGGCATATTGGGAAGAATCCGTTCGTCCTGCTAAGCTGTGAAATTGAAAGATTTGGGGCTGTAGAAGAATCCGAGCGTCTCAGGAAGGAAGACGCTCGTCCTAGAGAATCCGGCCGGCTTTGCAGAAAGCCGCCCGTATTTTTGCCTGTGCATTTCAAGAAATTTCCCTGTCTCAGAATCCGTCCGGTTTTGTAAAAAGACGCTGTAGATACCTCATTTCTGCACCTCTCGCAAAACCACCCGGTGATGATTGGGCCGCATGTTTGGTACGCGGAATGATTTGTGACGGTTCGTAAGTTTATCGTAAAGTGATCGCTCAAACATTTATGTCTACCTCTTAGTTGTCATCTACGTGCCGATACGGTTGTTTTGGCAGTAATTAGAGTTCATTTGGAGTCCGGGTCAAAAACCGTCTTCATTTCCTAAAACCGTCAAATCCCGAGTCAAAGCAATGTGCTTGTCTACCTAAGGTTAGGATGTCATAAAATTTTGAGATTATATCTCATTTTGAGTCACATGTCACTTCATTAGGCTAAACTAAAACTTTACATTACAAAATGTGCATTTCATTTAGCTAAAATGACAACCCGACCTTTAGGCCCGTTTTACGAGGTGATAACGACTTTTTTGGGTCAGGCCTATTTCACAGAAAGTTCTAGATCTCTTTCTTAGCTTTCCAACGCCACCAAAATCACCTTAATCCGAGTCTTGTAGAGAAAGTTATGCCTAAAATACGACACGCTGTCAAACGTGTTTTCTACGCGCAGAAGAACCCGCTGAGGAAAGGACGCAGCAAGTGCTGCGCCTCTTCCAAGGAACGCAGCACCTGCTGCGCCTTTTCCCAGGGCTTTCTTTTTGTCCAAGTTTCCGTGTTTTAACCTAAGTCGGTTATTTCCGGATCTTTCCTTCCGTATCCTAGTCTTACCATAATTCCGTCGCGTGATTAGTATAAATAGGAGCCTTCGCTCCTCATATTTCTCACGCGAGTGTCCGCCCTTCTCTTCTCCCTTTGCATTCTAGACCTTTGTTCTTACTTTTTGGCTTCTACGTGCTTGAACATTCGACCACGTAAGCTCGGATCCTTCTGAGTACCAGCCTCGTATGCATGACCGACCAATTTGACCAACTCCACATCAATCAACTTAATTAATCTAATCGTTTTCCTCTTACAAGGGCACTTTCATATTTGCATTATAGTTCGAGTCGAGCATCACTAATTGTAAACTTAGTCCTTCTCGTTTCGTCAACATGTAAGTCTGAGGGTGTATAATCTCTCTTTATTTATTGTTATTTACTTTTTGTATCGTTAATGTAAGGTTTATGTCGAAAATACCTCTTAAAACCGATTTATAAAACCGTGCTTCAAAAACCCTTTTTACGGATTTTAAGACATACCGTCGAGAAAGGGACGCAGAATCGCCGCGCCTCTTCGAAGGAGCGCAAGCGACTGGCCGCGCCTCTTCGTGAAGCCGCGCAGATTCTCGCTTCCTTTCTTCTTCCTTCGTCCTCTGTAATTCGTTCTTTCTTATTTGTTTCTGTTGTTTTTTGTTAATTCTTCGTCATAATAGTATAATATTTCACATGTATATTATTATTCACCATTCACATGTTTAAATAATCACAATTCCGACTTAAATCCCTAATAATCCAATATTTGCGGGTTTTCGTCATTAAATTCAATCTGGGTTGTAGGAATTCAATTCGTTCATATTGAGTTTCTGTAATTTGAGATATATTTTCATCTGTCTTTTGTCATATCTATCGCATGTTCATTATTAATTCGTCATTAATTCGTCATGTTTAACCTATTTTATTCACTCATGTCACTAATCAATCATTTGTTCATGTAATTAATTCGTAATATTCCGTCTCATCCATGTTTTATTGCTTTTATGACCATTAATCACATGTAAATAACCTGTTAATCACTTTCAACCGAGTAAATAATTTAATCAATCATTAAAATTCACCGACGAGTATTAACAACGTGCAATTCCGGCTTCACAGCCAGAATTCAGGTCAGGAACAGACGCAGCAACTGCTGCGCCTATTCCAAGAGACGCAGCTCTGCTGCGCCTGTTCCGGGTTGAATTATGTCCCTGAACTCCGTTGTTGCCTGACCTAGTTATTTAGCTTACGTATAATTGACTATTAATCGTATTATCGCCTTCTGATTTGTTCGTTAATTCTTTTGATTCATTCTTTTATTCTTTTTCTCAATTATCCGTTTGAAAGGTATTTTCGACATAAATCGCCTAAACCCAATGTAATTATTGTGATTTTCTTTTATTGCATTTATCATGTTTCTTGTATCATTCGTATGTTTTCACATGTAATTGAACATTAAATCCTACTTCGACCCAATTGTTTGCTAATTACATGTTTACCAACTTAGTCTAATTCGCACATGCTAGGATTAAAAGTTGGATGTTGCATTGCATGCATATAATCGACGATATATCAAGTATAAATGATGTCCCTAATCATTAGTAGAGGCCGCTATCGAGGCGGGCGGGATTAGGTGTTCGATCAAAAGAGCTTCCTAATACGTACCCTCACCCCTTACTCCAGATCTCTGTGAACATCCGTGTTCATTGGCATCCACGAGAGTCATTATAGACATAGAATGCTAAGGGTAACGATTGCTTAGTGTTCATGTCTTTACTTTGTGTCTTGACATGACACGAGGTATTCGAACGGTTCCAATTTCCCATAAAAATTGGTGGCAACTCCAACAAAATGCAAACGCTTGTTCTCTTCCTCCCAAGCGCCCCCGTGGGCCCACCGCTGTCCACAGTTTCGCGACTCCGCTGGGGATAATACACTTACGTGTAGCCAAGGGTGAAACTTGAACAAGGTTAGGGAATAATTTGTACAAGACAATTGTCGGTTTTCATAACTCGGTCTTCCTAGACCGTTTTATTCGGCCTTCCTAGGCCCAACCCAACCCATTCGACCAATCGTCCCGTCTAAACGGTCCTAATTCTTATTTGGGCCTAAGGATGGATAGCGATTGACGTCATCCATACCATGGTACTTACTCTTGTTTGTATCAAGGGCCTTCACTACTTGAGGAAATAGACTAGGAATCGGCCTTACTCTTGTTGGGTACGAGCCTCTCCACAGACTTCGGGTTTGATGGTTCGGTATGGCAACCCACCCTTTAAACCAAAACCCTTTTAAATGCACTCAGCATCCCGTTATAATGCTTGTATGAATGTCTGTACCTTATGTGATCACCATTTCTAAACAAAACCATGACGATTTTGCAAAAATCAAAACCTTTTTTTTAATGAATATTTCGAAATAGGCCATCGATTAGCGCAAAACCCAGTCAAAACTCTGTTCAAATATCGAGTCAAACTTCGGGCCTAATACCCATTTCAAAACCTATGTAAAAAAAAAACAAAAAAAAAAGAAGTCCAAAAAAAAAACGTAAAAAAAAACAAAAAAAACGTTTTAATCAAAATATTTTTCAAACCGTGTAAATGTAAATATGTAAATTCAATTGGGCTAAGTTAGAGTTAAAATTCAAACCGACTATGTCCTAGTCGGAACTCTATCGAGTCATGAACCCGTCTTCCTTTACATTTTGGGTCTTTTCAAAATTCAAGTCAAGGCATAAGGCGTCACGCCGTCATTTTGGACCCCCTACCCCAATTCAGTTAGGATCTAAACATTTCCACACCTAGTCTCACACACTCGAGGCTAACACATCGAGTCATTCCTATGTCCGTTTCTTGAATTCTCCTAGTACACGTTTGGGACACACATACCCGAACCTCGAGTCACACATTCCGAGGCTCAACACACGAGTCTCAATGGGCCTCATATTTGAGTCTAAACTACAACAGTCTTCTTAACACCTATAAGAAAACCTCGAGTCTAGAATCACCACGTGTCGTCAATCCCGTCAGTAAGGTTCACTCCGTCAAAGTTAATACTCGAGTCTAAAATTATAGTCAAGCACCGTGAATTCAAACACGAGAAGTCGCTCACGACATTTCATGAATTCACAAGTCGACGTCTAGATTTATCATCTTGTCCTTTCCTTTTGTTTATTGCCTTAGTATGCGTGACCCCATGTCGAATCGAGTTGTAATGCGCATCATTTCTGTCGAGTAGGAATCCAGCAAGTCCTGTCAATCAGCAAGGTCACGAAGCAGATCAAGCCACAATCACCATGTCTCTCCAGGACGTTTATGCCATGGTCCTACGAGTTCAAGCTACAGTGGAAAATTTGAGCATTCGCGTCCTCAACCTTGAAAATGGAATGGTGGAAAAGAACATGCCAACTAGGGAAACCTCTAGTCTAGGTCATCCAAAGCTTACCTCTTGCAATAACCATCGTCCTAGAAAGCCGAAAACAGCTGAAAGGAAACCTAGGAGGCATCAAAGGGTGCTTACCGATTTAGGCATGTCTTATGCCGATGCTTTGAAGAGACTTTCTGCCCAAGGCAAGCTACATCCAATAGGGCCAACTCCGGATCCACCTTTAGAGAAACAGTGAACCCTCGGAAGGGCAACAACATCGCTTATATCACCAAGGTAGAGGCCATGATATTGAAGAGTGTTTTCTCTTGAAACACACCATCGAAGATATGATCGAAGAGGGCAAGCTTCCTAAGCCACTTTCCGCCAAGAAATCCAAAAAGATCGACCCTCTTGGGTTTAGTATCATTAAACATGACCATGAACCATCTCTAGACTGTTCTCATCTCCTCAATCATCATAATGATAAAGAAATCAATGTCCTCGAAGATGAAGATATCCAAAGTGGAATGCTCATGCTTTCCATTGCCTTCAACAACAAATTTTCCAAAATAGAGGGAGCCATTGATAACCTAAGCTCTTGGCTTTCCAACATGGAAAATCAGTTTGCTGAAATGGGTAAGAAGCTTGATGCCCAACCTCTCCAAATGAAAAATATCCAGACAAACCCTCAACTTGACAGTCTTAAGGAGAAAGCAACAAATGGACAATCTATTCCTAGTTCTCCTCATCCAAGAATCAAAATCAACAAATGCAACCTCATGTAGCCTTCGGGGTCATTTACAAAGGCTTCCGAAAATAAAGGCACACCTCCTAGGAAATTTACCAACATTGGTATTACATACACCGATGCCCTTCGGAGACTCATGGAGCGACGAATGTTGAAGCCTATAGGACCTACGCCTAACCCAGAGAGGAAATCCAAGTTCTGGGATGAGAATGCCTACTGCAAATACCATAGAGGCAAAGGGCATGATACAGAGAAATGTTACAAGTTAAAAAACGTCATTCAGGATATGATCGAAAGCGGGAGGTTGTCCCTCTCAACCTTTAACCCACAAGGTAGCTTAGGCGATCCTCATGGATATGCAACTTATCAAGAAACTCTTCTTCACTGTTATCCTTCCAATGTTCCCAATGATGAGGATGTGGTGCTCAAATGGATGAATGCTCAAAGCCAGATGCCGAAGCCAATCGCTGGAAGAGGAAATGTTCAAGCATAGGTCGATGATTACGAGTCTAGGTCTAGGATCGCGTCAAAGTCCGGGTCCGAGTCCGAGTCCGAGTCTTAGGCTTTCTATCCCATAATTTTTCTAGTGTCTTTCATTGTGTCCATTTCCATTCCTAGTGACAACCTGGGGACTGTCCCACGAGTCACATGTCTTCTCGAGTCTACGTTAAATTCATTTCAATAAAAGTACAATTCTCAATCCACATATTCTTCATATCTTTTATTCTTTTCCTGTGACAACAAGAATTGGTTTGAGACATTTTTAAAAATGACAACAACAACACATGACAATCAATGTGAGTACATTTAGATGATGTTCCATTCCAAGTTGTAGAGGACCCGAAGCTTCGTGTTCATTTTTCTTACCTATTCCATGTCTGGCAATAGAAACCACAATATAACCCCAGTTTAGACGAACCCATCTCAAGAGATTCTAGGACGAATCAAGACCATCTCCCTTGTTAACGATCCATGACGGAAGGCAAGCCCATTCCCCACAATAAACAACCCATGTGTTACTAAAGACCAACCCGTTTCACATTAAAGGCTCTACTTTAACCCAAATCCATGGTAGCAATCAAATCCAAGACAATACGAGCCATGATCAAAGACAAAGGCTCAATCAAGAGGAATACCCAAAATCAATATCCAAAGCCGTAGTTATGCCTATAGCCCAAGACAAAAGAGTCAAAAGAACAAGGCTCAATCAAGCAAGCCATGTCAATATCCAAAGTCAAAGCTATCTTCAAAACCTGAATCAAAAATCTGAGCAGAAATCCAAGATATATTCTAGACCAAGAACCTGAGTATGAATCAAAAACGAGTATGAAATAAAATACTGAACGGAATACTGCTGAAGTCTATAAAGAACCAAGACAACAATCAAGATGGTCGCTAGCACCCCCACTAAGCCTTTCACACATCACACCCTAAGTCCTTCTCGAGACCGTTACAGGGAGATAGTTAGGAATTTTGAGAATCCTCTCAAGCTCGTCAAGTATACCCATCCTTTAAGGCCAATACATGAAAACTTGAACCCACGTCATTTTAACCCACCTTTATGTGCTCAGGCTACATTAAGCCGAGAGACTCCATTTCCAAGCCACATTACAAGCCATAACCCCATTAGGCCTTAGCTCCACAAAATCAAGATTCAGAGATTTGTTTCATCAAAGCCTCTTATTACCGAGCTCCACATTCCAAATATCCAATCCAGTTTCACCTTGACCCAAACACGGAGTCTTCAAATACTTTGCTACCCAGAACGGGACATACCCATATTCATCCTTAGGGCCCACTTTTAGGTGTGCTCACATGACAAGGAAATTTTTACAAACTTAATTATACCTCTTTGGTCTATGATCAGAGGGAGTTATCTCAAATCGATTCTTCGAGTCGCCAAAGGAATATTACCCTTGCGACCCCTGCACTTTAAGGCCCTAACAACATAGCTTAGGCACACACTTGAACTACGAGCATGGTTTGATTTCACCTCTTCAGGTGGATACGTAGGCAGTCTTTTCTTACACAAGAAGGATACAACCACAACACCCAAACAAAATTAACCAAACCTCAGAACTACGGTCTGGTTTGATTTCACTTCACGTGAATACGTAGGCAGTCCTCAAGGACACAACCATCCCCACTTCCAACTTTCAACCTCAAATCATCAACCATCCCAATTTTCAACCTTCCAACCTCAATTAACATCCCTTCCACAACCAACACCTCTATACTGGGGGCTCCTTATTGTCGCCCAGCCTCTTTTTTACCAAATTCCAGAGTCATCTTTTCATCCTGGGGGCTTCTCTTCCAAGATGTCACCCTTCCTTTATTCCTCTAAGTCTAGCTAGTACTCGGCCCGGACAATGACAAAGGTCTTAGATCAATTCTCCAAGTCATCGTGCCTCAAGAGGGGTCTATTTTACAGCAAACGGTGGTGAAGGAAGTCCTAGTAGACAGATGGTCCATGGCTCATGCCTTGCCTTTATATGCCTTCATCATTCTTGCAAATTCTTCTACCTTTGGAACTGATACGCATTGTCACCCACACTTGGCTAGGGGTTGCGCATACATAAACAAAGTCTGTTAAAATTATCCTTGTGTCGCGTCAAATCTAAGTTAGTGTCGCGTCAGTCCAACCTAAGTCTATATTTCACGTCCATATAAGGTCTGTGTCATGTCAATTCCTATGTCTAAAGCCCATTTGAATATGCATAATGCATTACAAACGACAAACTTCTTTGAACAAGTTTTAAACGACTTTTATAAAGAAACAACTTTTGCAAAGCCTATGTGTTCCCTCATTCGAGGTCCATGTGATAATTGCTTACGTGCACATATTAGATTGCATTCTTGTGTGGCTACTAACCATGTAGGTAAGTCAGAAGCAATACTTTACCAAGACTTCGCTTGTCACAATGAGCGGATATTCCTTCACAGGTGTTTCGACACACCTCTATTATGTTCCCCAGCGAGAGTACACGGACAGCCAATTGCCCCTCTCGAGAATGGAGATCAGTTCCCGATTATGTTCCCTCAGCGAGAGTTCACGGTTAGACAATCATCCCTCTCAATACGTGGAGATCAACATCAACCCCAAGACTTATCGAAGTTTGTTTGAAGACGACCCAAGCAGATTTCTCCCAGCAGTTCCCGACTACGTCTTGCTACCCTTGACATTTTTGTTTTCTCATAGAGTTCGGCAAAGGTGTCGTTCTCCAGAAGTTCCCAAACCAGAGCCTCCTTCCTTAGGTTCGTAAACCCAAAGTTAGGTATCTTACCCCTAGATTCTTAGATCCCAAAATGGCTTCCTTTAGGTTCATAAGCCTTTAAGCTCCCACACCAAACGACTTTAGGTTCATAAACCCATAAATCCTTTTGGAGTTCTCATACCTCAGAAAGCTTAAGCGCATGCGTTTAAAACAAGAATTAGTAACCCAGTAAGTTCCTAAACTTAACCTTAGGATCCCAATTTCTCTTAGGATCACAAACCCTTAAGTTCTCATACCAGCCGCCCTTTTAGGTTCGTACACCCAGGTTCATACGCCTAGCTCTTTAGGTTCCCAAACTCCCTAGAGTTCATATACTTATACCTTTTAGGATCATATTCCTTAGGATCACCTTTTCCCTTTAGCATCATATTCCTTTAGGATACCTCATTTCTGCACCTCTCGCAAAACCACCCGGTGATGATTGGGTCGCATGTTTGGTACGCGGAACGATTTGTGACAGTTCATAAGTTTATCGTAAAGTGATCGCTCAAACATTTATGTCTACCTCTTAGTTGTCATCTACGTGCCGATACGGTCGTTTTGGCAGTAATTAGAGCTCATTTGGAGTCCGGGTCAAAAACCGTCTTCATTTCCTAAAACCATCAAATCCCGAGTCAAAGCAATGTGCTTGTCTACCTAAGGTTAGGATGTCATAAAATTTTGAGATTATATCTCATTTTGAGTCACATGTCACTTCATTAGGCTAAACTAAAACTTTACATTACAAAATGTGCATTTCATTTAGCTAAAATGACAACCCGACCTTTAGGCCCGTTTTACGAGGTTATAACGACTTTTTTGGGTCAGGCCTATTTCACAGAAAGTTCTAGATCTCTTTCTTAGCTTTCCAACGCCACCAAAATCACCTTAATCCGAGTCTTGTAGAGAAAGTTATGCCTACAATACGACACGCTGCCAAACGTGTTTTCTACGCGCAGAGGAACCCGCTGAGGAAAGGACGCAGCAAGTGCTGCGCCTCTTCCAAGGAACGCAACACCTGCTGCGCCTTTTCCCAGGGCTTTCTTTTTGTCCATGTTTCCGTGTTTTAACCTAAGTCGGTTATTTCCGGATCTTTCCTTCCGTATCCTAGTCTTACCATAATTTCGTCGCGTGATTAGTATAAATAGGAGCCTTCGCTCCTCATATTTCTCACGCGAGTGTCCGCCCTTCTCTTCTCCCTTTGCATTCTAGACCTTTGTTATTACTTTTTGGCGTCTACGTGCTTGAACATTCGACCACGTAAGCTCGGATACTTCTGAGTACCAGCCTCGTTTGCATGACCGACCAATTTGACCAACTCCACATCAATCAACTTAATTAATCTAATCGTTTTCCTCTTACGAGGGCACTTTCATATTTGCATTATAGTTCGAGTCGAGCATCACTAATCGTAAACTTAGTCCTTCTCGTTTCGTCAACATGTAAGTCTGAGGGTGTATAATCTCTCTTTATTTATTGTTATTTACTTTTTGTATCGTTAATGTAAGGTTTATGTCGAAAATACCTCTTAAAACCGATTTATCAAACCGTGCTTCAAAAACCCTTTTTACGGATTTCCAGAAGACAAACCGTCGAGAAAGGACGCAGCAAGAATCGCGCGCCTCTTGAAGGAGCGCAGCACCCTCGCGCCTCTTCGTGAGGCCGCCAGATTCCTCGCTTCCTTTCTTCTTCCTTCGTCCTCTGTAATTCGTTCTTTCTTATTTGTTTCCGTTGTTTTTTGTTAATTCTTCGTCATAATAGTATAATATTTCACATGTATATTATTATTCACCATTCACATGTTTAAATAATCACAATTCCGACTTAAATCCCTAATAATCCAATATTTGCGGGTTTTCGTCATTAAATTCAATCCGGGTTGTAGGAATTCAATTCGTTCATATTGAGTTTCTGTAATTCGATCTTTGATATATTTTCATCTGTCTTTTGTCATATCTATCGCATGTTCGTTATTAATTCGTCATTAATTCGTCATGTTTAACCTATTTTATTCACTCATGTCACTAATCAATCATTTGTTCATGTAATTAATTCGTAATATTCCGTCTCATCCATGTTTTATTGCTTTTATGACCATTAATCACATGTAAATAACCTGTTAATCACTTTCATCCGAGTAAATAATTTAATCAATCATTAAAATTCACCGACGAGTATTAACAACGTGCAATTCCGCTTCACGACCAGATTCAAAGTCAGAACAGACGCAAAGAATCGCCGCGCCTATTCCAAGAGACGCAGCTCTGCTGCGCCTGTTCCGGGTTTAATTCTGTCCCTGAACTCCGTTGTTGCCTGACCTAGTTATTTAGCTTACGTATAATTGACTATTAATCGTATTATCGCCTTCTGATTTGTTCGTTAATTCTTTTGATTCATTCTTTTATTCTTTTTCTCAATTATCCGTTTTAAAGGTATTTTCGACATAAATCGCCTAAACCCAATGTAATTATTGTAATTTTCTTTTATTGCATTTATCATATTTCTTGTATCATTCGTATGTTTTCACATGTAATTGAACATTAAATCCTACTTCGACCCAATTGTTTGCTAATTACGTGTTTACCGACTTAGTCTAATTCTCACATGCTAGGATTAAAACTTGGATGTTGCATTGCATGCATATAATCGACGATATATCAAGTATAAATGATGTCCCTAATCATTAGTAGAGGCCGCTATCGAGGCGGGCGGGATTAGGTGTTCGATCAAAAGAGCTTCCTAATACGTACCCTAACCCCTTACTCCAGATCTCTGTGAACATCCGTGTTCATTGGCATCCACGAGAGTCATTTTAAACATAGAATGCTAAGGGTAACGATTGCTTAGTGTTCATGTCTTTACTTTGTGTCTTGACATGACACGAGGTATTCGAACGGTTCCAATTTCCCATAAAAATTGGTGGCGACTCCAACAAAATGCAAACGCTTGTTCTCTTCCTCCCAAGCGCCCCCGTGGGCCCCCCGCTGTCCACAGACGCCCATCTCCCTTCAGAAGAATCCGAGCGTCTTAGAGTCGGGACGCCCGTCTTTGTGGCGTCATGTTTTTGGAAAGTTAGCTGTAACACAATCCGGGCGTCTTACCCAGAATCCGCCCGTCCCGATATGACAGAATCCGAGCGTCTTCTGCTCGAATCCGCCCGTCTTCCTGCGGTTATTTGGCTCGACCTTTCTTAATTAAATTACACCCCACCACACAATTAGTGACACATCACCCCTCCTTCCACTTGCATTAGAAAAACCCACCTCCTTATGACTCCAAAGCATATCCCAATCACTCTTTTAACCAACAAAATCAAAAAGCCCCAATTTTCTAGGGTTTCAAAGGCAACACTCAATCCACAAGGAGCATCTTTATTCCTTCACAAACCAAAAGAATCCAGCTCAATAATCAAAGAATTGCACCAGGCTAATTCGTTTCGTCAACATGTAAGTCTGAGGGTGTATAATCTCTCTTTATTTATTGTTATTTACTTTTTGTATCGTTAATGTAAGGTTTATGTCGAAAATACCTCTTAAAACCGATTTATAAAACCGTGCTTCAAAAACCCTTTTTACGGATTTCCAGAAGACAAACGTCGAGAAAGGACGCAGCAACTGCTGCGCCTCTTCGAAGGAGCGCAGCACCTGCTGCGCCTCTTCGTGAGGCTGCCGCAGTTCCTACTTCCTTTCTTCTTCCTTCGTCCTCTGTAATTCGTTCTTTCTTATTTGTTTCCGTTGTTTTTTGTTAATTCTTCGTCATAATAGTATAATATTTCACATGTATATTATTATTCACCATTCACATGTTTAAATAATCACAATTTCGACTTAAATCCCTAATAATCCAATATTTGCGGGTTTTCGTCATTAAATTCAATCCGGGTTGTAGGAATTCAATTCGTTCATATTGAGTTTCTGTAATTCGATCTTTGATATATTTTCATCTGTCTTTTGTCATATCTATCGCATGTTCGTTATTAATTCGTCATTAATTCGTCATGTTTAACCTATTTTATTCACTCATGTCACTAATCAATCATTTGTTCATGTAATTAATTCGTAATATTCCGTCTCATCCATGTTTTATTGCTTTTATGACCATTAATCACATGTAAATAACCTGTTAATCACTTTCATCCGAGTAAATAATTTAATCAATCATTAAAATTCACCGACGAGTATTAACAACGTGCAATTCCGGCTTCACAGCCAGAATTCAGGTCAGGAACAGACGCAGCAACTGCTGCGCCTATTCCAAGAGACGCAGCTCTGATGCGCCTGTTCCGGGTTGAATTCTGTCCCTGAACTCCGTTGTTGCCTGACCTAGTTATTTAGCTTACGTATAATTGACTATTAATCGTATTATCGCCTTCTGATTTGTTCGTTAATTCTTTTGATTCATTCTTTTATTCTTTTTCTCAATTATCCGTTTTAAAGGTATTTTCGACATAAATCGCCTAAACCCAATGTAATTATTGTAATTTTCTTTTATTGCATTTATCATGTTTCTTGTATCATTCGTATGTTTTCACATGTAATTGAACATTAAATCCTACTTCGACCCACTTGTTTGCTAATTACGTGTTTACCGACTTAGTCTAATTCTCACATGCTAGGATTAAAACTTGGATGTTGCATTGCATGCATATAATCGACGATATATCAAGTATAAATGATGACCCTAATAATTAGTAGAGGCCGCTATCGAGGCGGGCGGGATTAGGTGTTCGATCAAAAGAGCTTCCTAATACGTACCCTCACCCCTTACTCTAGATCTCTGTGAACATCCGTGTTCATTGGCATCCACGAGAGTCATTCTAGACATAGAATGCTAAGGGTAACGATTGTTTAGTGTTCATGTCTTTACTTTGTGTCTTGACATGACACGAGGTATTCGAACGGTTCCAATTTCCCATAAAAATTGGTGGCGACTCCAACAAAATGCAAACGCTTGTTCTCTTCCTCCCAAGCGCCCCCGTGGGCCCCCAGCTGTCCACAGACGCCCGTCTCCCTTCAGAAGAATCCGAGCGTCTTAGAGTCGGGACGCCCGTCTTTGTGGCGTCATGTTTTTGGAAAGTTAGCTGTGACACAATCCGGGCGTCTTACCCAGAATCCGCCCGTCCCGATATGACAGAATCCGAGCGTCTTCTGCTCGAATCCGCCCGTCTTCCTGCGGTGATTTGGCTCGACCTTTCTTAATTAAATTACACCCCACCACACAATTAGTGACACATCACCCCTCCTTCCACTTGCATTATAAAAACCCACCTCCTTATGACTCCAAAGCATATCCCAATCACTCTTTTAACCAACAAAATCAAAAAGCCCCAATTTTCTAGGGTTTCAAAGGCAACACTCAATCCACAAGGAGCATCTTTATTCCTTCACAAACCAAAAGAATCCAGCTCAATAATCAAAGAATGGCACCAAGCTAATTCGTTTCGTCAACATGTAAGTCTGAGGGTGTATAATCTCTCTTTATTTATTGTTATTTACTTTTTGTATCGTTAATGTAAGGTTTATGTCGAAAATACCTCTTAAAACCGATTTATAAAACCGTGCTTCAAAAACCCTTTTTACGGATTTCGGAAGACAAACCGTCGAGAAAGGACGCAAAGAATCGCCGCGCCTCTTGAAGGAGCGCAGCACCGCCGCGCCTCTTCGTGAGGCCGCCGCATTTTCGCTTCCTTTCTTCTTCCTTAAATCCTCTCGTAATTCGTTCTTTCTTATTTGTTTCCGTTGTTTTTTGTTAATTCTTCGTCATAATAGTATAATATTTCACATGTATATTATTATTCACCATTCACATGTTTAAATAATCACAATTCCGACTTAAATCCCTAATAATCCAATATTTGCGGGTTTTCGTCATTAAATTCAATCCGGGTTGTAGGAATTCAATTCGTTCATATTGAGTTTCTGTAATTCGATCTTTGATATATTTTCATCTGTGTTTTGTCATATCTATCGCAAGTTCGTTATTAATTCGTCATTAATTCGTCATGTTTAACCTATTTTATTCACTCATGTCACTAATCAATCATTTGTTCATGTAATTAATTCGTAATATTCCGTCTCATCCATGTTTTATTGCTTTTATGACCATTAATCACATGTAAATAACCTGTTAATCACTTTCATCCGAGTAAATAATTTAATCAATCATTAAAATTCACCGACGAGTATTAACAACGTGCAATTCCGGCTTCACAGCCAGAATTCAGGTCAGGAACAGACGCAGCAACTGCTGCGCCTATTCTAAGAGACGCAGCTCTGCTGCGCCTGTTCCGGGTTGAATTCTGTCCCTGAACTCCGTTGTTGCCTGACCTAGTTATTTAGCTTACGTATAATTGACTATTAATCGTATTATCGCCTTCTGATTTGTTCGTTAATTCTTTTGATTCATTATTTTATTCTTTTTCTCAATTATCCGTTTTAAAGGTATTTTCGACATAAATCGCCTAAACCCAATGTAATTATTGTAATTTTCTTTTATTGCATTTATCATGTTTCTTGTATCATTCGTATGTTTTCACATGTAATTGAACATTAAATCCTACTTCGACCCAATTGTTTGCTAATTACATGTTTACCGACTTAGTCTAATTCTCACATGCTAGGATTAAAACTTGGATGTTGCATTGCATGCATATAATCGACGATATATCAAGTATAAATGATGTCCCTAATAATTAGTAGAGGCCGCTATCGAGGCGGGCGGGATTAGGTGTTCGATCAAAAGAGCTTCCTAATACGTACCCTCACCCCTTACTCCAGATCTCTGTGAACATCCGTGTTCATTGGCATCCACGAGAGTCATTCTAGACATAGAATGCTAAGGGTAACGATTGCTTAGTGTTCATGTCTTTACTTTGTGTCTTGACATGACACGAGGTATTCGAACGGTTCCAATTTCCCATAAAAATTGGTGGCGACTCCAACAAAATGCAAACGCTTGTTCTCTTCCTCCCAAGCGCCCCCGTGGGCCCCCCGCTGTCCACAGACGCCCGTCTCCCTTCAGAAGAATCCGAGCGTCTTAGAGTCGGGACGCCCATCTTTGTGGCGTCATGTTTTTGGAAAGTTAGCTGTGACACAATCCGGGCGTCTTACCCAGAATCCGCCCGTCCCGATATGACAGAATCCGAGCGTCTTTTGCTCGAATCCGCCCGTCTTCCTGCGGTGATTTGGCTCGACCTTTCTTAATTAAATTACACCCCACCACACAATTAGTGACACATCACCCCTCCTTCCACTTGCATTATAAAAACCCACCTCCTTATGACTCCAAAGCATATCCCAATCACTCTTTTAACCAACAAAATCAAAAAGCCCCAATTTTCTAGGGTTTCAAAGGCAACACTCAATCCACAAGGAGCATCTTTATTCCTTCACAAACCAAAAGAATCCAGCTTAATAATCAAAGAATGGCACCAAGGAGATCCTCTTTTAGGAATGGGAGAAGACCAAGGATGAGGGGAAGTTCTTCTACCTCCCATGTCAACACATTAAGAAGGGAGCATGAAAAGATTGTAGATCTTACAAGGCTTGATGACTTCTCAAATGTGGAATTTGTCAATGATGTGCAAAGCTTAGTCTTCCACCGGCTTCTAAGTAAGAATATTCTTCCCACTATGTTTTTATGTCATACTACCTTGAGGAAACTTGGGATTTATCACCAAGTGGAAGCTCTCTTTGAAGTATTTGGTCTCTCCACCCTTTTTCGCATGTATGAACAAACTTATCGATCTCTTGTTCTTGAATTTTTGAGCTTTTTGAAGATTACGACCTTGAACAAAACAATATGCATAGAATTTAGGTTGGAGAATGTTTCTAGGATGATGACCCTTGTAGAATTCGCAAATGTGCTCGGTCTCGATGTTTCGCCTACCCGGACATCGAAGCCAAAGAAGTATAGTGTTGAACCTTTGTGGAGGGCAATGACCGGTCGGGATTTCATACACACCAAGGAATGTCTCGCTTTTCATATCCAAAATCCTATCTTGAGGCTTACTTATCGATTCCTTTCGGGCACTCTACTTGCTCGCCGAGATCCGGCCATAGTGAATGAACTTGACCTTGTGTTTATGGAATCCTACCTCAATATTCAAGGAAGGAATGTGTACCACTTCAATGCACCTCTTGTGCTACTCGAGAAATGGGCAAAGTTTAGGAATGGTGACGATGATGGGATGAAACACATTGTGAATGGAGGACTCATTACTAGGCTTGCGAAGTATTTCAACCCGAGATTCAATGAGAATAATGAGTATGCTCCTCTTTTGGGAAACACAAGGATAAACGAAGATCTTCTTCTTATTCATCACCATTGGATTACCCTTGAGGGGGTCGATAAGCGAATCAAGTGGTTAACGAAAGGAAGCGATCCGATTTATCTTCCAATGGCCGACCTACCACGTATCTCCCCAAGAAGAGGACCTTTAGCTCCAATTCCATCCTACCTCATCCCGAATCAAACAAGGCAAGCACCACCACCTCCGAATCCACAACAACAACAACAAGAACAACAAACTCAAGATGAGAAGATCAAAGTGCCTCCCTACCCATTTCCTTACCAACCGTACGACCATCCCAACCTTTTCATCCTTTCCCGTGATGACTTTGTCACGGGAATCCTACAAGATTTGCACTACCGACAATACGAAACCTCCGTGGAAAATTTCTATGCACTCTATCCTCAATACCACGAGACGGTTCGAAGGGGAAGGATTAGTGAGGAAGGTGCATTTCCCTCATGGGCTCAATTGGACTTACTCTTCCCCAATTCGGAGAGGGCTAGTGAAGGGGCAAACGGGAGACAAGAGGAGGGGAGCAACAATTCTTGCGGAGGAGACACGGTGGAGATTGAAAGTGAAGAGGACGAATTCATGGACTCGAGTATGAGTGATGCATCAAAAGAAGTATGGGATAGCGATCTAGAGGGAGATGACGGCGATCTCTAGAGGATCACTTCATGGCTAGGTGGAGCGGGCGTGCGGCACCCATCTAAGTTAAAGTGAAGTTTCCTCATCTCCTCTCTTTATTTTTCAAAGTTTCATGAAAAGAAGTTTGTGTTTTGTTAACTTGTATTTTATCTTGATCATTGTTGGAGTAGTCCTAGCACCATAGAGGACTCACACCTCGGCCCCATTGAGGTGTTCTCATTTTATTATTCCCACCTTTCAAAATCCAAAATGACAAATTAATTTCATGCATTGCATAGTGTGCATGAACTACACCCAACCTTAGGACATTAGCAATAATGTCTAACTCGGTTTGGGGAAGTCAATGCATACACAACGGGAGGTAATTTAAATTATCCTCTCCGTCATAAACAAAAAACCATGCATCATGTAGTGTAGATTAGTGTAGCTTACATTTAGTGTAGAAATCATGCATCATGTTTGCATAATTTCCCATCATTTTGGTCATTGAGGACAATGCCCATATTAGTGTGGGGATGGGGAATTCTAACTTAACTTCTTATTCAAAAATCCAAAAAAAATTGAAAAATTTCGAAAAACCATAAAAATTTGAAAAATTTGAAAAGCCAAAAACAAGTTTATTTCCTTTGTAGTGTAGTCTTGTATATATTTATTGTATATATTGTGTTTGTTCCATCCTTGTTCACATTGATCGACTACGCCACATCCGAGACATGAGGATATTGAAGACCGCATGGTATGATCTTTCCAATCTCCTTTTTCCTCCTTATGTTAATGACTATGTGGCTTTATTTTGATTGATGCGGTATAACAATGTGAACTTAGGACTTGCATTTAGTTTATATGTCATATTAGTTGGTAGAATCACTTGCATTAGGATGTATATAATAGTTGCATCATGGCGTATAGTTGCATTTAGATGAAAAGTTTTGAAAAGTACCTAATTAGGAACTTTGACAAGAGCAACTAAGCCATTACAAATACTTTTTCAACTTAAGACTTTGCCTACTAGAATGGTTGTAAAACACCCTAGATTGTGTCATACTAGTGTCTTTTGACCCATGACCCAAAGCCTAGTCAAGGGTTTTCATGTGAGTCACCTATCCAACCCCGTGATGCGATGTGGACTTGGTTAACTTGTCTAGGTGACCTTGATTGACCATGTGGTAAGGCAACCCAAAAATACTTTATATCAATAAGTTTGAAGTGCTCATTTCGAAAATTTTGTTATGTGGAAGTAATTTATTGCTAAGGAAACCTCAATTGTTATGAAATGTTGAAATATTAAGAATTTTAATCTTTTTGATGGAGGCGTACCACTTCGATGTGCTTTGGAGAGGGATCCATTGAATTGGGCCCCCACACGGTTGTGAATTCAACCGCCCAGAGACAGAGTGACTATCACCCCGAAAAGCTATTGTCTAGAGGTTAACCGGTTGCCTAATAAGCGATTGGCAAAAGCAAAGGACACTAGCCCGGAAGGGACAAACCCCATCTCTAATTTTTGAAATGTGAAAGTTGAATGAGGTCAATTTTTGAATCCTAGTCATATCCACCTTTGTTTACAACGATTTGGGCATTTCATTCCCAAAAAGCCTTTTTGTCAAGCCACTTTATCGAGCTTGGGACGATCCATGACCTTTACTTTTGTAGAGAACTCGAGACTTGTCATGTCATATGCTACTAGCATTATAGGGATCATCATTCCATAACCATCCGATTACTCTTGACGAAAGCATTTGGAAATTGAGGACGAAAGTAGTCTAGTTTAACACAATTTGGAGGTGATTTAGTGCCATCCTCTTAGCCTTAGCAATTTGTTGAACTAGTATTTGTGAAGGATTATATGCTCTTAAATTTGTTCCTTTTTAGTTGACTCCGCCACTTGATGAGGAAGTGGCTATTCTTTTTGTAGATGCATCCTTTATTTGATTTTGTGTGCTTAATGTTTGGATGTGTCGCCATTTTAGTAAGACCCACCTTGCCTTGTAAGAAGGCATCCTACCTCATGTTTGTCTTGTTGTGAGTTGAAGGGGAAGAGTGAGACCCGCTAATTGTCTCATATCGGCTATGTTATTAGGTTAGTTTAAATAATGGTCCTAGTCTTTGTCACCTCTTTACTCGGGACGAGCAAAGGTTCGGTTTGGGGATATTTGATGTGACCATAATTATAGCATATTTAGCCCCCGAATTAGCCTTGTTCCCATGCTTTTTAGTGCATATTTGGGTCATTTATTGTCTTTAGTTCTTTGTTTTGCATTTTCATGGCAAAATGAGACTAAATTGATTGAATTCAATGACCAAGAATCAAGGAGAGACAAGATTAGAAGGCCTTTGTACATATTATAGTAGATGGACAATGATGAGGAAAGATCCTTGCATCCCCAAGGAAATCCCCAAGGATTTTATGAAGAAAAGGGAAGAAAAGAAGAAGAAACAAGACTGAGGAGCAATCCGTGCGGATTGTCCTGAATCCGCTCATCCCCAGCACCACAATCCGTGCGTCTTCCTTCAAAGACGCCCGGCAAAGAAGCTACAGTAAGACGTGCGTCTTCTCCCAAAGACGCCCGGGCAGACACTCACAAATCCGGCCGGCCCGTGCCTAAGACGCACGGATTCCAGTCCAGCACAAATCCGTTTCTTCAAGTTTCAAGAAAGATGCCCTTCCTTCGAAAAATACCGGCGTTTCCCTGCTCAAATCTAAAAAGTGTAATTACTAATTTAGCTTTAGTTAACCCTAATGCATCCACCTAATTTCCACTATAAATACCCCATTAGTCTAATTAGAAGAATATGTTCTTCTTAGCAATCTTTAGGGTAGTAATATCAATCAAATCTCTCTTTAGTTTTGTAATCAACAATTAATCAAGTTTTAATACCAGTTTTATTTCCTTAATCTCTCTCTTGTTCATCTTTTATTTTGGGTAATTGAAAATTATTTGGGTTATTATTGGGAGATTGACAACCTCTCAATCAAGCATCAAATACTTCTTTTATTCTTGCTTTATTATTGGAATCATTAGTAGGTATAATTCTCTTAATCCCTTTTTAATTATTGTTAATTAATTTCATTTATTCATCATGTTTAACTTTGTTGGTATGATTGACAACCTTGCTAGCATGATCAACATGATAATGAGTGAGTAGTCACCTAGCTAGGGTTAATGGGTAATTAGGGGAAACCAACATGGGGAATGATTCATGCTTAAATTAATATGCTTTCATGATTTATTTGCTTGCTTGTTTTGATCTCAACTCATGCACATGTTATGTTTGATGAAATGCGAGCCTATGAATCCTTGCATTTTTTACCCATCACCTATCTTTTGAATGAGACTTGTAAGACATAAACCAACTCGAGTCTCATTAGACCATGCATGTTGTTGAGTAGGGAAGATTAAGTCGACTTGTAGTTGTTGTACAATCTAATCGATTCGGCTCCGGGACCCAAACTTTCCTAGAATTGTAAGATATAACCCAACTCAATCCATCACAACAATAATTGCTTGCTTATAATTTGAGAACATGTTTGTATGATCAATTCCCATGATTCCTCTATGACCCCATGACACCCTAGTGCTTTTTATCAATTGTTTACAACCCTTTTAATTCATCTTGCTTGTTTATTTTTATTGCTATTTAGTTTAGTGACCTTCTACATCAACCCAAATTGTGACACTCCTAAGACACCACTAGTTGCAATAGAAATCTCATCTCAATTCCCGTCCCTTGGGATCCGACCTTTACTTGCCTCTTTACTAATTGTGGAGTTGTTTGTGAAGTTATAAATTGTGTTTTGGTCTAGGTGCTTCCAACGACAACTATTCCGAAAAATAGAATATAGCATCGAAAATAGTCCGACCACAAGTCCTAGCGTATTAGAAAATATTAGTTTTGAGTAACTTCTTACTTCAACTAAGTACCTTTCCAAACTTCTTATTTCTCCTTCTAGCTTGAAAAGCTTAGGATTTTCATAAATCCTTACATGTGTTCGAACTTTAATATGTGCAACCTCTTGACACATAACAGAGTCTTTTGTCCAACACTGAAATCGCTTATCGGTTCTCCTCGAGAATTCATGACGATTCTTCTATGGCTTGCCAATGATTCATCATGCTCTTATGCAAATGATTCATTATTGGACATGTGCATGATTATTCTAATGGCGGAAACATTAGTAACTAATAATCATGTGATCAACCATTCTTAGGTTCAATGAACGACCATTACTGCTAATGGCAATTCCATTTTCATTGACATGAATAACCTATGTTTCTCGTTGATTCGATGTGTATATCTCAATACTTATCCAACATCTCATGATGTGATTGGATTCATCATAGTCCATTTTCATCCAGAATTGAAAACTCAAATACTTCTTTGTGAAAGAAAGTATTAGCTCGTCATTCTCAATGAGTAATGAGTTATAAGCTTTTACAAGATGATTGCTCCCACTAAATTCCATGTCTTCACATGATAATTTCCAACTCCCACTTAATTCCACATGTTTCGTAATTGACTACTCAATTGAAACATTTCAAGAATTGAAATATATTTTGCTTTGCTAAGTTATTAAGATAAAACCATATATGTTCCCATCATATCTTTTCAAAATACCTATTTTGAAGAGGTCTCATCTTAACCTTATGGAAAGAGTTTAATCTCTAATTCATTCATTTTATAATGATGGGTAGCAATGTCATTATTTAAATATGAATAATATCTAATACACGTCCTTCAAAATACCCTTTTCAGAAGGAGGTTTAACCATTTCATTATCATAATGAGGTTAAGTAATGACATTAGCGTGGTTAATACTTAACTTAGCTATTGTGGATATCGGTATACCAATCCTTGCAACTTCTAGTCATAAATCTCATTTATTTTCTAGGATGTAACTTTGATTCATTTAGGCTCTTAAGTAAATATCAATATTGAAACTATTTGTCAAAAATATCATAAACTAGTCAATTAAGACTTTACATTAGTCATTCTTATTCCAAAACTTTCTTTTGGTCTCCTCGTGTAGTTATCTTGAGAACATATTCTTTTGATTACTTCATTTGGTCTCTTTTGTCATGTAGATCTATTCGAGACCATAGATCTCATCTATTTGTGTATACTATATAAATAGATATACCTTTATTCAAATCATTCTTCCTTGTATAGATCTCATTTACACAAGTACACAAATTTATCTTGGTGTTCTTTGTGTCTTCATTTTTCTCCCACTCTATCTTTAGAATGAATACACTAGAGATTCAAAGATAGCTTATGAGACACAAATAATGATTTTGAAGTAGAAGGAGGACTATCTCATAGGTTGACTAATTGTTTTAAATTTGATAAGTGTACTTGGTGATTGACATTCCTTTAAGAGAGTTCATCAACTCAATATGACTTTATAATTGATCATATACAAGCCTTAAGCTTGTGGACATATAATGAATCCCATCATTATAGTTGTCTATTAGATCACTTTAAGTGAATGATCATATGTTTCTATGAGCAAGCGGATAAAGACGAATTTTAGAACAAGGATAAAATACGATAAAACGGGTGACTTGGGTTGCAAACCAAGCCACCATTATCCAAAATACAACCAATATCCAAAATACATTTCCATGTTGAACACGGAAATCAAAATGTTCTTAAATCCGAAACATAAATTAAAGTAAGACAATAAAAAGACAAGCTTCATGGAAGCTACTCCTAGCTTCTCGATGGTTTCTCAAGCTTGCTTTTCTTTTCCCTTGTCCTTGCTTGGTGGAGGCTCTATTTACAATAAAAAGGGGATACATTATCACAACTTTGTATCACAATACCATAGTTGAAATAGAAACATAAAAGAAAGGATAGTCATTTACCTACTGGAGTGATCTTTCCAGCTTTAATGTCACCAAGGTATTTGGAACAATTTCTTTTCCAATGTCCAACACCATTACAATAATGGCATTTATCAAGAGGACCCTTCTTGATCTTGGAAGTTCTAGCTTCATAAGTCTTAGCTTTGGTGAAAGTGGGAGCTTGCTTCTTACCTTTCTTCCCATTCTTTTTGAACTTCCCCTTACTCTTGGTGCTTATGTTAAGCACATCCTTGGGTGGGTTAACATTTAACCCCATGTCTCTTTCGGCTTGCACAAGTAACTTGTGCAACTCTTCAAGAGACACGTCCTTGTCTTGCATGTTAAAATTCACCCGGAATTGAACATATGCCTTGACTTTGGATAAGGAGTGTAGAATCCTATCTACAATGAGTTCTTTGGGGATTTCAACTTTTTGAATCTTCAAAGTCTCGACTAGCTCCATTAATTTGAGCACATGAGGGCTAACCTTTTGGCCCTCTTTAAAGTCGAGATCAAAGAATGTCGCGGCCGCCTCATATTGGACGATCCGCGGAGTTTGTGAAAACATTGTCACAAGCTTGGAATAGATTTCATTAGCGGTGCCCATCTTAAAGGCTCTCCTTTGGAGATCCGCCTCCATCGCAAAGATCAACACATTTTTCATTGCGACGGACTCCTTATGGTAAGCCTCATATGCTTCCCTAGTGGCGGCACTCGACCTAGCATTAGGTTCGGGTGGAGAGGCCTCGGTGAGGTAACGAAGCTTGTCGTCACCTTGGGCGGCTAATTTGAGTTGGGCATCCCAATCGGAGAAATTTGACTCATTCTTTTCAAGTTTACAACGATCCATGAAGGATCGGAGCCATGAAGTTTGTGAGAGGTGTGGCGTTTGGGTTTGGAGTAGCCATTTGTTATGAGAAATAGAAGCGGTCTACAAAACAAAATATAGAAGGAATAAAACATATGTCGTTTTCATAATAATAATACTCGTAAAAATATTAATTTAAACAAGTTTTATTGCATTTTTCTAGTGACCTCTACCCAACTAGATAAATGATTCCAAGACCCAAATTCATATTAACTTGGGCACGGTGTGGCCGATGAAACCCTTATCAATATAACTCGGTGGATTAACTCTTTAATCGATTCTACTTTTAGAACTCTTGGTCGATAAAATTACATTAACATTTTATCTTTAGCCCAAAACATATCCGACAAGGGCACGGTGTGGCCGATAAAACCCTTATCAAAAACTTTTGTTGAGTTCAATCCAAATTTCAAATAAATGTGTCCATGATCCAAACCCACATTAACTTGGGCACGGTGTGGCCGGTGAAACCCTCATCAACATGAATTCGGTGGATAGACATTTATCACCCACTTCCCCTACGTAATAAGGTTTGTATCCCGGTGTGGCCGAGTGCACTCCCTCACGAAATAGGTTTTCATGGTTTCTACTTTTTGGTAAGGCTATGTCTCAATTGATTATTTTTGCGAGAGGTCATGTCAATTTATTATCTATCACGTTTTAAGTGAACTAAAGCGGTGAACTACGATAATTTTAATTGACACGGTCGATAAACTCGATAAAATGATGATGCATGTTTTAGTTATGGCGATTTAGCGATGCATGCGACATATAAATAAAATGCAAAGCATAAAAATAAATCCTAGTATGGCCTTCCTAAAATAGAAAATCTAATTAACTATTACATATTCGGAAACCAACTCCATTGGTCCCTTGAACTTCGGTTCTTGGCACGCATCTCGGGGTAACACCGTCTTTATGTATCGCTTTCTTGAGTGACACCGTCTTCAAGGAACTCCGGAATAATTAAATTACATAACAAATTACATAATTTCCTATTATACATATGTAATTACAATAAAATAAATCTATTAAATTACAAAACGGTGATACGAGATCACAATAAATTACAACCGAATCGATATTCCCATACATTTCGGGTAATACCAATTAAAAACTAAGGCCATACTAAGTAAAAATTACATAATTCAAAAATTACATAAAATGAAATTATGACAATCATAAATAAAATGCAGCATTAAAATATGTATGAACATGCCCAATTTTATGCTAAATCGCCTTTAAGGAGCCAATATCGTATATTAAACGGTTTTTACGGATTTGCGTGATTCAACCTTTTAGAATCACAATAAATTACATAAAATCATATTTATGCACAAGTTAATTACCCTAACCTCTTAGGACTCAAAATTAGTCTCCACTAACTATTTGACTATAATTAACTTATATTTCTTAAAATTGTTCATTAATGGACTCAAAATTACAATAAAATGTTATAAACTTCAAATAAATCACAAAAATTTCAAATAAATTCAAAATTTGAAATTTAAACTTATGAACATTCTGGAAAAGTACCATGACACTCATAATGTTCAAAAACTTAGGTTAAAATTTCGAAATTTATCGGGAAAAACAATGTTGCGGTTTATCGAATTTATTAATTATAATCATAAAAACATGAGGAAAAATAAATTCATCAAATTTTCAATTTTATATCTGAAAAATATAATAAAATGCAACATATGACGTTTTTTCCTTAGTCATGAAGTATGTTTTAGCAATTATTCACTAATTAAGTCACTATTTATGCTATTTTTCATCAAAAATTCATAAATCATGCATAAGAACTTCATTATAGCCTATAATTTTATACACATCTTGTAAAATTGCATGTGACAACATACTAAATTTATATGACCAGATTCGAAATATTTTTCATAGTAACCTATTTTTCATTTAAATTCGATGTTTATCATGAAAAATCCATATTTCGTGCATAAAAACTCCAAAAATTCTGAAAATTTACAGATCATCTAAAAATAATATATGTAAAAACATATCCAAAAACCACTGTAAAATTCGAAGTTTAGCTAATTTTGGTCCGAAAATGACATTTTAATCATAAAATCACATTTTTAATGCCATTATTATATAAGATGAACAATAAAAATCCATAAATTAACCAAAATATCCTAAATACATTTTAGGATCAGAAACTTATTATGCATAAATTATTTCGTGATATATCATAATATCACAAATTTACAAGTTTTATATGTTAATCGTATAACTCGGAAAAACTATAACCGATTTGCATGCAAACAACCAAGTCTCTGATACCACTTGTTAGAAATCTATATCTCATTATAATACATATTCATATATGTGATGATTTAATTTAGTCATAAAATTAAACATTGATCTTATGCATGCAAACAATAAAGAAAATAAGGAAGAAATCATCAACCCTTACATCGATTATTTCGGATTATTGGGCACAAGTAAGATCTCCTTCTTACTTGTTCTTGAGCACTCCAAAATGGAAGAACAAGGATTCAAGTGTAGAATCCCTCCCAAGGATTTATACCCAAGGTAAACTCTTAACAAAATTAATATTATTATTACTAGAACAATATTAATTTAAATAAAAATTACCCAAAAATATTTATTTTGGTTCTCTTAATTCGGCTAAGAGGAGGAAGAAAAGGGAAGATTTTTATCTCTCTAAAACTCTTATTTTAGATGTGTAGAATGAATAATAATACACTAGTTTCTCATGTAGTGTATAAGGTAAAATTATAGAGCAAAAGACCCTTGGCCTTGCTCTTGAAAAACCGGGTAAAGGGGGGGGGGGTGGAAATAGCCAATGTATGATCAAGGTTCTCTTCACAAAGACAAGTAGGTTTGCATGGCTATTCCTTAGGTTAATGATTGTGTTTTCCATATAAAATAATCAACACAATATTTTGCCTAATACACCCTAAATTTCGGTACATATAGATAAAATGGACTCCATTTTATTTTTGTCAATTTGTCACATGTCACATGTCACATAAAATTGTTATGTATTTTTTAACATATTAAAAATCAACGCATTAATAAAAATACGTCATATACAAAATCGACTTAGTAATTCATAATTACTTGTACCAAAATATTTTACCAATTATAAATCACAACATTTTGTATTTATAATAATTTATTCATTCAAATGCAATTGTTTCCTTAAACAATAATTTCATCTAAGTAATAAAACAATTCGATTACTTAGACCGTATCTTATTTAATCAAATTACAATGAGACACGTAAATATTACTTCCAAAATCGTCCGTCAATTTTAAGTAATTTAATTGACTCAGATCGTCATACGATCAATTAAATGATCAATTAAGAGTGTTACCCTTTAGGTATGACCTAAGGGGATCAACTGGTCACCACCGTCTCACGACAGTAATGTCAAATTCTAGTCAGCCAATCATTACCGATATATGTGGACCAGTTGACAGTAAAATATTACTTCCCAATTGTATTCTTTAAAATGAGATTTAAACATGTGATCATCATGATCAACAGTTGTGATCGCATTATTGTCGAAGGACGCATATTCCAACAACGAGTTAGTAACCACCACCAGATACAGTAAATGTCAGGACCAATCAGGCATGAAATAATTGCCTCACCTGACTAGATTTACTGCCACGGATTACAAATTTGGACGCGAGCAAGACAGTGCAAGGGTGTTCTCTCCCAAACACTTAGTCTAAATGCCCTCCGACCGGCCGAATACCAAGCCCTCCGGCCTAGGCGGGGGACATAAGCCCTCCCGACAGGCCGGTTTTCCCACCCCTTCAACCATTATAGCAAAAAACTATACTTGGTTGAATTACTCATGAATAACAAGATAGAACAAAAATGATGTGCAGGTTATTCAAACAAAATGTTTAACAGGCCCATCAGGATGAAACTCACAAATCCAGGCAAAGTTAAAAGCACACTCAGCCAAAAAAAGGCCACCATGCCTATATTAATAAAAACCCTTACCCCTTGGGGCAAAGGCGCCAAAATATTCATAAAGGCCATGGATAGTATCCCTGACCCATGACAGAAAAAGAAAATGAAATTGTTTGTCCAGGGACATCCCCCCTGGATGGGCCAAATACCAACTGAAAAATCAAATTACCGCTTCTCCTCAGAAACAGTACCACTACTTTCACCCTTGGCCGGACCAGCATCAACATCCTGCTCACCTGGAGAGTCAACCTCTTGTTCATTTCCCATATTGTGCAGGTCATGATACTTTGAAGCAGCAAATGCCATCTCAGCTTCAGGGTTCCATTTGGCCCTAGCCTCGACAAGCTCCGACATAGCAGCAGCCCTTCCCTTAATATAGAAATAGAGGGAAGCATCATCTAACTTGAACTCCAGGTCATCCCCTTCCTAGGTGAGCTCCTCATTTCTGTCCAAAGCCTTCTGCAATAGCTGCTTGCTTGAATCTGCCTCAGCCTTATCAGCATCCTTCTCAGCCTGCACTCTCACCAAGTCAGCAGCTTTAGCAGCCAGGTCAGCTCGTGCAAATTCCAGCTCAGACTTCAGCCTATCATAATCTGATCTCATCAGATCAATCCTAGCTACCAAAGAAGTAGCCTGAGAGGCGTTATGGATACAGGTCACAGCACCCTGACCGAAAACAGGAAGAAAAGTATGAGTAATATACCCCAATAATAAAAACTACCTAAACAAAACACGCATAAAAATTGTTCCAGCCTACCTCCCTTACAGCAGCCAAGGCACCTGCCAAGAGGCTGACTGAATGATCCACCGAAGCAACTACCTGAGTAGCAGTCTCAACAGGGTCAAGGGTCAGCATAACATCTGATCTAGAAGCAGCGTAATCCCTAATCTTCACCCTAGCAGCCTCCAAATTGTCCACCATGGCTTTCACTTCCCTGACCGGGGCAGAAATGTCAACATCTTCAATTTTCCTTTTCTGGGTCGCTGAACATGTTTCAGCAGGGGCAGCAGGTACAACAGTGACCTTGGCAGCATTAGACTGTTCAGTCAAATCAATAACAGGTTCAGCATCCTCGCTTCCCTGAGAACCATCCTCCTTGATCTTAGCCAGCCTGGCCGAAAGGACAGCCATGCCAAACCTGGCAAGGCGGGTAGATGACCTGGTGGCTACAACACGAAATACTGTATTAGCAATATAAACCAAACATTATTAGGAAGACAAAGTTAAAAAAAATATCGAATAAGATAGACTTACTGCCTAAGGTAGTGGCACTAACAGCCCCAGAAGGTTTAGCCGCCCTGGCAACACCGTCAGCCTTCAAGCAGCGAGGAAGGTGACCAACCCCACAATAGAGAGGCCAAGACCTCTCCAAAGGAGGAATAGCAAGGAAAGCAGAAATATTGGCAGTGGGATACTCAGTTTCAGTAACCCAATTATCAACTACACGCATGAGAGGTATGACTTATTATAAATTTCATTTTATTTTTCACTAACAAGTAAAACATTCAGGGCAAAAAGAAAAACTAAAAGACTCACTAGCAACGCAAGCCTCATGATTTAAATACGCCAGGTCAGGACCCACAGAATTGGTCCTGACAAACATGTAACCAGCAGCCCAGCCTTTGTCATGGCCGCTGTCCAGGTTGCTCAAAAGAGGAGTAGTATAAGCCCTGACCTTAAAACTTATACGGCCAGGACTATTGGTTTTAACAGCATAACAAGCCATCAAATCATCAAGAGAAAAAGAAATATTGTGCTTTTTACAGAGATTCTCAATGGAACACACAACCTTCCACACCATAGGCATCAACGGATAAGATGGAACACCAATCTCCTTGATAACCTCAACCATAAGAGGGGAAAAGGGAAGCTTACAGCCTGCCCTGAAAGCCCAGTCGTGAATACAGAACCAACCAGGACAAGCCCAGTCAGCCCTGATAGGAGAATTCTCAGGGATCCAGACTTCAGTATCAGCAGGGATAATTCCCTTATCCTTTAGCACCTTCTCAAACTCAGGCTTCAAGCGGTTTCCAAGAGACTGATCCTCATTTAAAGCCTTCGTAGGCTTGAATTGAAAGTCACCATGGAATATTGAGATCATCTCCAATGGATAATCACTCGGCTTATTGATCGTGGAAGGTTGAGTAGCAGAAGAAGTAGGTAATTTTCAGAAGAAGTCCCTTCAGGATTCTGGGAAGGAGGGGTTGCAGGAGTTGCTGCCCTGGTAGACTTCCTTTTTGCAGCCATTATTGAAAAATTATGAAGAATTGATCGAAGATTGAAGAAACTGGTAATTAAGGGAACTAGAGAGAAAGATTAATAAGAGAGAAATAAGAAGAATTATTTTGGTGGAGTTCAACTTAATGAAGCACGCAGGTATTTATAGCGGAGAAGATTAGGGTTTCAACCGCAAAGGAAGAGGATAATCATCAAGTTGCAGTAAATCTTACACGCGTCATAAACTGCAGTAAATAGCCGTTACAGGAAACTGACTGGGCATAACTTAAACGTTGGGTAATCTTCCTAAAAATAAAGTTATCTCCTCATTTTTTCGTCCTAGAACACTGAAAATAAGGAGATAAGGGGCAATTGTTAGGCCTGGAAATCCGCAGACCTCCCTGGTCAGTATCTCATCTAAACCTGACTGCCAGGCTGACAGGATGTCAGGCTATCAGGACACATGAAGACAGGCGCCAGGCCATGGAGAGGACAACAGTCAAAATATCAGGACGATATTAGACCATAAACGCGCATTATAAAAGGATTATATACGCAACATTGAATGAGAAGATCTCGCAGTAAATGCAGTAATTAAGGGAGGAATATTAGCAATTATTATGGGCAATAATGGAGAATAATCCGCATTCAATACAATATCAGGCAGCCGTTCAAGATTAAAGCTTATATAAGGAACACTTTGAAGACATTGGAGTCATCTGATCATACATACGAAGAAGCATACATTTACATACACGATACATAGAGAAATATAAGCAGCATCATTGTCATACAATTATTCTCCCAAATTACATAGTGAAATCCTCTCCTGGCTTGGTGCTCGTGGTTTTTTCCCATTCAAGGGTTTTCCACGTACAAAATTCTTTGTCTCGTTATTTATATTGTTATTTTATTTACAGCTTTATATTTAACCCTGACGACCTGACTAATAGACCATCTAGAGCTAGTTAACCTTACACAACTCTACCCTGACCTGATTTCGCCTTGCGCAAATTCCACACAAAACAGTTATCATATAAATAACCGTTGTTGTATCTTTCCCACCAAAATTGTGAAGACTTTTAACAACGGGCATACGCTAAATAACCGTTGTTGAAATTGTTAGTAACAACGGTTCTTCTTTTAAAACCTGTTGTTGAATATTATGCGCGGGTATTTGTGAAAGGTATTTACAACGGTTCTTATTTTAAAACCTGTTGTTGAATATTATGGCGGGTATTTGTGAAAGGTATTTACACCGGTTTTTGTTTTAGTAACCGTTTTTATTACGAATTCCTAATGTTTTTTAAAATTAAATTTGTTTCATGCCATTCAAAATCCTGCATATATCAATGACACCATATATCAAACACCAAGATAAATCACAAAGTGGGTTCATCAGAACTCAATAGATTCAATTCAACCACAACAGCAGCATCATATATACTTACAAGGAGTTAACTTTACATGAACTAATATCTTTCCCTAACTTCAACAAAAAATTTACTAAGCTGATCTAAGCTCTGAGTATCATGTATTTAGCCTTCGGCATTGCTATGTTCTAAGACGTATTTGCCCAACATGTCCCTTACCTCGTCTATATGTTGCCATTTGTACTGCTTAAGTTCTTGTGGCGCGCTGATTACATATTGTGGAAAAAACAAAGACAAGACATTATTGTAACAACATACATCATTCAGCATAGCAACATCAGCAAGCAAGACAACATCAGCTCTAATTTAAAAAAAAAAAAGTAATAAATACATTATTAAATTACTAACCTTTTCTGGAATAAGGATATATCTTCGCATAATAATCTCCAACATGAACCGACAAACGTAGTATCCATATTGTATGCTATCCGGCTGGAGAGGGACCTATTATTACATGAAAAACGAAGAGACGAGAGAAGGCCCACATCAGAATCTTGCACTTTAGGTATTGTATTATTATTAAAGACGGATTTTTGCACTTAAGGTATTGTATTTGAGCACGTACCCCTGTTATCGTAATAAAATTAGGGCCATCATCAGAATCTTTCGTGGGTTGATCCTGCTCGTTAGCTCTTTTCTTCTCAAAGGCCTCTTTTTTTTTTTTAAAAAAAAAAAAGAGGCACAAACTCATATATTTTGGGGCAAAAATGAGCTTTTTGCTATAAATAAAAATTGAAACTTAATGTTATTATAAATAAATCAGTATTATAAACTTACGTAATAATCAAGCCCTTAAAAGTCTCGTTTGGTTGTCTATGCAAAGAGTCCAACCAAAAAACATTCTTCTTCGTCGGCATGATGGCTGCTAGCACCCAATGAGTCCTACATCAAGAGACATCATCATTATTAACAAGTACATATATTAGTTATGAAAATGCAATTGTAGGGGGAAACGTAATATTAATATGTTTATTACCCATTTTCATTATAAGGGGCAAAAACCAGCTTCTTGGTTGTCGCCAATTGCTGAGCAATATAATCTACCCGATCTTCGAATGAAAAAATCGTGATATGCATAGATAAAACATAGGGGCACAGGAATCCGTAATGATCACATGGAATCTTGTTCTCGGGGATCACTCTCAATTTCAATATCCTACATTATTACGGTATTAATTCCGGTATTTAAAACACTATCTAGTAGTCAGAATATTAGAATATGAAATGATTTATTAAGAAACTTACTTCATCCAAACAAATAGGTGTTGGACATCAATCTCGTCTAGGCCAGCCCAAATGGCTAGCATCTCCCATGACATAATTGCTTCGCGCTCAACCCCTACAATATGCTCCTCGAGCGGAATAATTATAAATTGCTCGTTTGCTATGCGATTGCTAGCCTCCGAATGCAGTTTCCTGATCGTCACCATTCTTACTTTTAGCATGTAATCCTTCCCAGAATATTTTGTGGAGTTTAAACTCCTAACATCTTTCAGTGGGGGGAAATAATGCTTCTCTGATTTTGTGCTACTACCACCAGCCTACACATGTAGATAATTAAAATAATAAAAACTCCAAAGGTAGCATATCCTAGCTAGCTAGTTGGAGTAATAAAAATAAAAGAGTACTTAACTAAATACCTCATCAACCTGCTCATTCAATGATGAGGCGGTATGACTGGGGACTTAGGCTTGTCCGTCTTTTTTGTCCCCTACACAAAATTTCTATGCTTTTTAGAAATACAGAAAAAATATAAATAAAGGGAGGTTTTTAAAAAATGGAGAAGTTAATTAAATACCTCATCAAGTTGTTGTTTCGACGAGGTAGTTGGCATGTCTGGGGACTTAGGCTTATCCGCCTTAGCTGGCTTTTTTGTTCCCTACAAAAAATTTCCATGCTTTTTAGAAATATAGAAAAAATATAAATAAAGGAAGGTTTCTTAAAAAATGGAGAAGTTAATTAAATACCTCATCAAGTTGTTGTCTCGACGAGGTAGTTGGCATATCTGGGGACTTAGGTTTATCCGCCTTAGCCGCCTTTTTTGTTCCCTACAAAAAAAAATAACATATAACTTTAACATATAAAAACATTCAACAATTAAAAATTGAACATATAAAAGTATTTTTTCTAACCCTAACTGCTTTCGGCTGAGGCAGAGATGAACGAGCTAGGAAGATGTGAGATTCAGGCCATTGGATGAAACTTCCAACCGCGTCTGCCAGAATGGTAATGTCGTCACGAACTGGGACGGGCAGTTGAAATTTTTCATGGCCTGGAAAGACTTTAGTTATATCCACTTTTCTATGATCCGGCAAAAATTTTTCGTCATGAATAACCAATACAGTTTCCGCTGATTTGGTGGGCACTTCTACGAGAGCCCGACCAACACGCACAATTGGTTTCTCTAATTTAGGGTCAGCAAGAATAACTACCCTCTTGTTTACGGCCTGAAGAATAATACACATACATTATATATTATATCCCAAAATATAATAGAATTCATATAAATTTAACTAATTAAAGACTTCATGCATACCTTGCCGAAAACTGTGAACTGACTTGAAGGGGATGTATGCTGCTGTTTTCCATCAGCCGTCTTCTCAAGTTGCATCTCCTTTTCAGACTCATTATTTACCTAATAAAATTAACCAATGGCACGATGTCAGAAGTTATAGCATTAGAGCTGGCAGGGAACACACCCCCTTATCTTACCCAAAAAAAAAAGAAATGAAAAATAAAGAAGTATTAGGTACCTGATCGGCTTTAGTTGTTACAACTTCAGAAGCATTAGGTACCTGATCTTTCCGAATCTCGTTGACCGATACTTCCTTCTCATGTATTGCCAAGGTAGTAGTGTTCTCGGCCTCTTGACCAATCTGTTATACGTTACCCCCTTTAATGACATCCTCCATCATCTTCAATTCTTCTTCGGAAGGCTTGCCTCCAGCATTCATCTTTAGTAGTACGGATGCCAATAACTGAACCTGCGTGCCAAGAATGTAATGTTTCAGCAATTTGTATCCCAACAATAACATGTGAATTGAACTTAAATGAAAATAATAGAATAAATGGTACCATGTAAGCCTTCTCAGCCTTAGTCTTCCTTTTCTTCTTTTTCGGGGCAGTTGTCCCATAATATTTCGTGACTCCAACCTGTAACAGGACGCCCCTCAATCGACCTGGATGTTCGGGTCGGCCGATCGCTCTAGCAAGAACGTCATCACGACCATTGGGAGTGAATTTCCCTTCTTCTACCTCCTTCAATACCTTGTCCTATAATATATTAAATAAACTTCAAATTATATTTGTGACTAAAATAATAAAGTTAGTAATGAACTCGTCTTAATAAAATAATGCTTACTATGTTGGCCAACACTTCGTCATCATATTTGTCACGCGACCGGGTTCCTTTAGGCGTGTGCCCTTCTTTATAAGTTACATGCCGATCCAAGTCGGTCACTCCCTTTGCCACCTACACATTAACATGGTAACAGTTATATATGTAAATGTGCATCAAGTCCAAGTGTGATTAAAAAAATCAAATCTCACAGGGGAATGCATGCTACTTACGAGGTTGTCTTCTATCAATCTGTAACCGCCTCTAGAACCATACCATTTCCCCTTCTTGCATGAAATGTTAGCATGATTTCTTCTGCTAACGGCCTTCAAATTATATAAAAGCACAAGTAGATGAGATAATAAAAAAATTATATAAAGAACTCATTAATTAAAAAAATGATAGGTAAATCGTTAAAAGGTGAGGATATTTAACCTGAAACTTCTCACTAGTTCTCATCGCTTTGAAAAGATCCCATTGTTCCTGACTGATGGTGGGCCACTTGTTTTCCGGTGGGCTCTTACGCATCTCCCCTGTTGCCTTGTCCACATAAAACCAATCCCTAGCAACGTCACACTTCCACTGCCTTAAGATGATCCCTGCCTTCTGCATTAAATACTTATCATGGCATTCATCGGCAATATCAAAGGCTTCCTTTATACGAGCCAAGTATAACTCCGCCAATTTTGGATTCAAATTCCTAATTTCATCTAAATGGATAGGCACAAACTGTCTTATGCAACATCCAATCCAAGTGGATAAAAAACCCGCATGTGGACCAGTAGGGAAACCCTTCGAGTTCCATTTTATTTAAGGCGGCTCTTTAGCGGCTATTGCTGCAAGGGCTGCAGGGCACTTCGTAGCACCCCTCTCACCAGGCTTATTATCATCCCCAGGCTTATTATTCTTTTGACTTCTTTTCCCTTTTTCACCCAAGATAATCTAAAACCCAAATATTAATGAAATATTAAATGAACAACTTAACAACGTCATGCAGAGTATTATCTAAAACTGTAATACTCCGTATTTATAGTCTTGGGGGTACTCTATCGAGTAGGCCTTACTCTGTCGAGTAAGGGTAAGTGGCGAAATAAAATAGTTTCTGACCTGTTGGGTACTCGATCGAGTAGCTGGGGTACTCGATCGAGTAAGGGGGTACTCGATCGAGTACCTTGGGTACTCGATCGAGTGTCCGGTTTTACGGGGGAGTTTTCTCGGGTTTTGTTAATTACGCGATTAAGGTATTTAAACATATTCGTCATTGTTTTAAATCACTTTTTACAAAACCTAAAACCTGTTTAAGAGAGAAAGCAACTAGTTCTTCTTCCTAATCGCGTTCTTGACAATTCCCGGAGTTCAGACGGTCAGTTCGTATCGTAGTTCGTGTCGTTGGATTCCTTGCGTCGAGGGTAAGCTTTTAATATAATTTATATAATGTTTTGTTAAGATTGGTGAAACCCTAATTTAGGAATTGGGGGTTTTGGTGTGTAGTTTGTGATGTGTAGTCTTTATGTGCTGTATGATAGGAGGAGAATTCGTAGAGGAGCCGTTTTGATACAGCTGTAGATACCGTCTGCGTGTTGTGCTTTCCAGGTAGGATTTCCTACTCAGTATTAGTCCCATAATGGGATATTGGTGATGTGCTGTAGTTAGTTGTTTGATATGATGATTGTATTGTGTTTGTGGTTGTGTGTTGTTGATTGGTTCTCGAGATGCGTTCTCGGCTGAGTGGGGTCACTTGCGGGAGTGATCTCACGCCCTAGTTTCGCCCTTCGTGGAACCCGCCACGGAAGGGGATGTGCACATTAATGGACAGGGTTATCGCTCGTACGATGAGCGGGGCTTAGGTGGGAACGGCTGCGGTCCCCCACTGGCAGGGCTGGTCCAGTGGACAGTCAGTATTGAGATGATGGGAGTTGGTGGTGTGTGTGTGTGTGTGACAGTTCAACTGTTTGTTTGCCTTATTATTGTTATCTATATTGATTGTGTGATTAGTACTGACCCCGGTGTTGTTTTGTAAACCTGCGGTGATCCATTCGGGGATGGTGAGCAGATATTGGACAGGTATAGAGATGAGTACTGGGATAGCTGGGATGGCCACGACATGACGATAGAGTCTTCCGCTGTAGTTTAGCATTTATTTATAATTCAGTTGATAACAGATAGTTTGGAATAATGTATCGTACTTTGGTTTGGTTTTGAGGATTGTATTTATTCATTAAACTATTTATAATAAGTGTTGTTTCTGTTTTGTCTATTTGATTATCATACCTCGGGCGACCGAGATGGTGATGTCTTCATACCTGAGTGGTCCTGGTAAGGCACTCGGAGTATGGGGGTGTTACAAAAACCCTAAAGAGGAATGAAAATTTTGAAACAATAGTTTGAGCTTCTAAAATCCTAAACCCTAATAAGAGGAATGAAGTAGATGATGCGGGATGATAAAGATATCAAAGAAGACGAAAAACAAATAGATGCATGAAAAACAAAAAAAGATGATCGTCTTAAAACCCTAATGACGAAACACAAAATTAAAGTGAACATACCTGATGATGATGATGATGATGATGATGATGATAAAGAGAACGAGCAGGATGATAAGGGAAGGCAACGGAATCTGGGCTTCGGAAACTGGGCGACGGCCGGCAACGAGAATGTAGAAAGCGGGGAAGAGAGAATAATATACTCAGGATACCAACGGTTGAACTGATGTTGTGTGTGTTTGTGTGGTATGTTGTATGTGTTTGTAAATTAGTTTTTTATTAAGACAAACTATTGACAACGGGTCCTCAAAACAAAACCGTTGTTATATGTTAATAACAACGGGTCAATAAAAGTCAACCGTTGTCATAAATTTATTACAACGGTTAAAATATACCCGTTGTAATATATTTTCACCCAATTTGCGCCAAAATGAAATATGTCTAAAAAATCAATGACAATGGGTAGAGGTACTACGCCCGTTGTTGAAAATAATAACAATGGGTAATGTATCTATAACCGTTGTTGATAGTAATAACAACGGGTGTTGTAAATATAACCGTTGTTGAAAGTATTAACAACGGGTAATTTCAATATAACTGTTGTTATTGTTGAACCTTTTTTTTTTAAATTACTATAATTCCATTAACGTCCAAACCTGTAACAATACATACTGTAACAGCAGAAGCACTATATACTGCAACATTATTCAACAATTTCAACAACAACATCCCCATCTAATAATAAGATCAAAAAAATAAGACAACACCAGCATGCATGCATACTGCATATCTACAGGATTTACCATGCCATGCAAATTTGGGAATCTTTAACAATGACCATTGCTTCTATTGGCTTTTTAAAGCTACCAAAAGCTAAAGACATACAACACATCTTAAACTTGCTATAAATTCAGAAAAGAGGCAGCCCATTAGCTCCCCACAACTCACAAATAAATTAAACCATCAAATTATATGTCTGAAAATGACTCAAAATGTTGGTCGTCCATATCACTGTGTCCTGATGAATGCCCCATGCCACATAGATATAGACAATGGAAAATTTGCTGCCAAAAGCTTTAATCCTTTGAGGAATAAGCTTATTGAGCTGGGATACTCGATCAGCAAAGTTAAGCCACAATGGGGGCCATGGGGATTCAAAGGGAGTTTACTCATTCAGTTTGGAACATCACCTGCACATGCAGAATCAGCATTTAAGCTTGACATGATGTTTCAACTCAGAGGTCATGGTAGGAACGACTGGAATGCTTCGAATAGATCAACACTCGAACCATACCTCTGGGTAGCCACAAACTCGGATGCTGAGCTTCTGAAGAATACGGTGGACTATGTCCAAGTGTCGTATGCGACCATCATTGATGGGCAGCAGTCGGCCAGGTCAGAAAGCGTCGATGCCTACAACCAGGTTGTGGCTGTTTTCCAAGCAATGTGCCTCCTAAAACCCCTACAAAATGTGTCTGTGTCCGTGGCTGAAACTTCCAAGGAACGTCGTGTGTTATTTGTTGAGTGTCAAACTGTGTGTGTCTGTATCCGCCTATCATAAGCAGTGTCGTGGGCCTGTATGAAAAGGCAACTTAAATAAAGGCACTAGTACAGAAATGACATTAGGCGGATACAAATGGCTACGATTATGAAAAATAGCCGTAGCCTATTATAAAAGGCAACGGTTGTTATCAAATAACCGTAGCATTAGTAATAAAAAAAAGAAATGGCTTCGGTTATAGTAAAAACCGTAGCTGAAAATGTATTAAGGCAACGGCTATTTTATAGACCGTAGCCCTTTATCGAAATGAATTTAGGCGCAAAAGTAATAATTTTTGGCGCTGCTTGACTTTTTCTATTGCAAGCTCCTGTCCCAACTCTATATCATATTTTTTATTTTATTTTTTTTTAAAAAAAAGGTGTACTCAAAATCACAACGCAGCACCGTTTAATTTCTTCCCTATCAACTCTATCACAATTTACTTCCAAGTCGCCAACACCGATCGCCAACTGATTGTCGGCAACACCAGCAGGTCACGACCTCAACCTCCTTTCGCTCACGCCGCAGCCACCACCACCGCCATACAGAAAATTCGGGTAATTAATTCTGATATTTTTTCCTCAACAAATCAATTTTTTAGGGTTTGGATTATATATTATTTTCCTGAACAAATCAATATATTTATTTAATTTTTGATTACTTTGATTTAGGGTTAGTATTATAAGAAGTTTAGGATTTTCTTTTGGATTTAGGGTTGGATTATATGCAATCAATTTGTATGGTTTTTCTTTTGGATTTAGGAAAAGCTTATTTTGGTGTATTGTGAGTATATTCTGGTCCATTGTTATACGGAATTGAGTTTTTTTAATCATTATAAAGCTTTGGAATAGTTGTTTTTTAAATCACCTTTGGTTCTAGTGCTGTAATTTGGGGATTCTGGTCCAATAGGTTAGGGTTGAGTTTTTTTAATATCTTAATTGAATATTTTAGTTTAGGATTAGAAGTATACGAGTGGGTATAAATGAATATCGTGCTGTTGACTAACAGACAGAGTATAAAAGTGTAGCTTACTAGGTAAGTCTTGGTGTGTAGCTTTTTTGCCCAGTTACTGGTTGGTGAAAATGGCATTGGTGAGGATGTGTCTGTTCCGGTGCCAATGCCGACGATAATGCTTGTGAGGTAGGTATGGAAAGTAGCCTTGCAGAATAAATATGCACAAACACAGAGTGTCAAATGGTCATCTTGAACACAAACACCTCTTAAGTAAATGGTATTTCTTATTACAATTGTTTAAAAAAGCCATTGTCCATGTTTCAAATTTTTAAATCCGGCTAAACTTATTTCACAAACTCTCATTTACGACGTTGATATCCGTCACAGGCTTGTGACGGGTACCGTTTCCTCTCACAAAATGCCCATTGAGAGGTGAGGGGGAAGCACATGGGGGTGCCCCACCTTATCCCCTCTCCCTTTTTGTGAGAGGTCACAATCCCGTCACAAGCAAGACTAGCTGAACTTATTTTTGTTTGACGTTTATTGCTCCCAAAATTTAGTGACAACCGTATTTAAAAGTTAAATTATTGAATAGTATCCATCTATGAGAGGAGAACTCCATACAATTGGCATGCATTTTTCTATTTTTATACTCCTGTTTTGGGTATTCTATAATGAAAACATTATGTTGCCTTCTTTTCCTTCTCAACTGCATGCATTTTTCTATTCTTATACTCCTGTTTGTTTACATCTAGCTTAAGAGGGACTCCAAACAAGTGACCATAAAAAATTAACAGTAATAGTTAGAGTCGTATTGATAGTGTATATTGATTCAAATTTACCAAATTATAAAAAGATATATTAGCAAAATATGTATTGATAGTGTATATTGACGAGCTGCAAATCAAGGACATGGAAAGTATGTACTATAGATTTATTAAGGACATGGCAGAATATAGATAAACATTGATGTACGATTGATATTGAATGCATGAACCCTTCAATGAAAAAGAAAAAATCAAGATGTATTGAAGTCTTACAAAATATTAGCCATATGGGCTCTTCCATTTATAAACTACTGACCTTAATGGATTTTATAATTTATAGTTTACTTAACACATCAGTATTGGGACAAGTTTGGTAACGAGGGTCGATTTTTCTTAGCTCCTTTGTTCTTCTTATTTCTCTCTAAAGAGCTAGTTTCTGTTTTGTGGTTGTATTGTTTTTTTTTACTTAACTCATCAAGCTCAGTAATATAAATTTTTTATTTACGATCGTCGATGTTGTTTGATATATGTGGTAGAGTTTTCTTTGCTTATTTTTAATTAATATACTTGTAATAATCCCTTGTGTTTTATCAAGTGTGTTTTCTGATCATCGTCTTTTTACTTTTCTTAGTTTTTTTTTTAAGTTCACAACTTGCATTTACATGAAAATTCTATGAGGAAGGGGCAATCAAGTTTGACAGTTTTCCCAATTAACCAATTCTTGTGAAAAGATGGATCAAATTAACAATCAACAACGAAAATTAGCTTTATGTGATCAAATTAATCTTTTTAGTCTTTGTAGTTAATAAACTTTATTGTCTCTACGTTATTTGTTGATGATTAAATGTTTCCTTCTTTGGTGTTTTTAGAGATGGACCGAAGTTGGATGTATAATATGAAACGCTCTATTCCCGAGTTTAGGATTTTAGTGAAGGAGATATTTGTGAAATGTGCCGCTGAAAATGCAATTAAAAAAGGAGAGACACGCATATTATGCCCTTGTATTGACTGTGAAAATTTAAAGAAAGTTTTAACTCCTGATATATGTGCTGAGCACTTAGTTTTACGTGGGTTTATGAAAAACTACACACGTTGGATATTTCATGGAGAGTCAATCGTTTCCACTCAAACTGAAGTGGGTGGAGAAGAGACAATAGCATATGTTATTGATGATGAAGATATTCAAAGGGATCAGATAGATGACTTGATTGAGGATGTGCAAGTTAATTTTGTGGATGACCAAAAAGTTTTGGAGAGTTTGCTTAGTGATGCGGAGAAACCATTATATCCTAACTGTAATAAATTTACTCGATTGTCTGCAGTTATGAACTTGATGTCTTTAAAAGTGGAAAATAAGTGGAGTGATAAGAGTTTTACATCATTATTAGAACTCTTAAATGACATACTCCCGGAAGATCATGTTCTTCCGAAATCCACTTATGAGGCTAAGAAAATTATGTGCCCAATAGGATGTGACTATGAAAAAATTCATGCGTGTCCAAAAGACTGCATTTTGTACCGCAAAGAATATAAGGATTTGCACGAGTGTCCTAAATGTGGTACATCACGATATCGATTAAAAGATAAGGACGATGATTCTCCACAAAAGAAAGGCTCTGCTGCAAAAGTGGTTTTGTACTTATCCATAATACCAAGATTTAAACGATTATTTGCCAATCTAATTGATGCGAGGAACTTAAGGTGGCATGCCGACATGAGAAAAAAGGACGGTAAACTTAGACATCCAGCAGATGCCCCTCAATGGAGAACTATTGATAGAATGTTTCCAGAATTTGGTGATGAAGCTAGAAATTTACGACTTGGCCTTTGCACCGATGGGATGAACCCATTCTCTACTTTGAGTAGCCAACATAGCACGTGGCCTGTCCTTCTTTGTGTTTATAACTTGCCCCCTTTTTTGTGTATGAAGCGCAAATACTTGATGTTGTCACTTCTTATCCAAGGACCAAAGCAATCGGGTAATGATATAGAGAGATACTTGTGAGTAGAAAAGATAATGGTTGGTGTCTTCGCGAGAGGTGGAATCATTTCATTGGAAATTAAAACTTAGGGTGTGTGAGGGTTTGCTTAGGAGTATATTTCATCAAATTGGTATATGGTATATAACGAAACTGGACATAACCAATTAAGTGTAAGAATAACAACTCAAATAGTATAACTGAATGCGATGTAGTAGTATACTTCGTAAATCAATTTGAATCATCTTTTACAAGATTAACATCCAACTATGCAAATGCATTCGTGTTTCATTTTTGTTTTGTACTTAGTGCTGAATGGTAGACTAGCCACATGATATTTGCATATTATCTTAAGTGGAAAAAATTTGCACTAACATTAATTTTAAGCGATACTAATACTTTTTTTTTTATATTTTTTTTCTTTCGAGGCGCAGTGCTTTTCGATCTTTTAGGGCTAAGGCAGGTTCCACACTAAAATCAGGCTTATCAATGAAATGGAGTAACATTGTTGTAAGTCCATATCAATTTATTAATCATTCGTCTTGGCGCTGATTCTAGTTAAATACGTTCTCGTTGTTCGTAGTTTGTTTGCTGATGTTGATTTCGGTTTTGTTTTTTTTTTTTAAATGCATGGTTTCGGTACAGTGTCATCAACAAACTGAAGATACAGAGTGTGGCTACTATGTGATGCGGTACATGTTAGATATAGTGAGACGCTACAAGTACATTAAAGATCATAAGAAGGTATTTTTCATTTTATCTAGCTACTAGTTAAAATGTAGGATTAAAATGAACTTTTGTTTTTTGGGTTCTAATAAGTGCTTTGATTTATTGGTAGTGGTTTGGATCAAAAGCTTCCTATACAATTGAAGAGATCAACGAGGTTCGAGACTTATGGGCTATTTAGTTTATGGACAATCTTCTTTAGTAATTATGTATGGGCACAAAAATCATTATTGGTTATTTTGAAGTTATTGTAGCGGATAATGGCACAAGAATGACTCTTGTACGGTTATTTTATGGAATTGTAGCGGATGATGACATAAGAATTAACGGATAATGTATGCATCATGCATTTTGAATATTGTCTAGGTTATGGATTGATTTTGAGTTACATGAAGATTAACATATTGTAATATGACCATCTATAATATATAGGCTGCTATAAAAGGCCAGCATTTTTAAAAAAAAAAAAATCATTTACGACAACGGTTAACAGATATAACCGTTGCTTTTAATCACATATGGCTACGGCTATAAGGAAACAACCGTAGCTATTAAACAACATATGGCTACGGTTATACTAGTAACCGTAGCCGAAACCTACATATAGCTACGGTTTATAATTAGTAACCGTAGCCAAAACCAACATTTGGCTACGGCTAATGACCGTAGCCGTTGGTACTTGATCTAAAGCAACGCCCCGATTTACTACGGTTGTGGAACCGTAGCCAAAAGTGCTTTTTAACCGTTGCCAAAAGCCATTTCTGTACTAGTGAGGTAATATGTAACCCTGTGGTCTTGTAAGATTTCCAGTATTAGCTTGTGTTTGTGTTTTTTAGCGTATAGCAGAATAAAGCAATCTGTTGTTCTTAAGATTTGCATAACATTAATAACAACGGTTATTCAGTCTACAACCGTTGTTACAACCTAATAACAACGGGTTCTAAAATAACCGTTGTAATTACTTTTCACTAATTTTGCACCAAATTATTAACAGCGGTTAAAATGTATTACAGATTCAACCGTTGTTATTAGTTTTTATATTAACAACGGTTTTGAAAGTATGACCCGTTGTTAAAACCAATAACAACGCTTAACAACAGAGAACCGTTGTAATTAAGTTTGGTAAAATTCGCGCCATCCATTCTACAACGTCTTGTGGTGATTTTCGTGAATAAGCGTTGTTAAAGGGTCGTTGTAGTTGCCTGTATTTGTAGTAGTGATGGTTGTGTAACAGTATATGCCTCGGTCTGTAATGAATGAAGTACTTTCCTGGTCAGCAGGGTGCATCTTTATTTGATTGAATCCACTTGAGGCATCCATGAATGTCAGGATCTCATGCCCTGTTGTGGCATATACCATGGCATCAATATGTGGCAGGGGAAACGGATCCTTAGGGCATGCTTTATTCAGGTCAGTGTAATCTACACAAACTCTCCATTTACCATTCTTTTTCTGCACAACAACCACATTAGCTAACTATTCAGGGTACATTACTTCCATGATCATTCCCATATCTAGAAGTTTTTCCACTACTTCATTAATTATTGCATTTCTTTCTGGTGCAGATTTTTGTCTTTTCTGTTGCACAGGCTTAAAAGATTGATCAATCTTAAGTTTATGTGTTATTAAATCAGCACTAATTCCAGTCATATCAATATGAGACCAAGTAAACCAAGATGATTTATTTTTAAGAAATTTTACCAGTTCTGGTTTGACACAGTCTGCGGCGTCAGACCCTACTAGAACATACCTGTCAGAATACTCAGGGTCTAGGATTATCTGATCTGTTTCCATCCTGCATGGTGCCACATAAGTGCTTCTGACAGGGTACGGTAATTGCTATGCAAGAGACTTATCTGCCTTTGAAGGCTTCAAGGTTGTTGTATAGCATTCTTGGGCTGCTTTGTGTTCTCCTTTGATTGTGGCTATGCCCCAGTCTGCTGGTACCTTGATACATTAATGATAGGTTGATGGTATAGCCTTGACATTATGGATCCATGGCCTGCCCAGGATTGCATTGTAGGACGACAAGCAATCCAGGACTCCAAATTTCTCATAGGATGAGACTCCTTCAACATAGGTTGGAAGATGAATTTCTCCCAATGTGCTTTTGGTTTCTCTTCTAAACCCTACCAGAATGCTGGATTTCTTGGTGATTTGATCTTCACCAATATTCGTGGCTTTCAGTACATCAAGTATGATCAGGTTTACTGTGCTGCCTCTATCTACTAGGATCTTCCTTACTATAGCAGTCCCAATCTCCATAGAAATTACCAGACCATCATGATGAACATTAGGAATTCCTACCAGGTCACAACCACTGAAAGTGATTGATGGGACATGATCCGGTTTGCAAGGTGATGTAGTCCTTGGTGTCTTGGCTATCTTTTTTGCTGCTGAACTGGTCAGGCCACAAATTTCCGATCCACCAGATATGAATTTTACTTCATAGATTGGGGGTGGTGGAGGAAGATTGAGGTCCTGCTTTTGCTCCTGGTTCTCCTTGCTCTGATCTGAATTCCTGCCCTTTGTCCTGATCAGGTCCTTCAGATACCCGGATTTAAACAGGTAGGCCACTTCTTTCCTCAAGGTGAAGCAATCATCCATTGTATGTCCAATGTCCATATGGAATTCGCACCACTTGGAGTTGTCTCTCCTAGGGTTGGGATTTTCCACCTTCCTAGGCCATCTGACTACTGATACCATGTTGTCAAGTCTTTGGATTAAGCCTGAACTCGCTGGGGATAGATGTAGCTAACATTTTCTATTTATAGAGAGCTACATGATTCTGTGGATCTGTGGTCCCATCATAAATCTTCATAGACGGAATCACAAATTTTTTAGGCAGATCCACTTTTTCTATTTCGTCTATAAAAGGCGAATCAGCATAACTATCAGGGGCAGCTTTCTCCAAGCTGGCAGGGACTCCAGGTATCTTTTTGAATTTTTCATTTAGTTTCTTGATTTCCTGGATTATTGCCATCAGGATGGCTGCCGCAGCTTCATCGGGTTTTTCATTGTTATTGTTTGGCTCACCATCGCCATCAACATTGATAAATTTAGAGCCACTTGGACTCCCAAAGCTGGAAAAATTAATGTTTTTGATAATTGATGCAAATGGTGTTCCTGGCTGGAATCTAGAGCCTACTCTTTGAGTTTTTTCCAATTTTTGTTTAGAGCTGACTCAGATTCTCTTAACTGAAAGATTTCAGCCTCAGTTTGGACTACCTTGTCTTTCAAGCCTTCCAACTCAACAAGTTGCTGGAGGGCTGCGTTCAATTGTGCTTCGATGGTTGGCTGGGCCATTTTTGTAGGTTTTTTGGATTTTTGTGAGATAAGGAAAAAGGATTTTAAAGAGCTAGATACCCCATGGTGGGTGCCAATTATTTTGTATGTATTTTGTGCAAAGAGAAATCAGGTCAGAGTGGTCTAGGCAGGGTTAACTAGCTCGAACTTATCTGTGAATATTCAGGGCAGGGTACGAAACTAGGAAAGTAAAGTAAGACAAATGAACAATAATGAGACAAATAATTTATACGTGGAAGACCCTTAAATGGGAAAAAGCCACGGGACCAAGCCAGGAGAAGATTTCACTATAATATTAAGTATTTAGCACAAATGATCGTAATAAAGCTCAAGTATTGTATGAGAGAATATTGTATGCTCTTATATGTGCTACGTTGTGTGTCGCAAATAATCTTCAAGTGCTCCTTATATAGTTCATGCTGAACGGCTGCCAGATCTTCTACTTCAATGCTGGATATTCCTCCTTAATTTCTCAGTTTAATGAGCTTTATTTCTCCCTTAACTGTTGTCCTTTATTACCAAATCTTCTCCATTAATGCTCCAATTATTATCCGAATATTTTCAATAATATAGTCATTGAAATTGGTCAAATTATTGTCCATATATTTTGCCCGTTGTCCTCTCCATGGCTAGCGCCTATCTTCTTGTACCCTGGTGGCTTGACGTCTTGACACCCTGATGGTCAGGCTACGGCGGAATATTATCCTGAAATATCTGCAGATTTGCAGGTCTAACAACTATCATATCTAAGATGCTCGTTGTTTAAAAAAATATTTGATTTATGGTTGTTTTTTAATAAAAAAAGTGCGATGATGTATTTATTTAAATGTTATAGAAAGGATAGGAACGTATCTTTGCAGGAATATTTGAACACCCTTGCTGGGCCAGGATGAAAATCCTATCCTGAACAGGCTTTGTACAAATTGGAAATATCTGGCTGGGACATTTTAACCAGCCTAGCAAACGACGACCAGGCATCAGGCAGGAGAGATAATGAAGGACATCCTATCATAGTAGCCCTGCACAATAATTCTTGGTAGAACTTTCTTCCCTACATGAAATTCTGCTAGAACAGCCCTTATAAAATTCCCTCTCCTGATAAGACTGGTCTATGCTGCACTACTACTGTTCAGGGCTCATTTTTAAGCTTGTTTCGGTCAGGGCTAACTTGTCCAACCAGGCTTGTATTTTGATGTTCACGGTTGAATTTCCGAAGAACATAAAATTATTAGAATTAACAAAATATAAAATTTAAATGTAGCAGTAAGATCAAAGTACCAAAATTTTAAGATATATTGCTTAGAGTTTGCAAAACTTGTATTGGATATGAGAAAGACTTATCTTTGAATTTCTTTAGTGAGAAATTTGCACTTGGACTCCGCATTCTCTTATGAAATGCTATACTTATTGTTATTAGAAGAGCTTCTAACTTGTCTTGACAATATTTCTCTTGGATTCAACCTTTGTCCGTTCGAAGTGTAGGGTTATGGAAATTTTTGTATCGATCTTTCTTAAGGCTCTCAAAACTTGTTGTGGAGGAGAAAAGATATTGTGAGTAATTTGTAGGAATGTTAAACTAGTTGCCCCACGGTGCATGCCAATTATTTTGACTGATTTTTAAGCAGCCTTGAATCCGGTCAGCCTATTTCAGGGTATTCCGACCAGGTTTGATTATGGTGAGGTTAACTAGTATAATTCTATTATGATGATATAATGGTTGTACCTTTGCAGGGTTGATAAGAAAATAAAAAGAGACATATTAAAAGTAAAGAATAAGAAAAGGAGGCATCACATAATGATTTATACGTGGAAAAAGCCTTGAATGAGAAAAAACCACGAGCACCAAGCCAGGAGAGGATTTCACTATGGATTTTGCGTAATATAAGAACAATGATGTAATTGCTAATTAATTGTAGTATTTGCCTAAAGTAGAGTAGATGAGTGTGTGGTTAGGTGTGTCTTTGTTGGTTCGTATTTATAGTAAAATAGGTAGGAGGAGTAGTTGCTTGTAAGTAGGAGGTAGCTCCACTTTTTTAGGGTTGTTTCCTCTATTGTAGTTGACTTCTTCCCATCTCTTAACTAGTTGTTTGGTGGTTGCTTCAAGTGAGGATATCTTGTACCAAGTCTTCCTCTAAAATAGGAGCTAACTTGGATTAGGCTATTTTAGACATATGCTCAGTTGTTTAGCATCCAATGCTTGTTAAATATCTTCTGCATATTGTATGTTGGTCGTACACTTCATCCATGCGTACCTCTCCTGGCCTGTACCAATGCATGTCAGGCTAAACTTCTCTGTACGCAAGCCTGACTATGTCTGCTATACCCTGACAATGCCTATTGTAGTGTGTTGACTTATAATAAGGCCTAACCCGAGTTGTACCCTGGTTAGAATTTTCAGTTTGATGTCATGTCCGTCTGATATAGTCTTCTAGCCAATCTCCTTGCTTGGACTGTTATGTTGAACTAGTGTAGATACCCGTATCCGTCGATATTGGAATTTATAGAGAACCCGACAAACACCCGATGATGATAGGACACATGTATTCTTTAGTTGTCATTGTCATTATTTGGGCTCGTTTTACGATGTAGAATGAGCGTTGTCGACGAAGTATTTTATTAATTTAAATTATATTTAAATTAAATGTTTTTTTTAAAGTGAATTCATTTTATTGTTTTAATTTGAATTTATTTTCTTAAATTTATTTTATTGAAAATAAAATATATTTTTGATTTGAAAAATCATTCATTTTAATGTGTTATTTGATTTGAAAAAACGAATTTGAAAGTTGAAATCTCGTTTTAATCACACGTTTTGGAGCTCGATTATAGCTCGGTTTTTTAGCCCGTTTTCTTTACGAGTTGGCACGAATCTCGAGTACACTAACCAACCTAGGCTTCTACCCATCCAACCCCAGTTCGAACCCTCATACCCACGTCCCAAATCACGACCAAAACAGCCCATACAAACACCTCAACCCGCGTTAGCTCTTCCCCTCCTTCAACCTGTTTTGTGTGCTTCAAAGCTTGACCCAAACCCGCCACAACCAACCCAATTCCTGCCCTTCATTACCCACAACAACCCATCACTAAACCCACCATGAAACCCATCCAATTCCCGTCCCAAATATTCCATAAACAGCCCGCAAATAACACAAGCAGCCCCCCCTGTTTTGCGTGCTCAAACCCGAGTCCAAAACCCGCTCCAAACACCACTTAAACCCGTGCCCATTAACCCTAAACCATACCCTAGTATCCTACCCATATTACCTTAGCTTAACCACCAAGCAAACCCCCCATACAAACCCTAAAAACCCCACGAAATAGCTGATGGACAGCAGCTATGCAAACCGAGCCCGACTGCTTGTTGCTCTCTTAAACCCTATTCTAACTCCCTACAAATACCTCCCCTCTGCCATACTTTCATTCCTCTAAGTTCTCCATACATACTACCATCATTCACAAGCATTAAACTCCAGAAACAAACCCTAATTGCCTCTCAAAACCCTCGACAAAACCGAGACATCCAAACTGAAACAGTTTGTGTCTCTCTCGAAATACAATTCATTTCCCTTTTAAATCTCCATTAAAATTCGAGTTTCTTGTTCCTAATTAATCACATAATATCCATATACATCTTAGACAAAGATTCACGAGCCAAATTTACCTTGAGAGTACACGAATCCCCTCGAAAAACAGAGTGTCATACACTCTGTTTCGCGGCTTTTCCTGTCTGTCCAGTTCTGTTTGTGCTCGTTTTTCGTGCCCAATAACTCAGAACGAGCGTGGTTTGTTTTAAGATCTTTGTTCTCCTCTCTTTCTAGTTTTCAAAACATCTTTTAAATCTAATTTTCACCGTGAAACGAGTGAGAAATTGCAGTTTGAAAGTTGCTGTCCAGATTTGCAAAAAAACGTGTTGTTGCTTTGTTCCTTCGTCGACGACGGCCTCTCGAGATAAAATCTACGATCGATTACGATCCAAGACGGTGTCAACGATACATGTAGGTTGAGGGTGCATCAAATCCTCCTCTTCTCCCTTTTATTTCGTTCTTTTTATGTTTGTTTTTTCATTGTTCGTTTTACATTGTTTATCGTTTTGTTTATCGTTTGACATCGTTAACTATGAAACTAGTATAGTCCGAGTATGAGTTAAAGTACCACCATGAACACCCGCGTCGACTTGAGATGGGAAAGAAATCTGCCACATCGGTCGGTCGTATCCCCCGTCTCATTTACATATCCTCGTGTTCAAGGTAAGGCATTAATAAAACGAATCCTAACTTCGTTCCTCGCTTTTGACCCCTTGCTCGTTTCGTTCAATTCGACCTACCCTAGGACTCGTTGCATGTTAGTTCGACCCCTGTTTGTTAACATATGATTCATTTAGACGGCTTTAGATCGATTAAATAACCTAATTAGACATGTTAGGTGGCATCGACATAGCTTTAAAAATCGATTAACAAATCTATAACCTAATTGAACGCATCTCTCTTTTCACTTGATTTCTCGCTAGCATAAGAGTGCGTGATTAGCACCTTCCTATTAACACTGGATGAGTAGTGTCAATCTTGTAGCTTCGTGACCTAATTCGACCCCTTTAGGCCGTGTAGAATGCACGCTCGCACGATATTTTCTTGATCGATCAACGTCGCTTTTAACTTGTTTTCTAACTCGTTTCCTAACTCGTTTCGCAATCATTTGATCTAACTAATGAACTTGACCTAGGAATTAGGATGGCCGTGGTTTGGCCGTGAGGGTGGACGATTTCTTTGTCCTTCTTGCTTCGTTTTTTGTACCAATTGTTCTTTGTTGTTTCATTGCTTGTAATTTATAATTTGTTCATCGAGTTGTAACTTTCAAGTTTGTTTTACTTTTATCGAGTCAAAAGCTTCTTCAAAAACCTTAGTCTTATTTGGTTAGATGGTTGTGCTCCAATTCGTGTAAGAGCGTAGTAAATCGCATGTTGTTTAAAGCGACATGGCCCGATTTATGCTAATGCATGCTTTGGTGTGTGGCCCTATGTCTAATTCGATAAGATTAAGTGAAAGCACGCATCACGAGGAGTGACCCAAGGCTGTGAGTCATGTAAGCCGTGGGCCACCCCCCTTGTGCACGTTTCCCTAGGCCGAATTGGCCGTGTAATGTGTCGTGTATGGTTTTGTGTATAGCGTTGTATTTTAGATCGAGTTGTATCTTTAATTTATCGTTGTGTCGGCATGAAATGCCTGGGTTGTAATAGGGTAGATCCCAACGGCTTCCCCATTCCCCTTAAGCCTTGTTTGCTTTGTATGTTGTTAGATCAATCAACCCACATGCTAAATTATAACTTTGACAAAGTTAGTTTAGTTGCATCTAAATCGACATAGAAACTTCACATGTTAGGGTTTTAAAACGATGTTTGCATATCATATATCGTAGTAGCTATGACCTTGTTTGAAATCCGACACTTGACTTAGTAGAGGCCGTTATTGACGGGCGGGGTTAGGTGTCCTTACGGGCTTCCTAACAGGTACCCTCACCCCTTACTCAAGATCTATGGTTTGTGGATCCGTCTAAATACCATTGGATTACGAGAGTCATTCTAATCGAGTGATATAGGGTACAAGTCTTTATCATTAATCACTCGTAGTCGATTGGCTTTATGCTTTTCGATGAAAGGTGTAAAGTTGACTTGAATGGTTCCAAGTTCCCAAAAAACTTGGTGGCGACTCTAATTTGTCTTAATTCGATTCGAAAGAACCTCGAGTCGATTATGCCTAGTGTGGATCCCGCGGACGCAGTTCCCGCGGGCGTTGTCCACAATTTGGCGACTACCGGGGAAAAGAGGACTAGTTACACTTTGTTTCTAGGGTCTTTTCCTCCGAGGTGAAACTTGAAAAGAAAGTATTGGAAAGTAAAACATTACTCGTAGTGCTACGATTCATGCATAAACCCTTAAGGACTTTCCCGGGCCTCCCCGGCGTTTCTTTGTGATGCGTGGGGGGCGACGTCCCACTATGCCAGGAACTTGCACATTGCTTGCTTCCGCTCCACCTCGTCGTGGTTCTTGATGGTGGGGATGCTCTTCTAGGTACTCTACCTAAAGGCCCTTGCTCTATAAGACCCAAAAAGGATGGAGGGCATTGAACTTCTTGTAGAAGACTTGCCGAGACTTAGAGATGTCTAGGAGCATACATCCTTATAACATGAGAATGACAATGTGCGAAATGAATTTCCCGAGTCTTTTCAAATTTTCTGTATCGATTTCAAAACCGAACTTTTGAACAACTCACTTTCAAAATAACATGGTTTTAAAAACGCGGAATGCTGCCCAAGTAGGACTAGATTTTTCGGCCCAAAATGAGCTTTTATAGCCGGCATGCTGCCCATTTTAAATCTCTTTTTCAAATCGATTATCCGTTTTTTCAAATTCAATCCAAAATGCCTCTCGAACCTTAACCAAGCATGAAATGCGTTGAGTCGTGTCCGAGTCCTGGCCGTGTTGGGCTAGGCGTGTTTTGCCCCAAGTGTCTAGAACACGACCCTGTTGGGTCACCCAAGCTCACCTCTTGGGATTCGAGTCATGTTGGTCGACCAATTGGTCTAGGATAGTCCACATAAACGTCCAAGCTAGGCCATTTAGGGCGTTTCACTTAAACCTATGGGCTATGTTAGTCCAATCATGGGTTTAGTCACACCGAGTCCAGTTTAGAATCGAGCTATGACAGCTTGAGTCATGTCGTCTTGTCGAGTCTAAAATGAATAGAGGTCTAAATCCAACCGTGAGTTAAACCTTTTGGTTAGTCGGTCATAAGTCGAGTCTTTGTTTGAGTCAAGTTGGTGTCGTGTCCTTAAGTGTGCAGAGGCTCTTACATTTGAATATTGACTCGGTTCTGGGTTTTCTTGTCCGTGAACCTCATGATGACCAGAATGGATGCGATCGAATCCAAGCTGGGTGAAGATCCCTTTTCATCTACCTCACCTCTGACTGATCTGGAGAAACGGTTCACATTCATTGAAGACCGTCTGAAACTCTCCCAGGGGAAGAACATCCACTACGAAAATGCTAGGGCCTATGCCCCAGTTCAGGATAAGTTGCCCACAAACATGGTACTCATTGATATCCCAAAGTTTAAGGGCATAGAAGATCCATCCACCATATTAAGGCCTATAAGGGGTACTTAGCATGAAGGGAGTACTGCCTGACATGCTCTCTCGAAATTTTCGCTCAATCTCTCGGATGAACACCCAAAGGCGTGGTTCTACAACTGGACCTTAAGAACTTCCCCACTTTCGAAGATATTACGGTGGAGTTCTGCAAGCACTATGCTGATAATGTCGAGATTCAAACCAACATAAGAACATTGGAGGTGATGACACAGAAAGAAAAAGAAGGCTTTACTGAATTCCTTGCAAGATGGCGCGCTGAAAGCGTGAAACTAGCCAAGAAGCCTGATGAAGTTGAAATGGTAGATAAGTTCGTAAAGAATCTACGAACTATTTACCGTAATGCTCAAATACAGAATTTTGGTTCTTTCAAAGAATTGATAAGAATCGGGATAAAGGTAGAAGATGACGTCCGAATGGCAGAAGCTGAGAAGCCAAAAGGATACCAAGGGGCCTCGTCATCTAAAGCAAAAGCCCCAGCAACGACCCATATTGATGAAGCCATCAATCTCTTAGAAGGGCAATCGAAGAAGTCGCAGTGCCAAACACCTAGGGCATTCACCGATATCGGATGCACTTATACATACGCTCTCCAAAGGCTCATAGCCCAAGGAAAGCTGAAGCCTATTGGTCCGACTCCGGACCCTCCCGCTGATCAACAAGGTAAATGGTATAAACCAAATGCCTACTGTGCCTTTCATCAAGGGAAAGGCCATGATATCGAAAGGTGCTATCGATCAAGCACGAAATCCAAGACATGATTGAGAATGGAACACTCCCGATCCCAACTGTTAAACCCAATAACATCACCAATCCATTTGGCGATCACTCTAACTTTGTTTCTGTTGAAGACAATGTCGATTATTCCCATCTTATCCGCCCATGTCACTTGAAAGGGGTGTTTATCGGGAAAATATTTTTGGATTGCTCTGAATTCTTGCCAAACCCAAAGAATGAAATTCAAGTCGGGAGTCTTGCTCTAGAATGTACTCCTCTCATTAACGAAGTTAATAAAAGACAATTCGATTCACCAACCTCCATCACTAGCGTAGATCCTTAGAGGACTACCTCGGGATGGAGGCAAACCATCACAGGGATCAAGGACAAGAGCCGAGCATCTAAGTTGACAACTGAACAAGAGAAAGCTCAAGACCAGATTTGAAAATTATGAGTCGGGATCTGTTTTCTTATCTTAGTCGAGTCGAGTTTAGGACTTTCTTTTCTTGAAGTTGAGTCGTTTGTTCCGCGATGACCTAGGGTGTGTCCTAGGAATCATTCTTTCGAGTCTGTTAAGCTTTTGTCGTTCCAATAAAAGGTTGCAGTTTCGTTTCCCAATATGTCTTGTTTTCAATCCTTAATCATTCCGGAAACATAATAAAATGAACAACACAATCAAAGGCATCCCTGGGGTACAAATATGTCCCGTTTCAAAATGTAAGGTACACTAGGATCCTGTGTTTGATTCCTTTACCTATTCCATGTCTGGCGGTAGAAAAACTTCATCAAAGCCAGGTTTATGACAGGCTTTTAGATGATTCTAGGACGAACCCGGACTAGCTCCTTGTTTTCCATATCGATGACGGAAGGCAAGCCTTTTTCCCACAGAATCATCCCCTCTCGAAGAGAGAAGATATCAACCCGTTCTAAGAAGGAATTGTTAATTCTAACCCAATTTAGTTGGCGAAGCCCAGTTTTTAAGGTGTATCCATTTGTGACTAAGGGAATGAATAGAAGACCTTTTTCAAGAAGAGAAGAAAAAAAAAAGAATGAAAAGATGAGAAAAAAAAAAAGGGACGAAAAAAAAAAAAGCAAAAGAAAAAAATGAAAAATAAAAAAAGAGAAGAGATGAAAAAGAAGAAGAAAAAGGGAAAGAAAAAAAGAAAAGAAGAAGAAAAGAAAAGAAAAAAAGAAAAAGAGATGTCAAAATGTTGATCGAAGTTCAAAGGCGAAGCCAAAATGGTCAGGTAGTACCATCAGCAGTTATCCATACTCCTAAGTCCGTCCCGAGGCATTTACGAGGGAATAGTTAGGATTTCGAGAATCAATCGGTTGTGTTAGAACACCCAAGCCTTCAGGATCCAGACATGGAAATTTGAACCCACATCGATTCCCGACCCATTTGCACTCAGGTTCATCAAACCTGAGACACCATTTCCAACCACGTTATAAGCCATAGCCCTTGGCCTTAGCACCACAAAACGAACCTTCAGAATGATGGTTTACCTTGCGAACCTATTTTTACCAAGCTCCACATCCCAAAGAACCACAACCTTTTGTACCAACCCTAGACACGGGATTTAACAGTACCTTACATGCTAGAATGGGATACGACATGATACCTTAGGTGAAACCTTCGAGTGTGTACACACAATCAAAATGCCAAGTTTATGCACCTTGATCGAACTACGTCGGATTTGATTTCGCTCCACGCGAATACGTAGGCAGTCCTTCAGAATAAGGGATTCAATCCACTCATCAACCAAGTTGTCATCTTGTCGGTTTCTTACGGGTCTTAACCAAATCCAAATGAAGCCACCTTTGTTTGAGTCGGTCTTAGCACTCGATGTAGGCTAGGATGAGGATATAGGTTCGGATGGATAGTATCAAGTCTCAGAATGAGCTTTATCGAATGGTTTAGGCAAAGATGCCGAGTCATATAGATGTAGGTTTGTGTTGGGAACAGAAAATATGAAAAACCCGCTGAAAAGAAAGAAGGCGTGGAAGAAAAATAGTAAAAGCCCGCTGAAAAGAAAGAAGGCGGTGGCAAGAAATGATGAATACTCGCTGAAAAGAAAGGAGGCGAGGAGAAGAGTGGCAGAATGTTCCCAACAAGAGTGATGTGTGATGTCAAACTGTTCTCATAAAATCAATCCGTGTTTAGTGTCTAGGCGAAGCTAACGTCGTTGCTCCGTGAGTTTAATCCACCTTGTCAATGCCAAGTGATCTTGATTCCCATGTGCCCTTGGGATCACGCCCATGCCATACGATAACTCTGTCTCAAGTCCGATGGCCTTGTGATTCCCATTTGCCATCTTTTGGCGCCAGAATGGCCAATTTACATTTGTACCCCCAACAAGTCAATAATTGAATTAAAACCCGTGCACACTTAGGGTTTTGTTTTCTTTTTTTGTTTTACGGTAGCGGGCTATGCCCACGTTGTTTACAAGTCATACAGAGTGTCTGAGTCATATTTCATGCTCACCCATCAAGGTTCGATTTCAAAAAAAATTTCAAATTTTCAAAATTCCAAAAGCTTTTTGCGAATTGTGGATAGATGATCCAAGTAGTGGAATCTTTGTGGGTCGATGATCCAATCCTTCGAAATTCAAAATTCAAGATTCAATTTTTGAAGGGCCGATGGCCCAACATTCCAAGTGATGTCAAATTCAAACTCCGGGTCGATGGCCCAGTTTTTTCAAAATTTTCAAGTTCAATTTTCGGGTCGATGACCCAATCTTTCAAATGATCTAATTTTAGGATCGATGATCCAAATGTGCTTATGTGGTGATTATTGCTAGTACGTTTTTGTGCTTCAAATGTAGCAGGATATGCTTCAACTGGGGGCTCTAAAGTCTTCGACTTTAGAGCCATTTGCAAATCGGGGCTCTGAAGCCGTTGGCTTGAGACCATTATCAAGATGTAAAGGATGACATCCACCAATAATTCAATTCAATACAAGAGTATGAAATGGAAGAATTCCGTAGCTGAAAGCAAATGATGAAAGCGGCGGCAACCTCCTTGGAAAGTCCCGTCCCATTTGGGCACCTGCCAGCAGATGATGAATTTTGGACAAATGCCAGCAGATGATAAACTTTGGGCATGTGTCAGCAGTTGCCGAACTACGACGCGGGTTTGATTCCGTCAGAAACGGATACGTAGGCGCCCGAGGATAAGGCTCAACCCACCATTTATGCAATTTATGGGTCGATGATAATTCGACGCAACAGAAGCATGAATTAATCCCCGACGAAGTTTCAGGTATGATCTCTTCTTATGGCTGGCGAGCTTATATACGCAAGTCTAATGGACTATAAATGACCCGCGGAATCCTCAGGTCGAAAAGGACCTGGAGTATACTTTGACTTTCGCCTTGTCCAAGCCTCAGTCAAAGTGGGGGCTCTGTAGATACCCGTATCCGTCGATATTGGAATTTATAGAGAACCCGACAAACACCCGATGATGATAGGACACATGTATTCTTTTGTTGTCATTGTCATTATTTGGGCTCGTTTTACGATGTAGAATGAGCGTTGTCGACGAAGTATTTTATTAATTTAAATGATATTTAAATTAAATGTTTTTTAAAGTGAATTCATTTTATTGTTTTAATTTGAATTTATTTTCTTAAATTTATTTTATTGAAAATAGAATATATTTTTGATTTGAAAAATCATTCATTTTAATGTGTTATTTGATTTGAAAAATCGAATTTGAAAGTTGAAAACTCGTTTTAATCACACGTATTGGAGCTCGATTATAGCTCGGTTTTTGAGCCCGTTTTCTTTACGAGTTGGCACGAATCTCGAGTACACTAACCAACCTAGGCTTCTACCCATCCAACCCCAGTTCGAACCCTCATACCCACGTCCCAAATCACGACCAAAACAGCCCATACAAACACCCCAACCCGCGTTAGCTCTTCCCCTCCTTCAACCTGTTTTGTGTGCTTCAAAGCTTGACCCAAACCCGCCACAACCAACCCAATTCCTGCCCTTCATTACCCACAACAACCCATCACTAAACTCACCACGAAACCCATCCAATTCCCGTCCCAAATACTCCATAAACAGCCCGCAAATAACACAAGCAGCCCCCCCTGTTTTGCGTGCTCAAATCCGAGTCCAAAACCCGCTCCAAACACCACTTAAACCCGTGCCCATTAACCCTAAACCATACCCTAGTATCCTACCCATATTACCTTAGCTTAACCACCAAGCAAACCCCCCATACAAACCCTAAAAAAACCACGAAATAGCTGATGGACAGCAGCTATGCAAACCGAGCCCGACTGCTTGTTGCTCTCTTAAACCCTATTCTAACTCCCTACAAATACCTACCCTCTGCCATACTTTCATTCCTCTAAGTTCTCCATACATACTACCGTCATTCACAAGCATTAAACTCCAGAAACAAACCCTAATTGCCTCTCAAAACCCTCGACAAAACCGAGACATCCAAACTGAAACAGTTTGTGTCTCTCTCGAAATACAATTCGTTTCCCTTTTAAATCTCCATTAAAATTCGAGTTTCTTGTTCCTAATTAACCACATAACATCCATCTACATCTTAGACAAAGATTCACGAGCCAAATTTACCTTGAGAGTACACGAATCCCCTCGAAAAACAGAGTGTCATACACTCTGTTTTCGCGGCTTTCTTGTCTGTCCAGTTCTGTTTGTGCTCGTTTTTCGTGCCCAATAACTCATAAAGAGCGTGGTTTGTTTTAAGATCTTTGTTCTCCTCTCTTTCTAGTTTTCAAAACATCTTTTAAATCTAATTTTCACCGTGAAACGAGTGAGAAATTGCAGTTTGAAAGTTGCTGTCCAGATTTGCAAAAAAACGTGTTGTTGCTTTGTTCCTTCGTCGACGACGGCCTCTCGAGATAAAATCTACGATCGATTACGACCCAAGACGGTGTCAACGATACATGTAGGTTGAGGGTGCATCAAATCCTCCTCTTCTCCCTTTTATTTCGTTCTTTTTATGTTTGTTTTTTCATTGTTCGTTTTACATTGTTTATCGTTTTGTTTATCGTTTGACATCGTTAACTATGAAACTAGTATAGTCCGAGTATGAGTTAAAGTACCACCATGAACACCCGCGTCGACTTGAGATGGGAAAGAAATCCGCCACATCGGTCGGTCGTATCCCCCGTCTCATTTACATATCCTCGTGTTCAAGGTAGGGCATTAATAAAACGAATCCTAACTTCGTTCCTCGCTTTTGACCCTTTGCTCGTTTCGTTCAATTCGATCTACCCTAGGACTCGTTGCATGTTAGTTCGACCCCTGTTTGTTAACATATGATTCATTTAGACGGCTTTAGATCGATTAAATAACCTAATTAGACATGTTAGGTGGCATCGACATAGCTTTAAAAATCGATTAACAAATCTATAACCTAATTGAACGCATCTCTCTTTTCACTTGATTTCTCGCTAGCATAGGAGTGCGTGATTAGCACCTTCCTATTAACACTCGATGAGTAGCGTCAATCTTGTAGCTTCGTGACCTAATTCGACCCCTTTAGGCCGTGTAGAATGCACGCTCGCATGATATTTTCTTGATCGATCAACGTCGCTTTTAACTTGTTTTCTAACTCGTTTCCTAACTCGTTTCGCAATCATTTGATCTAACTAATGAACTTGACCTAGGAATTAGGATGGCCGTGGTTTGGCCGTGAGGGTGGACGATTTCTTTGTCCTTCTTGCTTCGTTTTTTGTACCAATTGTTCTTTGTTGTTTCATTGCTTGTAATTTATAATTTGTTCATCGAGTTGTAACTTTCAAGTTTGTTTTACTTTTATCGAGTCAAAAGTTTCTTCAAAAACCTTAGTCTTATTTGGTTAGATGGTTGTGCTCCAATTCGTGTAAGAGCGTAGTAAATCGCATGTTGTTTAAAGCGACATGGCCCGATTAATGCTAATGCATGCTTTGGTGTGTGGCCCTATGTCTAATTCGATAAGATTAAGTGAAAGCACGCATCACGAGGAGTGACCCAAGGCCGTGAGTCATGTAAGCCGTGGGCCACCCCCCTTGTGCACGTTTCCCTAGGCCGAATTGGCCGTGTAATGTGTCGTGTATGGCTTTGTGTATAGCGTTGTATTTTAGATCGAGTTGTATCTTTAATTTATCGTTGTGTCGGCATGAAATGCCTGGGTTGTAATAGGGTAGATCCCAACGGCTCCCCCATTCCCCTTAAGCCTTGTTTGCTTTGTATGTTGTTAGATCAATCAACCCACATGCTAAATTATAACTTTGACAAAGTTAGTTTAGTTGCATCTAAATCGACATAGACACTTCACATGTTAGGGTTTTAAAACGATGTTTGCATATCATATATCATAGTAGCTATGACCTTGTTTGAAATCCGACACTTGACTTAGTAGAGGCCGTTATTGACGGGCGGGGTTAGGTGTCCTTACGGGCTTCCTAACACGTACCCTCACCCCTTACTCAAGATCTATGGTTTGTGGATCCGTCTAAATACCATTGGATTACGAGAGTCATTCTAATCGAGTGATATAGGGTACAAGTCTTTATCTTTAATCACTTGTAGTCGATTGGCTTTATGCTTTTCGATGAAAGGTGTAAAGTTGACTTGAACGGTTCCAAGTTCCCAAAAAACTTGGCGGCGACTCTAATTTGTCTTAATTCGATTCGAAAGAACCTCGAGTCGATTATGCCTAGTGTGGATCCCGCGGACGCAGTTCCCGCGGGCGTTGTCCACAACTAGCCTGAACGGTACTGCTGAGCCTGAGTTCTAGACTGGCGGTAGTGTAAATTATCAGGCTCAACAACGTCTATCTGATCTCACAATTTTAATGTGCTTACCACATTGTTTCTCCACTTCAGCCTTACACAATTTAAAGGCATCAAAAACTTCGTCTGTGGAACCAAGTAAGTAGATGTACATATACCGTGAATAATCATCAATAATAGTAATAAAGTATTTCGGATCATTAGCGTTCACGTCCGGACAACAAATTTCCGTGTGTATGATTCTTAATAGGTCAGAACTCCTCTTAAAATTAGCACCTTTCTTAGATTTGTTAGTTTGCTTTCCCTTAATGCAACTAACACAAGTATCAAAATCGATAGAGTCTAAAGTCATAAGTACCCCTTCCTTTACCAATCTCTTAACCCTCTCAATGGAGATGTGTCCCAATCTCCGGTGCCATAACATAGAGGACTCCTTATTCATAATACATCCTTTTAACCCGGTATTAACATGAGTGTTTTGAGTGGTATCATTTTGTAAATAAAGACGATATAAATTATCAGACAAAATACCATAACCAATAACTTTAGAATTTATGCAAATACTGAAACCAGAGTTCGAAAAATTAAAGGTAAATCCGAACGGTACAAGCCTTGAAATTGAAATTAAGTTCCGAGCAAAATTCGGAACATAAAATGTCTTATCCAAAACCAAAACAAAACCACTACTCAATACTAAACTGCATGTCCCTACGGCCTCCACGTTCGAGCCTATTTGGTTGCCTGAATAGATAGAGCTTTCACTTGCCGCTAGTTTTCAGCATGCTTATGACATAAATTCTTACAAAACAAGTACAAAAAATAAATGCAGAATTAAGATGAGATTTTATACCCTCAGACTTACATGTTAGCGTCGCGAATTTAACTAAACCGGTTTTAGTGGTAACTCTACTCGATCTATGCAAATATGAAAGTGCCTGTGACACCTCCATACTCCAAGTGCCTTACCAGGACCACTTAGGTATAAGAACGTCACCATCTCGGTTACCCGAGGTAATAAAAATCAAAAGACATTGAAGAAATATAATTTAACTAACAATACGGTTTAAAGTGATTACATGTTCAAATGCCCAAAAACTGATAAAGTACAATACAATGTTCTCAAAAGCCAAAACTGTCAAACAATTAAAGTGTAACAGCGGAAGACTCTTAGACTGCTTCGTGGTGACTCATCCCAGCTAACCCAAGCGTACGTTCTCATACCTGTTCAACAACTGCTCACCACCCCCGAATAGATCACCACAGTTTTTAAAACAATAAACGGGGTCATTACTAATTACACAAACATAACCACAATAGGACAATTACACAAACAGCTCACAAACACAATCCCAATCTCCATCTCCAATCACCACATCACTGACTACACACTAAAATATGTAGCTGTGCCAAAGTACCCATCACAACAGATACTCCTCGCAGCCAGTGGGGGAACGCAGTCATTCACACTTAAGCCCCACTCATCTCCATTGAGCGATAAACCTATGTTCATTAATGTGCACATCCCTTCTGTGGCGGGTTCCACAGAAGGCGAATCAAGGGCGTGAAGCCACTCCCGCAAGTGACTCCACTCAGCCAGGGACACACCCCGAAGATCACAGACAGTTATACAGTAAACACAACACTTCTATCAACAACCACCAAATCAAAAGCCAATACGATAATTAAACAACAACAGCAATACCAACAACATCAACCACAATCATGCCATGTAATTAATACCAAGTAGGGAAACCCTACCTGGAAAGCAAACACCACCATACATACATACATACAATCATATAAACCACCAAAACCCCCAAATCACTCAATTAGGGTTTAACCAACTTTAATAAAACGATATAAAAATTATATGTAAGACTTACCCTCGACGCAAGGATCACAAATATGCAAAGAACGTCGAAAACCGACACTCATAGCTCTGGGATTTGCAAATAATGCGATGAGGATGAAGCAACGTAACTTTAATCTTCTCTTTGTGTGATTTAGGTTATGAAAAGTGTTTTAAGGAAAAAACTGACGACACAATATATATCAATCCGCATTATTAACAAACCCGTCGCAAATCACCCGTTAACCGACTTACTCGATCGAGTAAGTCACTTACTCGATCGAGTGGCCCTTACTCGATCGAGTGTCACACTTACTCGATCGAGTACCCGTAAGGCAGACTACTGTTTTGCATAAAACCAAACTTACTCGAGAGAGTAAGCCCCACTCGATAGAGTACCCTAAGACTCATAAAACTGTAGTATTACAGTCTTCCCTCCTTTAAAAGAACTTCGTCCCCGAAGTTCAAACCACAAGCAAAACAAAACACACTAACACCATCCCGACACAAGAACATAAACAAAACTCGGCACAAAAATCCAAAACACACCTTCCAAACAAAACTCAACCCGACTCAAAACAACCACTAACTATACTAAAACTTACATAAAACATGCAAAAACTCTATGCGACCATCTCCTACCCCTCTTAAAGAAACAACGTTACGTCCCCGTAACCACACATACTGTAACACCCCCATACTACAAGTGCCTTACCAGGACCACTCAGGTATGAAGACATTACCATCTCGGTTACCCGAGGCAATGATAATCAAACAACAATAACGAAACAACGTTTATTATAAATAGTTTAACGAATAGTTACAATCCATGAAACCAACTAAAAGTGCGGTACACTATTCTCAAACTGACTGTCTAACTGAAAAGTAAATAAACTAAAGGCTACAGCGGAAGACTCCTATCATCATGTCGTGGCATCCCATCTATCCCAGTACTCATCTCAATACCTGCTCAATATCTGCTCACCATCCTCGAATGGATCACCGCAGGTTTACAAAACAACACCGAGGTCAGTACTAATCACACAATCGATATAAACAGCAATAATAAGGCAAACAGACAGCTGAACTGTCACACACACACACACACCACCAACCAACTCCCATCATCTCAATACTGACTGTCCACTGGACCAGCCCAGCCAGTGGGGGACCGCAGCCGTTCCCACCTAAGCCCCGCTCATCATACCGAGCGATAACCATGTCCCATTAATGTGCACATCCCCTTCCGTGGCGGGTTCCACGAAGGGCGAAACTAAGGCGTGAAGTCACTCCCGCAAGTGACCCCACTCAGCCGAGAACGCATCTCGAGAACCAACAACAGCAATCACAACCACAAACACAATACAATCATCATATCAAATAACCGAATACAACACATCACCAATATCCCATTATGGGACTAATACTGAGTAGGAAATCCTACCTGGAAAGCACAACAAGCAGACGGTATCTACAGCTATATCAAAACGCCTCTTCTACGAATCCTCCTCCTATCACATAACACATAGAGACTACACATCACATACTACACACAAAACCCCCAATCTCTAAATTAGGGTTTAACCAATCTTAACAAAGCATTATAAAAATTATGTTAAAAGCTTACCCTCGACGCAAGGAACTCAACGATACGAATTACGACAAGAACTCGACCGTCCGAACTCGGAATTGCTAAGAATGCGATTAGGAAGGTGAATGGTCGCTTTCTCTCTTAAAAGGGTTTTAGGTTTTGTAAAAGTGATTTAAAACAATGACGATTATGTTTAAATACCTTAATCGCATAATTAACAAAACCCGAGAAAACTCCCCAGTAAAAATAGGACACTCGATCGAGTACCCAAGGTACTCGATCGAGTACCCCCTTACTCGATCGAGTACCCCAGCTACTCGATCGAGTACCCAACAGGTCAGAAACTATTTTATTTCGTAACTTACCCTTACTCGACAGAGTAAGGGCTACTCGATAGAGTACCCCAAGACTTATAAATACGGAGTATTACAGTCTTCCCTCCTTAAAAGGAACTTCGTCCCCGAAGTTCAAACCACTACTAAACAAAGGTACTCCCCTAACATTCCCGACTCAGCAACCGAACAGAAAACATGATACTAACCCAACTTATCCCGACAAACATCCCGACACAACATATAAAAGGTGTATAAAACTCTTAAAAACTCTCGCGATCATCTCCTACCCCCCTAAAAGAAACAAGGTTACATCCCCGTAACCATACATACCTGATCAAAGAGGAAAGGGTAACGCTCTTTCATAGCTTCCCTCGGCTCCCATGTAGCTTCCTCGGTCTCGTGGTTAGACCAAAGGATCTTAAGCAAAACTGTCTCACCACTCCTGGTCTTTCTAACCTTTCGGTCTAGAATCTGCTTAGGCACCTCAAGATATGATAAGGACTCATCTAGCTCTAAGCTCTCTGCCTCCAACACATGTGACGGGTCGCTCACATACTTCCGCAGCTGCGATACATGAAACACATTATGCACTCTCTCTAACGCAGCTGGTAAAGCCAGACGATAAGCAACTTCCCCAACTCGCTCTAAGATCTCATAAGGCCCTATAAACTTCTGACTTAGCTTGCCTTTCTTCCCAAATCTCATAACTCCACGCATCGGAGACACTTTCAGAAGAACCTTGTCCCCAACTTGAAACTCTATGTCCCGACGATGTAGATCTACACAACTCTTTTGTCGATCCTGGGCTGCTCGCATCCGTTCCCTGATCATCTTAATATGTTCCACCATCTCATGCACCATCTCTGGTCCTAAAACCACTGCCTCAGCACTATCGTCCCAACAGATTGGACTCCTACATCTCCTCCCATACAAAGCCTCAAACGGTGCCATACCAATACTGGTGTGATAGCTGTTGTTGTAAGAAAACTCTATCAAGTCCAACCTCTGCTCCCAGCTACCACCAAAATCCATCACACAAGCTCGCAACATATCCTCAAGAGTCTTGATTGTTCTCTCAGTCTGCCCGTCTGTTGCAGGATGAAATGCTGTACTCATCTTCAAAGTTGTTCCCAACGATTCCTGCTACTCCTTCCAAAACCTCGATATAAACCTCGCATCTCTGTCAGACACTATGTCCTTAGGGACTCCATGTAACTTAATCACGTTCTTTCGATAGGCCATAGCCAATTGTGCCTTAGTCCATGTATCTTTCATTGGAACAAAGTGAGCTGACTTGGTCAGACGATCCACTATCACCCAAATCATGTTGTTACCTTGTTAACTCTTCGGCAAACCCACAATGAAATCCATGGAAATGGATTCCCACTTCCACTCGGGCACCTCTAAAGACCAATCTTACCCGTGGTCTTCTCTGTTCCCCTTTAACTCTACGGCATGTCAAACAACGGACACAAACTCAGTTTGTCTCTTTCTTCATCTCGTGCCACCAAAACGTTTTCTTCAAATCCTTGTATAACTTGTCTTCACCTGGATGAACTGAATATGGTGTGCAATGCGCCTCTGTCATGATCGTCTTTTTCAACTCCTCATCATTAGGAACACACCACCTACCATCAAACCTTAAACTACCATCTGTATGAATAGAAAACCGGGACACTGTCCCTTTCTCTACTCCAGCTCTCCACTCAACTATCTTAGGATCCAAAGCCTGCTTATCCCGAATGTCATCATAAAACTCCAGATGTACTGTCATATCACCCATGGCATCTCCTTTCTGCATCATATGTATCCTAAAGCTCGCTACCTCATCCTCGGCCTCATCAAAGATAGAGTTTGTACACAAGGAATGTACACTCTTCCTACTCAAAGCATCAGCAACAACATTGGCCTTCCCTTCATGGTAGATAATCTCCATGTCGTAATCACCAATCAGCTCCATCCACCTCCCCTGTCTCATGTTCAACTCCTTCTGCGTGAAGATGTACTTAAGACTCTTGTGATCAGAAAATACCTTAAAGATTGCTCCATAAAGGTAATGTCTCCAAATCTTGAGAGCAAACACCACTGCACCCAACTCCAGATCGTGGGTAGGGTAGTTCTCCTCATAAGGCTTCAATTGCCTAGAAGCATAGGCAATCACTTTACCATTCTGCATCAACACACATCCCAACCCATTCTTCGAGGCATCTGTATAAACCTCAAAATTCTCGCTCCCTTCGTAATGCGAGGACAGAGCGTGGTCAAACGCTCCTTTAATTTTTGGAACGCCGTCTCACAACTCTCATCCCAACGAAACCTGTTCTCTTTCCTCATCAACGCTGTCATCGGTCTAGCTATCTTGGAGAAATCTTTCACGAACCGTCGTAGTATCCAAAGAAACCCAAGAAACTTCTAACCTCGGCGACATTCTTTGGTGCTTCCCACTTTGTCACTACTTCAATCTTCGCCGGATCCACAGCTACCCCATCTTTAGAGATTACATGCCCCTTAAAAGCAACTTTCTCTAACCGAACTCACACTTGGACACTTAGCATACAACTCATGATCCCTCAAAGTCCGCAACACGATCCTCAGATGCTCCTCATGCTCCTCCTTAGTCTTAGAGTAGACTAAGATATCATCGATAAACACTACTACAAACTGGTCCAAGAACGTCTCAAGATTCTATTCATCAAATCCATAAACACGCCGGCGCATTAGACAACCCAAACGGCATCACCACATACTCATAATGGCCATACCTTGACGTGAAAGTTGTCTTTGGTATATCCACCTCTCTAATCTTCACCTGATGGTACCCTGACCTCAAATCAATCTTAAAAAGATCGTTGCACCGCTCAACCGATCAAACAGGTCATCTATCCTTGGTAAAGGATACTTGTTCTTTATCGTCACACCTGTTCGGCTCCCCCGTAATCTATGCACAGCCTCAAACTCCCATCTTTCTTCTTCACGAAAAGAACTGGTGCTCCCCAAGGCGATACACTTGGTCTAATGTATCCCTTCTCTATCAAATCATCCAACTGCTTCCTAAGCTCCTCCATCTCCTTAGGACCCATACGGTACGGTGCCTTAGAGATTGGCCCCGTCCCTGGCTTCAACTCAACGGTGAAGTCTATCTCCCTCTTCGGTGGCAACCCCGGAATCTCCTCTGGAAAAACATCTGCAAACTCTCCCACCACTGGTATCTCATCAATCGCCGGAATCTCTATCCGGTCATCTCTCACATGGCACAAGATCAGAGGACATCCCTTCCTCAGATAAGACTTCAAGGTGACAGCTGCAATCAACTTAACTTTGGGTTTGACTAGAAACCCACGGTAAGACACACTAACACCCTTTGGACCTCTTAAGGACACTTTCTTTTGATGACAGTCTATCTTAGCTTTATACTTTCCTAACCAATCCATCCCAACTATCATCTCAAAATCGTTAAAAGGAAACTCTAGCAAGTCTACAGGGAAATCAACTTGCCCAACTATCAAAGATACATCTCTAAACAATCTCCCACACGATACAGACTCACCCGAAGGTATGAAAACTTGCTCACACTAACAGGACTCATATACTCTCAAACCCAACTGTTTTACATGACTCAAGACACAAACGATCGAGAAGCCCCAGAATCAAACAAAACAAAGGTAGGAATACCATTAACAAGGAATGTACCGGTGATAACGTGCGCATCTTCCTCAGCTGCTTTCTTCTCCATCATGAATAACTTGCCACTGGTCTTCTGCCCACCTCCCTGGACAGTACTGGCTGATGCGGTCGGCTTAGCACCCGACCCTTGATTGTTGTTGTTGTTCGTCGGTGTTTTCTGATAATAATTACCGCCGTTGCGGTTGCCTCCACTCTGGTAACTCTGACTTCCCCGGTTTGGCCATGATCCGGCCCGGTCGTTGCTCGCGAAGCTCGTGCAGTCTCTCGAAAAGATCCGGTGCACTCGTGCACTCATGTCTCTTGTGGCCTACACCACCACAACCAAAGCAGGTCACTCCCCAACTATTACTCACACTCCCCCGGCCACGCCCAAAGGAAGCCCCAGCACTAAAACCAGACCCAGCAGAAAATCCCTTAGACTGATTGTGGTTGCCTTTCTTGTGGTTCGATTGGCCACCACCCTCGCTCTCAGACTTCCTCTTCTCACCACCAGACCTCTCCTGAGCCATTTCCACCAACCTCTCAGCTCTCCCAGCCCTCTCATAAGCTTCTTTAACATCGGTAAGGATTCCCACGGGTAATTTATCCATAATCGTGGTAGTCAACCCTCTTTCAAACCTCAATGCCAGGTTCTCCTCACTCAAACCCATATCCTCAGCATACCTGGACTTCTCATTGAACTGTCTCGTAGTACTCGCTCACCGACATCTCGCCGGTCATCTTAAACTTATCAAACTCTTCCCTCAACTTACTCCTTACATGCTCCGGCACGAACTCCTTCCTCACGACCCCTACGAAACTCCTCCCAAGGTATAGCGGGTAAGCCTTGGTTGGTGTATATCTCCTTAGCACTCACCTTCACTGAATCCCACCACTTGCCTCGCCTCCCTCGGATAGAACGCAGCCTATTCCACCTCATCTCATCGGGACAATGAACCAAGTCTAAGATGTTTTCCATCTCTCTCAGCCAACTATCAAGAAGGTTAGGTTCCCCAACCCCCTTGTATTCCTTCGGGTTAAACCTCGCAATATAGAGGCTGATTTTAGAATGATCAACCTCCTTCTCCTTACTCTTATCCTTGTCCTCATTCACTCTCTTAAGGGTCTCAGTAAGAGCATCCTGGTGCTCTAACATCTTAACGATGTCATCCACGGTCATAAGCTCAGCTCTCGCGTACAAAGCAGTTCTCTTGGGCGGCATCTTGAAGCTATATAAGAAAGGGGTAGACATAAACACACGTACTAAGCCTCAAAACACGAAAACACGATGCCCAGAACCCACTCGATCGAGTTCCCAAACACACTCGATCGAGTAACAGGCTACTCGATCGAGTTCCCCACGTACTCGATCGAGTACCCAAACTCCAGAACCAAACAGGCCTTCTGATCTCTTTCCTACTCGATCGAGTATCTAGGCTACTCGATCGAGTGACCCCCTACTCGATCGAGTACCCCTAGTTACTCGATCGAGTGCCCCAAAACTCGATTCTGGACTCAAAATCGCCAAAAACCCACTCGATCGAGTCAGTCTCACTCGATCGAGTAACACTAATTCGTAAGAACTACCCGCATGTTACGTCATATGCTAACATGCTAACTTTATAAATCACATATTATATCATAACAATCATGCTATTAATTGCCACGTTGTAAAACATTCAACATGCTATCATTTCATCAACAGTTTCTATATATATTATCACTTTTCTTTCACCTCCTCAACTTCCACTTCGAACATCCAACAATCAACACATTCCATCACATTTGTAAACAAGTCAACCAAACACACATACAGCTCGACAAACACTTCCCCCACGTGACCGGTTCAAAGTTGTAGGGCGACCCCTGCGACTTTAGGACGTCTCCCAAGCTTTTGCACTAGCTCCCACAACTTTTACCCCGGGTTCATTTTAATTGACTCCCTATGTTCATTAAGTTCATTGGTTACAGGTTTCAGGATCGTCGCTCTGATACCATTTGTAACACCCCCATACTCCAAGTGCCTTACCAGGACCACTCAGGTATGAAGACATTACCATCTCGGTTAACCGAGGCAATGATAATCAAACAACAATAACGAAACAACGTTTATTATAAATAGTTTAACGAATAGTTACAATCCATGAAACCAACTAAAAGTGCGGTACATTATTCTCAAACTGACTATCTAACTGAAAAGTAAATAAACTAAAGGCTACAGCGGAAGACTCCTATCATCATGTCGTGGCATCCCAACTATCCCAGTACTCATCTCAATACCTGCTCAATATCTGCTCACCATCCCCGAATGGATCACCGCAGTTTACAAAACAACACCGGGTCGATTAAGACTAATCACACAATCGATATAAAAAAGCAATAATAAGGCAAACAGACAAATTGAACTGTCACACACACACACACACCACCAACCAACTCCCATCATCTCAATACCGACCGTCCCTTTGGACCGCCCCGCCGGTGGGGGACCGCAGCCCGTTCCCACCTAAGCCCCGCTCATCATACCGAGCGATAACCCTGTCCCATTAATGTGCACATCCCCTTCCGTGGCGGGTTCCACGAAGGGCGAAACTAGGCGTGAAGTCACTCCCATAAGTGACCCCACCCACTCGGAGAACGCATCTCGAGAACCAACAACAAGAATCACAACCACAAACACAATACAATCATCATATCAAATAACCAAATACAACACATCACCAATATCCCATTATGGGACTAATACTGAGTAGGAAATCCTACCTGGAAAGCACAACAAGCAGACGGTATCTACAGCTGTATCAAAAGGCCTCTTCTACGAATCCTCCTCCTATCACATAACACATAGAGACTACACATCACATACTACACACAAAACCCCCAATCTCTAAATTAGGGTTTAACCAATCTTAACAAAGCATTATAAAAATTATGTTAAAAGCTTACCCTCGACGCAAGGAACTCAACGATACGAATTACGACAAGAGGCGACCGTCCGAACTCCGGAATTGCTAAGAATGCGATTAGGAAGGTGAACGGTCGCTTTCTCTCTTAAACAGGGTTTTAGGTTTTGTAAAAGTGATTTAAAACAATGACGATTATGTTTAAATACCTTAATCGCATAATTAACAAAACCCGAGAAAACTCCCCGTAAAACCGGACACTCGATCGAGTACCCAAGGTACTCGATCGAGTACCCCCTTACTCGATCGAGTACCCCAGGTACTCGATCGAGTACCCAACAGGTCAGAAACTATTTTATTTCGCAACTTACCCTTACTCGACAGAGTAAGGGCTACTCGATAGAGTACCCCAAGACTTATAAATACGGAGTATTACACATACCTGATCAAACAAAGACGGGTACCACTCTCTCATAGCTTCTTCCGCTTCCCATGTAGCCTCCTCAAACTCATGGTTAGACCAAAGAACCTTAAGCAACACTGTCTTACCATGTCTAGTTTTCCAAACCTTTCGATCAAGGATCTGTTTAGGCACCTTAAGATAAGACAAGGACTCATCCAGCTCGATGTTCTCTACCTCTAACACATGTGACGGATCACTAACATACTTCCGCAGCTGAGATACATGAAACACATTATGCGCTCTATCCAAAGTAGACGGTAAAGCTAGTCGATAAGCATCCTTACCCACACGATCCAGGATCTCATACGATCCGATGAACTTCTTGCTCAACTTCCCATTCTTACCAAATCTCATGACCCCACGCATAGGAGACATTGACAAAAGAACCTGGTCCCCAACCTCAAACTCTATGTCTCGATGGTGTAGATCAGCGTAACTCTTTTGTCGGTCCTAGGCCGCTTTTATTCTTTGCCTAATCAGCTTAACCTGTTCAACCATCTCCTATACCATCTGTGGTCCCAAAACAAATGCCTCAACACAATCATACCAACATATAAGACTCCTACATCTCCTCCCATATAAAGCCTCAAATGGTGCCATGCCAATACTAGTGTGATAGCAGTTGTTGTAAGAAAACTCAATCAAATATAATCTCTGCTCCCAGCTACCACCAAAATCCATAACACAAGCTCGAACATGTTCTCTAAATTCTTGATGGTCCTCTCTATCTGGCCATCTGTCGCAGGATGAAATGCAGTACTCATCTTTAAGGTAGTCCTCATCAACTCCTACAACTCTTTCCAAAACCGTGATATGAACCTCGCATCTCTATCAGACACTATATCCTTAGGCTCCCCATGCAAACGAACCACATGCTTCCTATAAGCCAAAGCCAACTGCATCTTGGTCCAATTATCTTTCATTGGCCCAAAGTGAGCTGATTTCGCCAGTCGGTCTACTATAACAAATATCATGTTATTACCCTGCTGACTTCTCAGCAACCCAACTATAAAATCCATAGAAATAGACTCCCACTTCCACTCAGGTACCTCAAGAGACTGAATCTTACCTTGTGGTCGTCGCTGCTCCCCTTTCACTCTCTCACAAGTCAAACAACGAGCCACAAACTCAGCTGTTTCTTTCTTCATCCCCGGCCACCAGAAGGTCTTCTTCAAATCTTTGTATATCTTGTCACCGCCTGGATGTACCGAGTATGGTGTGCAATGAGCCTCAGTCATGATTGTCTCCTTCAACTCATCATCACTAGGAACACACCATCTCCCATCAAATCTCACACTACCATCTGTATGAATAGAGAATCTAGACACTCTCCCTTTCTCTACTCCAGCTCTCCACTCCTCAATCTTGGGATCCAAAGCATGTTTTCTGCGAATCTCATCATAAAGGTCCTACTCCACTGTCAAATCACCTCTAGCATCTCCTCTCTGGATCATATGTATCCCCATCTTCCCCACCACATCTCTCAACCTCATCAAAGACATAGCTGTGCATAAAGAATGCACACTCTTCCTGCTCAAGGCATCTGCAACTACATTTGCTTTCCCTTCATGGTAGATGATATCCATGTCATAATCACCTATCAGCTCCATCCACCTCCTCTGTCTCATGTTCAGCTCCTTTTGAGTGAACATGTACTTGATACTCTTGTGATCTGAAAACACCTTAAAGGTCGGCCCATAAAGATAGTGCCTCCAAATCTTGAGAGCAAACACAACTGCACCCAACTCCAAATCTTGTGTAGGGTAGTTCTCTTCATAAGGCTTTAATTGCCTAGAAGTATATGCAATCACTTTCCCATTCTATATCAACACACAACCCAACCCATTCTTTGAAGCATCTCTATACACCTCAAAGTTTTTACTCTCTTTAGGTAAAGCTAAGATTGGAGTTGTGGTCAAACTCTCCTTTAATGTTTGGAATGTCGTCTCACTACTTTCATCCCAACGAAACCTGTTCTGTTTCCTCATCAAAGCTGCCATAGGTCTAGCAATCTTTGAGAAATCTTTCACGAACCGCCGATAGTACCCTGCTAAACCCAGGAAACTACTGATCTCTGCCACATTCTTTGGTGCTTCCCACTTGGTAACTGCCTCAATCTTTGCAGGATCCAAAGCTACCCCTTTCTTTGAAATCACATGTCCCAGAAAGGCAACCTACTCCAACCAGAAATCACACTTAGACAACTTTGCATATAGCTGATGTTCTCGCAAAGTCTGCAACACTATCCTCAAATACTCCTCATGCTCCTCTTTAGTCTTAGAAAAGACTAAAATATCATCGATAAAGACCACCACAAAACGATCCAAAAACTGACCGAAGACCCAATTCATCAAATCCATAAACACTGCAGGTGCATTAGACAACCCAAACGGCATCACCACATACTCATCATGACCATACCTCGATGTAAAAGTTTTCTTTGGTATGTCTTCTTCCCTAATCTTCACCTGATGGTAACCCGACCTCAAATCAATCTTAGAAAAGACTGCTGCACCGCTCAACTGATCAAACAAATCATCGATCCTTGGCAAAGGATACTTGTTCTTTATGGTCACTCTATTCAGCTCCTTATAGTCGATGCACAATCTCAAGCTCCCATCTTTGTTCTTCACAAACAAAACTGTTGCTCCCCACGGTGATACACAAGGTCTAATGTATCCCTTCTCAACCAGATCATCTAGCCGCTTCCTTAGCTCCTCTAACTCCTTAGGACCCATATGGTACGGTGCCTTATAGATTGGCCCCATTCCCGGTTTCAGTTCAACACTGAAATCTATCTCCCTCTTCGGCGGCAACCCCGGAATCTTATCTGGAAAGACATCTGCAAACTCTCCCACCACTGGTATCTGCTCAACTAACGGACTCTCCACTCTATGATCTCTCACATGGCATTAGATCAACGGGCACCCCTTCCTCAGGTAAGACTTCAAGGTCACTGCTGCAATCAACTTAACTTTGGGTTTGACAACGAACCCTCGATAAGACACACTAATCGCCTTAGGACCTCTCAAAGAAACCCTCTTCTGATGACAATCTATCTTAGCCTTGTACTTTCCCAACCAATCAATACCCACAATAATCTCAAAACCCTCCAAAGGAAACTCTAACAAGTCTACAGGTAGATCAACTTGTCCAACTATCCTAGACACACCTCTATACAACCGCCCACAAGATACAGACTCACCCAAAGGTATAAAAACTTCCTCTCTCACAGACTCATACTCACTAAAACCCAACCGTTTAGCATTACTCGATGATACAAACGACTGTGACGCTCCCAAATCAAACAAAATAAAAGTAAAAACTCCATTAACAAGAAAGGTACCAGTGATAACACGAGCATCATCTGCAACTGCTTTCTTCCCCATCATAAACAGCTTGCCACTGGTCTTCTGCCCACCTCCCTAGATAGTACTAGCTGAGGTAGACGGCTTAGCAGCCGACCCCTGGGTGTTGCTGTTGTTGTTGTTCGTCGCCGGTTTCTGGTAAGAATTACCGTCATTGCGGTTAGCCCCACCGTCGTTACTCTGACCTCCCCTGTTGTTCCCCGACCCAGCCGGCCTGTTACTAGCATGGCTCTGCGATGGACCCTGAGAGAAACTCCCCTGTGACGGCCTCTAGAAACCCCAACTCACAGCATTAGTACACTCATGCCTCTTGTGGCCCACACCGCCACAGTTGAAACAAGTCATACCCCAACTTCTACTACCACTCCCACGACCACGTCCAAAGGAAGCCCCTGTACTAAACCCCGAACCCGGTGAATATGCCCTTGCCTGGTTATGAACACTTTTCTTGTAACTCGACTGGCCAAATCCCTCACTCTCAGCCTTCCTCTTCTCAGAGCCTCTCTCCTTAGTCATCTCAACTAGTCTCTCAGCCCTCCCTGCACGCTCATAAACCTCTTTCACATCAGTAAGAGCTCCCACCGGTAACTTCTCCATAATCTTGGGGGTCAACCCCTTCTCAAACCTCAATGCCAAGTTCTCTTGGCTCAGCCTCATATCCTCAGCATACCTAGACTTCTCGTTAAACTTATGGTAGTACTCAGCAACGGTCATCTCGGAGATCATCTTAAAATCATCAAATTCCTCCCTCAACTTACTATGCACATGCTCAGGCATAAATTCGCGCCTCATAGCTCTCTTGAACTCATCCCAAGGTATCGCCGGTAACCCTGTTAGTAACTCTCCAAAGCACTCATCTTGACTTTGTCCCACCACTCACTAGCTGCCTCCGTGAGGTAGAACGCGTCCTGCTCCACTCTAAGCTCATCTGGGCAATGAATCAGATTGAGTATATTCTCAATCTCTCGGTGCCAATTGTCCAACAATATTGGCGCCCCCGTCCCCTTGTACTCTTTCGGGTTGAACCTTGCTATGTGAATGCTGATCTTGGAAGGATCAACATCTCTATCCTTTCCCACTCTTTTCAAGGCCTCAGTGAGAGCATCCTGGTGCTCCAATAATCTTCACTATGTCATCAACACTCATACTCTCAGCTCTAGCGTTCAACGTAGTTCTCTTTGGCGGCATCTTGTAACTTTATAAGAGAAAGATAAACATAAACACACATCCCACATCTCAAACATGCATATGACCTGTATAACACCCACTCGATCGAGTTGAGGTCACTCGATCGAGTTTCCCCCTCTACTCGATCGAGTACCTCGACTCCAGAACTTGACCAGAAAGCTGCTAAAAACACACTCGATCGAGTTTACTACCTACTCGATTGAGCCGACCCCACTCGATCGAGTGCCACCACCTACTCGATCGAGCGCCCAAAAACTTGCTTCTGCCCAGAAAACGTAAATCTACCTACTCGATCGAGTCAAACCCACTCGATCGAGTGCCCCCCACTCGATCGAGTCATGCAGACTCGTATACAAAACCCGAATGTTCATCTCACATTCCTAACTTCTATACTATTAGTAAACCGACAACAACCACACATGTACTTACGCATCAATATATACATATTAACAAAATACTTCTCATAAATTTAACATGCCACACTACACATCAAACATTATACCTTCATGCTTCATAATCAACCAACATATATTCCACATAACTATCATCCTCCATTTCACACTTCTCACCTTCCACATACATACACCCACTAATTCATACCACATGTTACTATATAGATACGCACACACAAGAATAGCTCATAATGATCCCGACACGTACCCCATGTGACCGGTTCAAAATTGTAAGGCGAGTACGCGACTTTAGGACGTCTCCCAAGCCTTTGCACTAGCTCCTACAACTTCTACCCCGGGTTCATTTTAATTTGACTCCCTATGTTCATTAGGTTCATTGGTTACAGGTTTCATGATCGTCGCTCTGATACCACTTTGTGACACCCCCATACTCCAAGTGCCTTACCAGGGTCACTTAGGTATAAGAACGTCACGATCTCGGTAACCCGAGGCAATGATAATCAAAAGACAATGAAGAAACATAATTTAACTAACAATACGGTTTAAAGTGATTACATGTTCAAATGCCCAAAAACTGATAAAGTACGATACAATGTTCTCAAAAGCCAAAAATGTCAAACAATTAAAGTGTAACAACGGAAGACTCTAAGACTGCTTCGTACTGACTCATCCCACCTAACCCAAGCGTACCTTCTCATACCTGTTCAACAACGGGTCACCACCCCCGAATGGATCGCCACAGTTTTTAAAACGATAACGGGGTTAGTACTAATTAAACAAACATAACAACAATAGCTCACAAACACAATCCCAATCTCCATCTCCAATCACCACATCACTGACTACACACTAAAGTGTGTAGCTGTGCCAGAGTACCCGTCACAACAGATACTCCTCGCCGCCAATGAGGGACCGCAGCCGTTCCCACCTAAGCCCCGCTCATCTCCATTAAGCGATAAATCCATCTTCATTAATGTGCACATCCCTCCTGTGTCGGGTTCCACAGAAGGCGAATCAAGGGCGAGAAGCCACTCCCTCAAGTTACTCCACTCAGCCAGGGACGCACCCCGAAGATCACAGACAGTTATACAGTAAACACAAAACTTCTATCAACAACCACCAAATCAAAAGCCAATACGATAATTAATCAACAACAGTAATACCAACAACATCAACCACAATCATGCCATGTAACTAATACCGAGTAGGGAAACCCTACCTGGAAAGCAAACACCAACAATAGATGATCAAGCAGCTAACTCACAATCTCTCCTCAACGAATCCTCCTCCTATACATACATACATACATACATACATACATACATACATACATACATACATACATACATACATACATACATACATACATACATACATACATACATACATACATACATACATACATACATACATACATACATACATACATACATACATACATACATACATACATACATACATACATACATACATACATACATACATACATACATATAATCATATAAACCACCAAAACCCCCAAATATGTTAGAAATATTAATCTCATTAATTTACATATTCATATATGTGATATTTTAATTTAGTCATAAAATTAAAACTAGATCTTATGCATGCAAACTTGAACAAAAGTAGAGAAGAAATCGTCTTTCTTACAATGGGATTTCGGATATTATGGGCACAAATGAGATCTCCTTCTCACTTGTTCTTGAGCTTCCTTATAATGGATGAACAAGGATACAAAATAGAATCCCTCCCAAAAGTTTATACCCAAGGTAACCTCTTAAAAGACTAATATTATTAGAACTAGAACAATATTAATCTTACTAAAATTGACCCAAAATATTTGTTTGTTCTCTTGTAATTTCGGCCAAGAGAGGAAGAAATTGAGAGATTTTTATTTCTCTAAGCTTTCACAAATTATAGAGAGAATTTCTATTTTCTTACACTAGAAAAATAGTTAAAGTTGTGAATGAATAATTAGAGAGAAAAACCCTTTATAATTCCCCTTTGAAAACCGGTGGGGAGGGTGGAAGTGAGCCAATGCATGGGCAAGTTTTTCTACCCAAGAAATCATAGGTATGCATAGCTATATTAGGTTGCAATCATCATGTTTTCCACTTAAAAATAATTAACACAATTTAGACCTAATACTCCCTCCATTTTTCGGCACTTACATAAAATGAGAGGTCCATTTTATTTTTTTCATTTGTCAATTGTCACATGTTACTAGTCATGTGAAATTGTCATGTATTTTTAACATATTAAAAATCAACGTATTAATAAAAATACGTCATGTACAAAATCGACTTAGTAGTTCATAATTACTTGTACCAAAACGGTTTATCAATTATAAATCACAACGTCCTGTATTTATAATAAATTATTCATTCAGTTTCAATTGTTTCGTAAACAATAATTTTATCTAAGTAATAAAACAATTTGATTACTTAGACCGTATCTTATTTAATCGAATTACAATAAGATACGTCAATAATACTCATAAAATCGTCCGTCAATTTTAAGCAATTTAATTAACCCGTATCGTCATACGATCAATTAAATAATCAATTAAGAGTGTTACCCTTTAGGTATGACCTAAGGGGATCAACTGATCACCACCGTCGCACGACAGTAATGTCAAACTCTAGTCAGCCAATCATTACCGATATGTGTGGACCAGTTGACTGTAAAATATTACATCCCACATGTATTCTTAAAATGAGACTTAAACATGTGATTATCATGATCGACAGGTGTGATCGCATTATTGTCGGAGGACACATATTCCAACAATCTCCCACTTGTCCTCGACAAGTGTGCGTCACCAATTCTCTTGTCCTATTACTATCTCCCACTCAATGCAAGGTGTCTTTCGAGTCGTACTTGCAAGTGATCATATCGAGAGTGGTTTCCTCGATCTGGAGAATAACTGATTGACCAGAATTATCTATCATAGATACCTTCCGAGCGTGGGCACGCATTTCCAGTTCATTACTCCTCGAGTGGCCCTGAGATATTGTTATAACCCTGACAAGGGGTGGACAATTCCTATCGCACTTATTCCCTTCGACTAGCCACAACCATCATAACCCAAAATATGCCCATTTGACCCCATTTACGAAGGTCGTAGTAACATAAATCAAAGTTAATCTGAAACTGTGCCACCTTAGGCGAATAGTCTTTACTCAAAAGAATCGACTCATTAGAATACTATAGTAGCTCTCGCCACGACCAGGCTATATAAATTTGCCAGAACTCTATAAGCGGTCATAAGGTCCGACAAAGTGTTCCTAACAGTCTGCCTATGTGATCGACTAGTCATCTCATATGACTCCATGGCACTTGAACTTGCCATCAATCGCATCACACTCTAGTCACTTCGAGACGTCACCTCATGTAAGTGACTATGGGCGAATACAATGTTAATCCGTGTTCACTTTAACGGGGTTCAATTGTCTCTACAACCCGTTTGGATGTAACAAAGTACTAGGTGAGTTAATAATAACTCAAACGACAAATGTGGACATCATATTCGGGTAGTCAATACCATATTACTACCTTGTGATGTATATAAGTGTGAAAACACTTGTTGATTGCAATAAAAGTTTAACATACCATGTGTCCATGTGTTCATGTGTTCATACTTTTCGTATTGCACTTTCCTTTATATTCATGTTATCTCTCATAGCATGAACCTTACCAAGTACACATCTAGGTTCCCAACCTAGGTTTAGGTTCTTTGTCTTGAAAGAACTTTCTTGTTGTTTTTCACATAACCAACGAATTGTGGTGGATGATATAACTTGCACTGGTCAAGTGTTCTACCAACTCACAATGCACTAGGTATACGTTTTGTAGGGTCTTGCAACAATTGTCAAGATGATTAGCCTAGCACTTCTCATAAGTCCTAGAATATTAGAAAATACTAGTTTTGAGTAACTTCTTACTATAACAAGTATCTTTTCAAACTTCTTATTTCTCCTTTTAGCTTGAATTGCTTAGGATTTTCATAAATCCTTACGTGTTTTCGAATTTCAATATGTGCGACTTCTTGTCACATAAAAGAGTGTTCTGTCAAACACTAGAATAGCTCATTAGTTCCTCTCGAGAATTCATGACGATTCTTCTATGGCTTACCAGTAATTTATCATGCTCTTAAGCATATGATTCATTATTGGACATGTGCATGATTATTCTAATGGCGGAAACATTAGTAATCTTTAATCATGTGATCAACCATTCCTAGGTTCAATGAATGACCATGACTGCTTGTGGTAATTCCATTTTCATCGATATGAACAACCTACATTTCATGTTGATATGATGTGCATATCTTAATGCCTATCCAACATCCCATGATGTGATTGGATTCATCATAGTCAATTTTCATCCAGAATTGAAAACTCAAATACTTCTTTGTGAAAGATAGTACTAGCTCGTCATTCTCAATGAGTAATGAGTTATAAATTTTACAAGATGATAGCTCCTACTAAATTTCATGTCTTCACATGATAATTTCAAACTCCCACTCAATTCCATATGTTTCGTAATTGACTACTCAATCGAAACATTTCAAGAATTGAAATACATTTTGCTTTGCCAAGTTATTATGATTAAACCATATATGTTCCCAACATGTCCTTTCAAAATACCAATTTTGAAGAGATTTCAATCTTAAACTTATGGAAAGAGATTTTAATCTCTAACTCATTCATTTTGTATTGATGCGTAGCAATGTCATTATTTAAATGTGAAATTCCATTTAATACACGTCCTTCTCAAAATACCCTTTTTCGGAAGGAGGTTTGACCATTTAATTTTCATAATGAGGTTAAGTAATGACACTAGCGTGGTTAACAATTAACTCAGCTTTTGTAGATATCGGCATATCTTTCTTTGCAACTTTTAAACATAAATCTCATTTATATTCAAGGATGCAACTTTGTTTCATTTAGGCTCTTAAGTAAATATCAATATTGAAACTCTATTTATATCTAGGTCATAAGCTAGCAAAATCTCTTGTTGACACTTTTCTTTAGTCATTCTCTTTGAAAACTTTCTTTCAAAACTTTCTTTTGGTCTCCTCGTGTAGTTATCTTAAGAACATATTCTTTTGATTACTTCACTTGGTCTCTTTTGTCATGTAGATCTCATCTATTCGAGACCATAGATCTCATCTATTTGTGTATACTATCTTTTTAGGTATACAAATCATTCTTTCTTTCGTAGATCTCATTTACTCATGTATACAAATTATTTTTTCTATTCTTTGTGTCTTCATTTTTCTCTCACTCTATCTTTAGAATAAATACACTAAATATTCAAAGATAGTTTATGAGACACAAGTGATGATTTCGAAGAAAAGGGAGGACTATCTCATAGATTGACTAATAGATTTTAAATTTGATGAGTGACTTGGTAATTGACATTTCTTTAGGAGAGTTCATCAACTCAACATCACTTTATAATTGATCATACACAAGCCTTAAGCTTGTGGACATATAATGAATCCCATCATTATAGTTGTCTATTGGATCACTTTAAGTAGATGATCATATGTTTCTATGTGCAAGCATATAAAGACGAATTTTTAGAACAAAAAAATACGATAAAAGGGGTGACTTGGGTTGCAAGCCAAGCCACTATAATACAAAATACAACCATTGTTTAAAAGAATCATACGTTTCCATGTCGGACATGGAAATCAAAATAGTTCTAAAAATCTGAAACACAACTTAAAATAAGACAATAATAAAAGCCAAGCTTCATTGGTAGCTACTCCTAGCTCCTTGATGATTTCTCAAGCTTGCTTTTCCTTTCATTTGTCTTTGCTTGGAGGATGCCCTATTTACAATAAAAAGGGGATACATTATCACAACTTTTGTATCAAAATACCATAGTTGAATTAGAAACATAAAAGAAAGGATAGTCATTTACCTACTGGAGTGATCTTTCCAACTTTAATGTCACCAAGATACTTGGAACAATTCCTCTTCCAATGTCCAACACCATTACAATAATGTCATTTATCAAGAGGACCCTTCTTGGTCTTGGAAGTGCTAGCTTCAAAAGTCTTAGCCTTGGTGGACATGGGAGCTTGCCTCTTACCCTTTTTCCCATTCTTCTTGAACTTCCCTTTGTTCTTAGTGCTTATATTAAGCACATCCTTAGGTGGGTTAACATTTAACCCCATGTCTCTTTCGGCTTGCACAAGTAACTTGTGCAACTCTTCAAGAGACACGTCCTTGTTTTGCATGTTGAAATTCACCCGGAATTGAACATACGCTTTGACTTTGGATAAGGAGTGTAGAATCCTATCTACAATGAGCTCTTTGGGGATTTCAACCTTTTGAAGTTTCAATGTCTCGACTAGCTCCAACAATTTGAGCACGTGAGGGCTAACCTTTTGACCCTTCCTAAAATCGAGATCAAAGAATGCTGAGGCCGCTTCATATTGGACGATCCTCGGTGCTTGCGAAAACATTGTCACAAGTTTGGAATAGATTTCATAAGCGGTGCCCAATTTAAAGGCTCTCCTTTGGAGATCCGCCTCCATAGCAAAAATCAACACATTTTTCATAGCGGCGGACTCTTTGTGGTAAGCCTCATATGCTTCCCTAGTAGCGGCACTCGACCTAGCATTAGGTTCGGGTGGAGAGGCCTCGGTGAGGTAACGAAGCTTGTCGTCACTTTGGGCGGCTAATTTGAGTTGGGCATCCCAATCGGAAAAATTTGACCCATTCTTTTCAAGTTTACAACGATCCATGAAGGATCGGGGCCATGAAACATTAGTGAGAGGTCCGGCATTGGTGTTTGGTGCGGCCATTTGTTATGAGAAATAAAAGTGGTCTACAAAACAAAATAGAAGGAATAAAACACTTGTCGTTTTTCAATAATAATAAAACTCGTAAATTTAATTTAAACAAGTTTTATAGCATTTATCTAGTGACCTCTACCCAACTTGATAAATGATTCCAAGATCCAAATTCATATTAACTTGGGCACGGTAGGGCCGATTCATCCCTTATCAATATAACTCGGTGGATTAACGCTTTAATCGATTCTACTTTTAAAACTCTTGGTCGATAAAATTACATTAATGTTTATCTTTAGCCCAAAACACATCCGACAATGGTCGAGAATACTTTTCTTGAGTTCAACCCAAATTTCGAATAAATGTGTCCATGATCCAAATCCACATCAACTTAAGCACGGTAGGGCCGATTCATCCCTTATCAACATGAATTCGGTGGATAGACATTTATCACCCACTTCCCTTACGTAACAAGGTTTGTACCTCGGTACGGCCGAGTGCACTCCCTCACGATAATTGTAATTGACACGGTCGATAAACTCGATTAAATGATAATGCATGTTTTAGTTATGGCGATTTAGCGATGCATGCAACATATAAATAAAATGCAAAGCATAAATATAAAATCCTAGTATGGCCTTCCTAAAATAGTAAATCTAATAAACTATTACAAATTCGGAAACCAACTCCTATGGTCCCTTGAACTTCGGTCTTGGCACGTATTTCAAGGCAACACTTTCTTTGATTGATCGCCTTCTCGAGTGGCACCGTCTTCAAGGTACTTCGGAATAAATAAATTACAAAATGAATTACATAATTTCCTATTATACATTTGTAATTAAAATAAAAATAAATCGATTAAATTACAAAACGGTGATACGAGATCACAATAATTACAACCGAATCGATATTCCCATGCATTTCGGGTAATACCAATTAAAACTAAGGCCATACTAAGTAAAATTACATAATTCAAAAATTACATAAAATTAAAATATGACAATCATAAATAAAATGCAGCATTATAATATGTATGAACATGCTCGATTTTATGCTAAATCGCCTTTAAAGAGCTAATATCGTATACTAATCGGTTTTTACGGATTTGCGTGATTTTTCCTTTTAAAATCACAATAATTACATAAATTCATATTTATGTACAAGTTAATTACCCTAACCATCTTAGGACTCAAAATTAGTCTCCACTAACATTTGACAATAATTAAACTTGATTTCTTAATATTGTTCATAAATGGACTCAAAAACACAAAACTATGCTATAAACTTCAAATTAAATCATAAAAATTTCAAATAATTTCAAATTTTGAAATTTAAACTCATGAACATTCTGGAAAAATACCATGACACTCACAATGTTCAAAAACTTAGGTTAAAAATTTCGAAAATTTATCGAGAAAAACAATGTTGCGGTTTATCGGTTTTAACAAATATGACCATAAAAATATGAGAAAAATTATTTTTATCATCTTTTCACTTTTAGATCTGAAATATATGATAAAATGCAACATGTGATGTTTTTACTTAGCCATGAAGTATGCTTTAGCATTATTACTAATTTTAGTCACTATTTATGTGATTTTTCATCACAAATTCATAAATTATGCATAGAGACTTCATTATAGCCAAATATTTTACACACATCTTGTAAAATTGCATGCGACAACATACTAAATTTCCATGACCAGATTCGAAATATAACTCATATTAACCTATTTACCCATTTAAATACGATTTTAACTTGAAAAATCCATATTTCGAGCAAAACAACTCATTTTATCATGAGAATTTACAGGACATCAGTATATAATATATGTGAAAACATATCCAAAAATCACTGAAAATTTCGAAGTTTAGCTATTTTTCGTCCAAAAATGACATTTTTATCATAAAAATCACATTTTAATGCCAATATTATATAAAATGAACAATAAAATCCATAAAAAAACCAAAATATCCTAAAAATCACTTAGGACTAGAAACTTTTAACATGCAAGGTTATTTTAAGGTTTATCTTCATAAAACCAAATTAATTAGTTTTGTATGTTAATCATATAACTCGGAAAAACTATAAACCGATTTGCATGCAAACAACCTAAGGCTCTTGATACCGCTTGTTAGAAGTATTAATCTCATTAATTTACATATTCATATATGTGATATTTTAATTTAGTCATAAAATTAAAACTAGATCTTATGCATGCAAACTTGAACAAAAGTAGAGAAGAAATCGTCTTTCTTACAATGGGATTTCGGATATTATGGTCACAAATGAGATCTCCTTCTCACTTGTTCTTGAGCTTCCTTATAATGGATGAACAAGGATCCAAAATAGAATCCCTCCCAAAAGTTTATACCCAAGGTAACCTCTTAAAAGACTAATATTATTAGAACTAGAACAATATTAATCTTACTAAAATTGACCCAAAATATTTGTTTGTTCTCTTGTAATTTCGGCCAAGAGAGGAATAAATTGAGAGATTTTTATTTCTCTAAGCTTTCACAAATTATAGAGAGAATTTCTATTTTCTTACACTAGAAAAATAGTTAAAGTTGTGAATGAATAATTAGAGAGAAAAACCCTCTATAATTCCCCTTTGAAAACCGGTGGGGAGGGTGGAAGAGAGCCAATGCATGGGCAAGTTTTTTTACCCAAGAAATCATAGGTATGCATGGCTATATTAGGTTGCAATCATCATGTTTTCCACTTAAAAATAATTAACACAATTTAAACCTAATACTCCCTCCATTTTTCGGCACTTACATAAAATGGGAGGTCCATTTTATTTTTGTCATTTGTCAATTGTCACATGTTACTAGTCATGTGAAATTGTCATGTATTTTTAACATATTAAAAATCAACGTATTAATAAAAATACGTCATGTACAAAATCGACTTAGTAATTCATAATTACTTGTACCAAAACGGTTTATCAATTATAAATCACAACGTCCTGTATTTATAATAAATTATTCATTCAGTTTCAATTGTTTCGTAAACAATAATTTTATCTAAGTAATAAAACAATTTGATTACTTAGACCGTATCTTATTTAATCGAATTACAATAAGATACGTCAATAATACTCATAAAACCGTCCGTCAATTTTAAGCAATTTAATTAACCCGTATCGTCATACGATCACTTAAATAATCAATTAAGAGTGTTACCCTTTAGGTATGACCTAAGGGGATCAACTGATCACCACCGCCGCATCATAAGCAATGTCAAACTCTAGTCAGCCAATCATTACCGATATGTGTGGACCAGTTGACTGTAAAATATTACATCCCACATGTATTCTTAAAATGAGATTTAAACATGTGATCATCATGATCGACAGTTGTGATCGCATTATTGTCGGAGGACACATATTCCAACAAAATCACCCAATTAGCGTTTAACTAATTTTAATAAAACGATATAAAAATTTTATATAAGACTTACCCTCGACGCAAGGATCACAAATATGCAAAGAACGACGAAAACCGACACTCCTAGCTCCGGGATTTGCTAATAATGCGATGAGGATGAAGCAACGTAACTTTAATATTCTCTTTGTGTGATTTACGTTATGAACAGTGTTTTAAGGAAAAACTGACGAAACAATATATATCAATCCGCATTATTAACAAACTCGTCGCAAATCACCCGTTAACCGACTTAGTCGATCGAGTCACTTACTCGATCGAGTGGCCCTTACTCGATCGAGTGTCACACTTACTCGATCGAGTACCCGTCATGCAGACTACTGTTTTGCGTAAAACCAAACTTACTCGACAGAGTAATCCCCACTCGATAGAGTACCCTAAGACGCATAAAACCGTAGTATTACAGTGCCCTTGAAAAAGGAATTAAAAGATTGATTTATTGATTGTCTAGTGGTCAAATTGGTAGGTCATCCAAACGTGACTGATACTCAGAATGATCTCAACTTACGTGGTCGATTGATCAAGCATGTAGGCGTCGAAAAGCAATAGCGTGGTCTTATAATGCAAAGGGAGAAGAGAAGGGCGGACACTCGCGTGAAAAATATATGAGGTGAAGGCCTCTATTTATACTAATCACGAGGGATAGGGTTTAGGAAAGGGATATGGAAGGAAAGATTCGAAAACAGCAGACTTAGGTTGAAACACGGAAACTTGGACAAAAAGAAAGCCTTGAGAAAACGCGCAGTAAGAGCTGCGCTCCCCAGAAGAGGCGCATCACTTGCTGCGTCATTTCTCGGGTAGTATTCTTCTGCGCAAGAAAACGCGTTTGACAGCCTGTCGTAATTTAGGCATATCTTTCTCTACAAGAATAGGACTAAGGCGATTTTGGTGGCGTTGGAAAGCTAAGAGAAAGATCTAGAATTTTCTGTGAAATACGCCAGACCCAAAAAAGTCGTTATCACCTCGTAAAACGGGCCTACATATCGGGTTGTCATTTTAGCTAAATGAAATGCACATTTTATAATGTAAATTTTTATGTTTAGCCCAAAGAAGGGATATGGGACTAAAAATGAGATATACTCATAACATTTTATGACATCCTAAACTTAGGTAGATAAGCACATTTCTTTTTGACTCGGTTTTTGACGGTTTTAGGAAATGAAGACGGGTTTTGATCCGGACTCCAAATGTACTCTAATTACTGCCAAAATAATTGTAATGACACCTAGATGACAACCAAGGGGTAGAAACATGTGTACGAGTTATCTTTTATTAACCGATTTACGAAACATCATAAATCGCGACATATGCTAAACATGCGGCCCAATCATCACTGGGTGTTTGGCGGGAGGTGCAGAAATGAGGTGTCTACATTGGGTTATAAGAATCTTTAAGATTTTGAGGTCTCGGTTGGATGAGGGTCTTGGAGGCATTTTGAAGTGTTGATTAGGATAGGTTTAGTTACATGAGGGAAGTGGAGAGGTTTGATCTTCGATTGTGGGTTGGGTGGCTCAATGCAAAAACAACTCAAATGCAAGAAAAATTATTCATATTTTTCGATCCATATTTTTGCATGTGGTAAATTAATAATCAACTAGGATAACCATATGTATGTCCTCATCTTTAGTCAATCATTTTCGAAAGTAAAATAATATGAGCCACATATCACCAAATAAACCAATTTCCAACCAAAGTTTTACGAATTGTTCTCTTTCGAGCGGTTTTGTAAAAATGTCAGCTATTTGATTTTACGTTCTACAAAAGTTAAGACAAATATTACCTTTCAACTTGATCATGTAAAAATGATGTTTTATGTCGATATGGTTAGTTCGGGAATGTTGTAAAACTCCACTGAACCGAAGACGTTATTCGGGTTGGGTACCCCCTTGAAGATGTCCATTGATTGACTTAAAATATGACTAGTGCTTAAAGGGATCGAAATTACTTCTGAAATCCAAAAAGTGCACTTTCATTTCTGGTTATCCATGAGAAAGAACTCCACAGTTAAGCGTACTTGGCTGAAAGTAGTCTTAAGATGGGTGACCTCCTGGGAAGGTTTCCGGGATGCACATGAGTGAAGATAAAATTCGCTAGAAAGGACCCATGTTGATCTGTGGGCTACACAGCCTGACGAGCTACCGTTAGTGACTGCTCCCGACCCTAGGTTTGGGGTCGGGGTATTACAGGTGGTATTTTAGAAACCCTGCGACCGTCTGGTGTGCATGTGGTCTGGAGTACCAGAGTCACCAACCTAGGAGGGGAGGATTCTTTGTTTGGCTCGGCTGCGATCAGATGCTGCCAGGCACAACAAGGACGTTGCGTTCTTCAAGTGGGGGTGTGTAATACTGCACTGAACCAAAGACATTATTCGGGTGGGGTACCCCCTTGAAGAGGTTCATTGTATAACAATCCAACCCTCCACTATCGTAACACAACCTCAATAAGATGGGATGCGTATCTTTTCGGCCCATATTTGTCCTAACTTAAGCCTAAAAGTACAAGGCCTTGTTACTAAGTGGTGGGTGGAATCCCTTATAAACATATTATAAGCTCCTCAATATTCCGATGTAAGACAAATTTAATCTAAATAACATGGGGTGCTACACAATGATTGTCTTAAAATCTGACTAGTGCTTAAAGGGATTGAAAGTACATCTCAGATCAACAAAGTGCACTTTCTTTTTTTGGTTATACCTGCGAAAAAACTTCATTGTTAAGCGTGCTTGGCTGGGAGTAGTCTTGCGATGGGTGACCTTCTGGGAAGGTTTCCAAAATGCACATGAGTGATGGCAAAATGCGCTGGAAAGGACCCGTGTTAATTTGTGGGCCATGCACACAGCCAGGCGAGCTACCGTGAGTGATCGCTTCCGGCTCTAGGTTTGGGTCGGAGTGTTAAAAAAATTTTATTGGATTATTTGATATATTAATTTCACTAGTATTATCACAAAATAGGAGTGGTATGGAAGATAATACAGTAGTATTGCAATTGTTGTCGTACCCAAAGAATTTGTGCGCAGCAAAGAGCCGCACTCACATACTCACTTTTCGCCGTGGATAGAGCAACGGTATTTTGCTTCTTTGAAGTCCATAAAATGAGACACGGTCCCATCAATGTAGCGATACCTAAAGTGCTTTTCCTATCCAACAAGTTATCTGCGAAATCCGCATCTGAAAATCCTACAAGATCAAATTCATAGTGAAATGGATACCAAAGATATTGACCTTGTGTTCAAATCAAACACCTAAAAATTTGTTTGATGGCTTTGAAATGTGATTCCTTAGTATTTGATTGGAAATGGGCACACAAGCACACACTAAACTGTATGTCGGGTCGACTAGCGGTTAAATAAAGTAAGGAACCGATCATACCTCGATACACCCTTTCACTAACACTCTTACCATTTTCGTTTTTGTTGAGTTTGATGTTAGAGACCATTGGTGTAGCATAATGTTTAGCATTAGTCAACCCAAACTTACTTAGAATTTCCTTCAAATACTTTTGTTGATGGATCATAGTTCGTTTATCACTTTGCTTTATTTGAAGACCAAGGAAAAATCCTAACTCTCCCATCATGCTCATTTCAAACTCAGATTTCATAAGATCCGAAAAGTATTTGTAAAGAACTTCATTTGTTGCACCAAACAATGTTTTATCAACCGAACTACGTAAAAAATCGTTTCCAATAGAAACTTTGAAAGTCTTATCATAAAAATCTCTGGGAGCCTGTTTTAAACTATAAATTGGTTTATCAAGTTTAAAAACATGTTTGGGAAACTCATTGTTTATGAAGCTCGGTGGTTATTCGACAAAAAACTTCTTCTTCAAGATATCCATTTAAGAAAGCGGTTTGGACATCCATTTGAATAGGCTTATGCCAATATGAGATGCAAAAGCTATAAGCATTCGCATGACTTCAAGCCTAGCTACCGATGCAAAGATTTAATCATAATCGATTACCTCTTGTTGGTTAAAATCTTGCACCACTAGTCTAGATTTGTTCCTTACGATATCTCCTGCATCATCAAGCTTACTACAAAAGACCAATCTAGTACCAATTACAGTACGTTGAGAGGGCCTAGGGACAAGATGTCATACCTTGTTTATTTCGAATTGCTCCAGCTCCTCTTTCATTGTTGTCACAGAGTAGGTATCAGTAAGCGCTATTGTGACACGGTCAGGTTCTAGTTGAGAGAGGAATGCATCAAACGCACATAATTTTGGAGCGATGATCTGGTTTTTATTCCAGAATTTAGATCACTGGTTAAATTTGAGAGAGGGTGAGAACTTTTTGAGGCTTCATTTGGTTTTGGTGTCACATTGGATGTCACTGTTGCATCATGGTTATTTTATGATGGTGAGTGGGGGGGGCAATTTCTGTTTGAGGGGGTTTCTCACTTGCTTCTTCATTAGTTTATGTCCGATAAGGTTGCTCACTTGCATCCTTATCCCCCTAGATGAACTAGCACCGTCTTGAGATGAGGGGGGATTAGTTCCCCCTGAATTTTGGCTAGCTTCATCATGAAACAGTGGCTCCAACTGTTGCTCAGCCTCATCAACAACTTCGTCCATTTCATGGTGAATCATGTCAAGCTCAAAGTTATCATCCTCTTCATCGTCATCAACCTGTTCACTGGGAGCAAAAACACTAGATTCATCAAATATTACATGAAGAACACTTTCTTCCGTTTTCATAGTTCGTTTGTTGTCAACTTTGTAAACTTTACTATGGCCCGAGTAACCAACAAACACGATTCATCACTACGAGCATCAAATTTGCCCAGGTTGAGAGATGTTAGGTTTTCTTCCTCGTAGTAACTCATAAGGCGTTTTGTTAATGATTTTTCTAATCATGACTCGATTGTAAATGTAACAAGAAGTGTTGACGGCTTCGGTCTAAAAGTTCCTTGTCACTTTAGAACTAATAAACATAGTCCTAGTGATGTGTCCATATTATATATGATTTTAGCCCATAAATTAGCTCAGTTTTACATGTTATTTCACTACTATTAGTATATTTGTGAGCTAATTCCCGTGTTCTAGTGTCTTTGCATGCTTTCATCGTATTTTGTATGAAATGAAGCTTTTAGTAGCTTATTCCCGTAATTTTAGCAATCACCGAAGTTCACGGAGCTAGTAGAAGCAAGACTTGACCAAAGAGAGGCTCTTATGGAAGAAATGAGAAAACCGAGCAAGATAACACTTTCTAATGTTAGTGGAGAAATAAAATATGAAGCCCAAAAATAAAGTAACGAAGTGAAGCCCAAAGTGAAGGAGATTAGAGCAAGCGTAGGATGCTCTTAAGATATTTACTAAGCATTCAACCGCCTGATTAAAGAGGAATTAAGACACAAACATTGGATCCTCTATGCAATTAATCGAGCAATTAAGTGAATAAACCCGGGTCACCACATCCCCGATCGGGGTGGCCTGTCCCCGATCGGGGTTGACTGCTTCTTTGACTTTTACGTTTCCTACTTCATTTCCTATATAAAGGGTGTTGCATTCCATCATTTAAAGAATTCCTATTACGTTCTAGATGAAAAAATCCTCTAAATTTCAGATTAGTTTTAGTCACAAGGTTAGTTTAGGTTAGTTTAGTTTTTATGTTGTTTACATTTCCTTTAAACATTACAAGTTATAATTCAATTTCCATTACAAGTTATTTACATTTCATTCATTGTTCTTCATTTGCAAGTTTTTTAATTGTCAAGGTAATTTCATTTCTTGCATTACTTTTATTATTCATTTGTCATTAGATATATAATTTACATTATGCCCGAGTAATTTCCTTAGTCTAGGGATTAAGGAAGCCATGCTAAATAACTAATCACAATTGTTAAAATGAGATGTCACGATATCAAATAATAGTTTCTATAACATGTTTACATAATATTTTTTAATCTTTGGTTATTGGCCGTAATCGTGGATTAAGTTTGTCAATTCATTCTATAAGTCGAGAGGCACGGAATTGAATTAGACTAAACATGCTGTAGTAGAACGACCTAGCCAAATCGATAGATCTTTAGAACCCGATCTATGGTCGATGCTAATATCGACAGATGGGTGTCTAAAGGCCTAAACAATTTATCATTATCAATGCATTTCTAAATTAACTTGACTAATTAGTAATTTGCATGTGTGACCCGAGTTTCCTAGACACTTTCTTTATTATTGTTTTCCTTTTATTTGCATAACCACCCAACCAACCAACAACCGATAAACCGGCCTCGATAGAATTCAATCCATAGCAACTTGTTTAGCAAACTCCCGTTTCTTTTTGCTTCGACCCCTATTACTACATTCACTTGTATTTAGGGAATTTATCTTTTATTAGGTATACGACAAGCCTATCAAATTTTGGCGCCGTTGTCGGGGAGACGGTTTTGTTTGTTATTATTTGTTGAATTTTATCTTGTTTTATTTTGTCCCGGGGAACACTTGTTCCTTAGGATCTTTCTCACAGTTTTCTTGTAGTTTTAGTGCCTTTTTCATGTTGGAGTATGTGTCCTCAACAATAGTGTGATCACATATTAAATCTTGTAAGAAGAATACATAAGGGATGATTCAATATATTGTCAACTGATCAACATTAATCGGTAACGATTGGCTGACTAGAGTTTGACGTTACTGTCGTTTTACGGTGGTGATCAGTTGATCCCTTAAGGTCACACTTATAGGACAATTCTCTTAACTGATAAGTTAATTAATTATATGTCGATACAGATTAATTAAATCCTTAAATAGAAAAAATTTTATTAATGAGTGAGAGTTATATATCTTAACTCCGCCTGTGAGTGTTTTCGGGCATTCACTGCTGGTCCCAAGCCCGGATAAAGGAGGAGGGTTGCGGTAGGTCTGTGGCAGCCAGCATAAAAACTTAGTCACATTTTATGGACATGAATCGGAATTTGAACTTCGTTGGGGCGTCTCCTCAGAAGCGACGCGCTGCACTTCTTAGACCCGGGTGTAGTGAAAAGTATGTAAGGGTTGCTAGGTCGTCGCCCGGAAGCGACGTGCCATCTTTACATCTGGGGGTGGTGTCAAATAGGCAAAGGTGCGCTACATCTTCTAGACCCGGGTGTAGTGAAAAATATGCAAGAGTTGTTAAGTCGTCGCCCAAAAGCGGCGCGCCACCTCGAAGTATAGGTGTGGTGTCAAATAGGTTTGGATCTAGGAAGCATGGTCAAGAGCGGGTAAAGAAATCAGAACATGACTTTAGGAAGGGTAGTAGTTTACGTTTTGGTACATGGAATGTTGGCTCTTTGACAGGGAGATTAGCTGAGTTAGGGGAGGTTATGAAAAGGGGGAGAGTGCATATAATGTGTCTACAAGAGACAAAGTGGGTCGGAGATAAAGCAAGGGTGATAGCGCCTTAGGGTTATAAGCTTTGGTACACGGGTAAAGACAAAAGTCGTAATGGAGTGGGTATTGTCATTGATAAAGATTACATTGATGATGTGGTAGAAGTATTGAGAAAGAGTGATAGGATTATGAGCATTAAGCTTGTAGTCGAGGATGAGGTGGTGACTGTTATAAGTGCTTACGCACCTCAAGTAGGTTTGGATGCTTCTTTTCGACGAGCCTTCTGGGAAGATTTGGAAGAGGTTGTAGAACGAGTCCCTATTGGAGAGTAATTGATCATTGGTTGTGACCTCAATGGGCATGTGGGTACTAGTCGAGTTGGCTTTGAGAACATTCATGGGGGTTTTGGGTCGGGGAGAGAAATGAAGCAGGATGTGACATATTAGATTTTGCTTTGGCATATGACTTGGGTGTAATGAACACTTGGTTCGAGAAAAGACATTCTTATTTGGTGACCTATAGAAGTGGATGTAATGCTAGTCAAATCGACTTCCTTTTGGTAAGGAATGTGTGGAGGAAAGAGTACACCGATTGCAAGGTCATACCCGGGAAAAGTGCTGCAACACAACATAGACTAGTGGTTCTTGATTTTCGGGGTAAGAGAGACTTGAGGAAGAGAAAGATAATCAGTAAGGCACGGATCAAGTGGTGGAAGCTACAAGGGGGAAACCAACAAGCGTTTTTGGATAAGGTTGGAAGTAGCGATATTTGGTCGGATTGCGAGGAGAAAGATATTGATGCAACGTGGGATAAATTGGAGCATGTTGTAAAGGATTTGGCGAGGGAGGTGTTAGGGGAATCTAAAGGGAACAGACCATCAAGTAAGGACACATCTTGGTGGAACGATGTGGTGAGACAAGCGATAAAGACTAAACGTGAATGCTATAAGGTTCTGGGGAAATGCATGAGTGATGAGAACTTTGAAAATTACAAGGAGGTTAGACGAGCCACTAAAAAGGCCGTACGGGATGCGAGGGCAAAAGTTAACCAAGAAGTGTATGCCAGGTTGGACACGAGAGAAGGAGAGAAGGATATCTATAAACTGGCTCGCATAAGAGACTGAAAGACGAGAGATATTGGGAGAGTTAGGTGTGCTAAAGATATGGACAACAAGGTTCTGGTTCAGGATAACGAAATAAAGGCTAGATGGAGTTCATACTTTGATAATTTATTCAATGGACATCAGGAACAAGGTTTTGGGGATGTAAAGGTAACACCAAGCATGGTTAATCGGGAATTTGTGCGTAGAATACAAAAGAGTAAAGTTAGAAAGGCGTTAAGGAAGATGGGGTCAAAGAAAGCAGAGAGACCAGATGGTATACCCATAGAAGTTTGGAGGTGCTTCGGGGAGAAAGGGATCGAATGGGTAACCATGCTCTTCAACAAGATTTGGAGGAGCAACAAGATGTCATCGGCTTGGAGGAGAAGCATTCTTGTCCCTTTGTACAAGAACAAAGGTGATGTTCAAGAGTGTTCCAATTATCGGGGAATTAAACTTATGAGTCATACGATGAAGTTATGGGAGCGGGTAATCGAGCAAAGGCTTAGGAGATGTGTGGACATCTCGGATAACCAATTTGGATTTATGCCCGGCAGATCGACTATGGATGCGATTTTTATCATGAGACAGTTGATGGAATACCATCGGGACAAGAAGAAGGACTTACATATGGTTTTTATTGACTTGGAAAAGACATATGATAGGGTACCAAGAGAAGTACTTTGGTGGGCTTTGGCGAGAAAGGGTGTGTCGCGAAAATATATTGACCTCATAAAGGACACGTATGAGGGGGCTAGTGCAAGTGTTCGCACTAATGTTGGGAGAACGGAAGAATTTCCTATTACCATCGGGGTGCATCAAGGTTCCGCACTTAGTCTTTTTCTCTTTGCTATAGTTATGGATGAGTTGACAAGGGATATTCAGGACGATATCCCTTGGTGTATGATGTTTGCTGATGATATTGTGTTGATTGATGAGCCAAAAGAGGGGGTGGAGAGAAAGTTGGAATTGTGGAGGCAGACATTAGAGACTCGTGAGTTCAGGCTGAGCTGGAGTAAGACTGAGTATTTGAGGTGTCAATTCACTAAGTTGGCGGGGTTGAGATCGACAGAGGCGGGGAGTCTTATTTTCGATGGGAATGTTGTTGAGGGTTCAGATTTCTTCAGATATCTAGGATCTATTATTCAAAAAGATGAGGAGTTAGACGGAGATGTGGCTCACAGAATCAAAGCGGGATGGTTGAAATGGAAGAGTGCTTCAGGGTTTCTATGCGATAAAGATATGCCCCAAAGATTAAAGGGAAAATTTTATCGCACGGCAATTAGGCCTGCCTTACTTTACGGCTCCGAGTGTTGGGCCGTGAAGCATTGTCACATTTAAAAGATGAGTGTGGCGGAGATGCGCATGTTGAGGTGGATGTGCGGAAATACAAGGAAAGATCGGTTAAGGAATGAGGTGATCAGGGAAAAGGAAAAATGGCGCCAATAGAGGATAAGATGATGGAAAACCGACTAAGATGGTTTGGCCATGTGAGAATGAGACCTATGGATGCACCAGTTAGGAGGCTGGAGACTTAGAGAACAGAAAAGTCCCTAGAGGTAAAGGAAGACCGAGACAGACATGGTTGAGAGTGATAGAGCACGATATGAGAGTTTTGGGGCTTGAGGAGAGTATGGTGACGGAGAGGGCACAATGGAGGGAAAGGATACATGTGGATTTTTAGTATTTGATGTTTTTTGACATATTTAGTGTTTTATTATTTAATTTAAAGAAATTAAATTATTTATTCTTCTCTCCTTTATTACACTTTTTTAACAACCACTTTCTTATAGATCTTACCTGGTTCATTTCGGATCCTTAATTCTATTTCGGTTTTTAAAAAATTATTTTAATCTTTTCTCTCGATTTAAATTTTATGTTTTTATAAAAGAAAGCCAGAATTCGATTTTAAAACCCCTAAGTTTACCTTGACTTTCCATTACATTTTCGTTCTTCCTTTTTGTTTTTCATCTTCCCCTTTTTTTATTCGCATTTTGAGGCGTGCGTTCACCCATGGACGGTTCGAAATGATTATTCATGTCAGGCGACCCCAAATCATTTTGGGATTAAGGCTCTGATGTTGTTGTTGTTGTTGTTGTAGTGAGAGTTATATATCTTATTGTAATCTGATTAAATAAGATTCAATTTAGTAATTAATATGTTATATTACAAAAATTGATTCATGTTTGTGAAACATTTGAGATAAGAGTGATTAGTTAATCATAATTACAAATTATTGTAGATTATATTAAGTAGACTTAATGTGACCCATTTTATATACATGTAATTGTGAATTACTTGCTAATTTGTTAAATATAATTTATTTGATATATAACAATATTTAATTACTTAAATATGCTTTTATATTACTAATGACATATTACATGTCACATGTCACAACATATTACAAATAACAAATGACAAAGATAATATGGATGTCCATTTTACGTGTTGGACCGGTTTTTTTAGGGTGTTTAGTGGGGATTGCTTTTGTTCTTATTTTATGCTTAAGAACATCATGATGACACTAATAGCATGCTTAACCCTAGATTCCTTTTGGGCCTGGAAATCCGCAGATATCCCTGATCAATATCTTACCTTGGTCTGACTGTCAGGGTGTCAGGCTGTCAAGCTACCAGGACAAATGAAGATAAGCGCCAGGCCATGGAGACGACAAATGTCAAAATATAAGGACGATATTTCACCAGGAAGTCACATTATAAGATGAATATACGCAGTCATTAACAGCATCAATTAGGAAGATTCTGCAATTAAAGGCAGGAATTAAGGACGAAATAATGGACATTATTGCGGGCAATTAAGACGGAATATTTGGCATTAATGGTACATCCAGCCGTTCAGCACTACTATATAAGGAGCACTTGGAAATCATTCGAAGAAGGAGAATAAGATATATTCAAGCATACAATATTCTCTTACAATACTTAAGCTAATTACGATCAATTGTGCTAAATATTCAATATAATAGTGAAATCCTCTCCTGACTTGGTGCCCGTGGTTTTTTCCCATTTAAGGGTTTTCCACGTACAAAAGTTCCTGTCTTATTGTTGTTCTTTTATCATACTTTAATCTTCTAGTATTATACCCTATCACCTTTACATACAGTTTGATCAGAGCTAGTCAACCCCACCTAGACTTACCCTGACTTGATTTCACCTTACGCAAAATCCATACAAAATAATTGGCGCCCACCTTGGGGCATCTAACTCTTTAAATCTTTTTTCCCATCTTACAAAAATCCAAATAACCTACAAAAATGGCCCAGCCTACCCTTGAAGAACAATTGAACGCAGCCCTCCAACAAATAGCTGAGTTGGAACGCTTGAAAGAAAAAGTAGCCCAAACCGAGGCTGAAATCCTTCAGTTAAGAGAATCTGAGTCAGCTCTGAAAGAAAAATTAGAGAAAACCCAGGGAGCAGGCTCCAGATTCCAGCCAGGAACACCATTTTCATCAATTATCAAAAACATTGATTTTTCCAGTTTTGGGAGCCCAAGTGGTTCTAAGTTCGTCAATGCTGATGACAATGGTGAGCCAAACAATGACAAAGAAAAACCTGATGAATCTGCAGCAGCCATCATGATGGCAGTGGTGCAGGAAATCAAGAAGCTAAATGAAAAATTCGAGAAGATACCTGGAGTACCTGCCAGTTTAGAAGAGGCTTCCCCTGACAGCTATGCTGATTCGCCTTTCATAGACGAAATAGCAAAAGTGGAATTGCCCAAAAAGTTTGTGGTCCCGTCTATGAAAATCTATGATAAAACTACGGATCCACAGAATCATGTGGCCCTCTACAAACAGAAAATGTTAGCTGCATCCATCCCCGGCGAGTTCAGGCAAGTTTGCATGTGTAAGGGATTTGGAACAACCCTGACCGGACCTGCTCTACAATGGTACATCAACCTACCAACTGGGAGCATCCACTCATTTGCCAACCTGATCAACAACTTCTGCCAGCAGTTTGCAAGCACTAGTGTTGAACCATATAGTTTATATGTTTGTGTTTTGATGATGTCAAGGTGTTTTATATTTTATATACTTATTGCGTGTAATCGTTTGTCTAAGTGCTTCAGAATCAACTTATTACAAGCGAGCAACAAAGAAGATTGTGATGATAGTATGAAATGTTCGAGCCTCTATTCAAGATCAAACGATATAAAGATTCATTCAAGATTTATATGAAGACGAAGTCCGTTTAAAGATTAATCAAGCTTGGATGATGAAGTAGCCTATACTCCAAGATCTCCTTGAATATTAGAATAGTATAGGTGATTATCTCGTAATGATAATCAAGAATGAGTTTCTTGAATTGGTAAAGTTATAGCTTTGCAGCAATAACATTACTAGTAAAAGAGCTCAATGTTATAACTCTCCTACTATAACATTGAGATGCTGAGTTTATTATACACGACTTATAATGTTTCAAAAATTGTTTTGAAAATTGTTTAAAGTTTATTTTAAATGTTTTGATAAAAGTATTTATTTAATTAAGCGCGGTTTAGTGCGGAGTTTGGTTTTATGTTGGACGTTGATTAGTAGTCGTGTTGGGTCAACTTATGAGTTGGACCATGCTACTAATTAGGGTTTCAACAAAGCTTCTCCTAAAACCTAAATTCTAACCCATATATTGAGCTAGGGTTTGCACGAGTCACGAGGCTTATGAGCCGTGACATCTCGTGTTACCTAGGGTATATTTGGTAAAGATTTTATTCTGTAATAATATCTTTACATATCTTATATATCTTACTTAATATATTTGTTTATGATAAAAGATATTCTTGTTTTAAGAAATCTTATCATATCTTAGAATTTATAGTAAAGATAATATTTGAATAGATTATATTCTATCTTTTGGAATCTTCTTTATTATCTTTTAAGGCTTTTAGGAAAGAGATAATAGAAGATATGATTTTTTAACATATCTCTTTTATTCGGCCAATTAGGGTTTCTATAAACCGAATTGCCTTGCTCTTTCTTTCCTATAAATACTTTGCTCTTTACAACATTTAAAGTAGAGACCTTAAGCATAAAAATTGATTTTAATTTTATAAAGCAAACCGTGTGTTTTCAAGCAGAAAAACGATTTGTTATTATTGAAAGGTCGTGTGTTTTAAACTCGTATACTCGTTCTTATTATTATCATTATAAGATAATAGTGCTTAGTTGATTTCTTACTTTTTCATTAACGTGAACCTTTGCAAGAATCATTAATGCTTTCTTATTAGCGTAAGTTAGTCACTTGAGTATTTAACGGTACTCATTGAGTTACAGCTAGAGTTAGTTGTACGAGTTGAGTTAGTAAATTTGTAATCCGTAGAAAGCTACTAAATTTATTAATCGAGAATAGTGGGCGTAGGTTTCGACTTGTGAAACTGAACCACTTCAAAAACCGTATGTCTCCTCTCTTTCATTCGTTCGTTTACTTTGTTTTAATCGTTCATTAGTTGATTAGTTAAAGTTTAATCAATAAACTTTAAATAATCAATTATATACACATGATCGAAAAAGCTTTCAAAAGTTTTAAATCCTCAATTCACCCCCCCTCTTGAGTATTTCGGATCAATAGACTCTTCAATTGGTATCAGAGCCTCGTGCTCTTGATTGCCTAACCGCAAAGAGGCTGATCTATCTTGTTTTTCATTTATCTTATCGTTTTATATTCCGCTGCCTATCACGTGATAAATGGATTCCAAATATCTCAAGTGTCCCATCTTTGATGAGAAATATTATGGATTGTGGAAAAACATGATGACTCATTATGTGAAGAGTCACGATTGGGAGTGCTGGTGGATTATCCAAAACGGACCGCACAAAATTCATGTGGCATCCGACGAAGGCACTACCTATGAAAAGAAAGAAGAGGACTATGTCGAGGCCGACTACAAGAAGGCCGAAAAGAACTTCAAAGCAATAAGTCTCCTGCAAAACGGAATGACTTCTACAGAGTTTGATCGGTTTTCTTCATGCTCTACGGCCAAGGAGATATGGGATGGGCTTGAACTAGCTTATGAAGGTACTTCCATTGTTAGGAAGCACCGAATAGATTTGCTTATGCAAAAATATGAGCTATTCATTATGGAGCCTAATGAGTCCTTAGATAGTATGTCCGCAAGGTTTTCAAGCATCATAAACGAACTGAAAAACCTAGGAAGGAAATTCAGTACTGAGGACATTGCTAGAAAGGTTCTTAGGAGCCTGACTACGAAGTGGCCTGCTAAAGTCACTGCAATGGAGGAATCACGAGATCTTGAAAATCAATCCTATCAAGAACTCATCGGTGCTCTTATGGCCCATGAAATTACTCTTAACAAGGATGACGCTGAACCAAGCCGTAATAAGAGTATGGCCTTAAAGAGCGAAGAAGTTGACTCTGAACTAGAGGATGAAACTGTTCTGTTTGCACGCCGTTTCAAAAATAAGATATTTCGAAACAAACAAACAAAATCATCCTACAACAACAACAACAAGTCATCCAAGAAAAAGGTTACTGAATCAAAGTCGTCCTTCGCAAATAGAGGTTGCTTCAAGTGTGGAAAATATGGTCATATGATCAAGGATTGCCCAACATGGGAGAAGATTAAGGACAAGACAAAACGTGAGAAGACAAAGAGAGAATTCAAACAAGTTATGATGGCTTCGTGTTGGGGAGACCTTGACTCAGAAGATGACGAGGAATCTGAAGACGACGAAGTTGCCAACCTCTGTCTCAGCAGCGTTAGTCTTGACCTAATCTCCGAAAGCGACGATGAAAGCACAAACTCTCAATCAAATTATTGCTTTCTCGGAGAATCAGACGAAGATGATGATGAAGAGGTAAGTTATCTTGAGCTTAAAAAATGTGTTAAGAAATTATCTAAAAGTGCTTTAATTGAATTCTTTGAACAATCTCTTGATAAGTGTCACGAACAGGACTTGGAGCTAAAAAATCTAAAGGAACAGATTCTTGAAATTGCAGAAGAGAATCATACTCTGAAGGCCAAAGCTAAGAAGTTAAAATCTAAGGTTATAGCTGAGAAAGCAACAACGTTAGATTCAACTATGGCTGAAAAGAAGGAATTAGAGTCCAAAGTTATAGCTAATGAAGCTATAACTTCAGACCTAAAGCTTAACATCAAGCACCTTCAAGCCAAAGTTATAGCTAATGAAGCTATAACTTTAGAACTTAGAAAAGCCAAAGAACATTTGGAAAGTAAGGTCACATCTGATGAAGCAGTGATCTTAGACCAAAAGAAAGAGATAGATTCCCTCTCAAAGCAATTAAAGGAATCTAAGGCCGACATGATCAATGTTAAGAAACAACATTTCGATGTTGTATTCCTTCTTAACAAACGATTCCCAGACTTTCGTGATAACTTTAAGAAAGATAATGATGTAGATCACACGAAATGTCAAGAGGAAATTAAAACCCTAAAAGACCTACTTCTTCATGCTATAAAGGTCCATGTTAAGTGGAAAGGTAGCACAAAAGTCCTAAACTTCCTAACCGAACAATCTGACAATAATATGAAGATGGGGTTAGGACATGAGTGCTACAGCCGTAGAGATCACTCTAAATGCAAATCAACACCTTCGGATTTTGATTTCAGAAAAAGGAAGTATGCTGATCTTCCTGAATACCTGATTTGCAATTACTGTGGTCATACGGGTCACATCCAAATCAATTGTGTCGAAAAGGCTCATGATATACGAAAAAATGCCGACCATGCTAAAACTGTTGACACAGTTGATGAGAATGATGAAACCCCCATTAAGGAACCTAACAAAGAAAGGAACAATAAATTTTGTTGGTTCTATGACATGGCCTTTGACTACAGCAAGAAACCTAGAACCTCACAAAACCCTTGTCGATCTCAACCTAGTAAACCTATTCACAAGGGAAATAGTCATGAAAGACCTAGAGAAATTCCTAGACCAAGAGAAAACCTGTTTTGTGTGGATTTTGCGCAAGGCGAAATCAGGTCAGGGTAGAGTTGTGTAAGGTTAACTAACTCTAGATGGTCTATTGGTCAAGTCGTCAGGGTCAAATATAAAGCTGTAAATATAATAATAATAACAATAACGAGACAAAGAGTTTTGTACGTGGAAAACCCTTGAATGGGAAAAAAGCCACGGGAACCAAGCCAGGAGAGGATTTCACTATGTAATTGGGAGAATTAAGTGTATGATAATGACAATGTCTAATATCTTTCTAACTATATGTGGACGTATGCTTTTTCTTGTGCAAGGATGAGATGATCCCAATGTCTTCAAAAGTGTTCCTTATATAAGCTCTAATCTTGAACGGCTGCCTGATACTGTATTGAATGCGGATTATTCTCCATTATTGCCTGTAATAATTGCTAATATTCCTCCCTTAATTACTGCATTTACTGCGAGATCTTCTCATTCAATGCTGCGTATATAGTCCTTTTATAATACGCGTTTATGGGCTAATATCGTCCTGATATTTTGACCGTTGTCCTGTCCATGGCCTGGCGCCTGTCTTCATGTGTACTGATAGCCTGACATCCCGACGGATACTGGCAGGTGTTTAGACGAGATATCGATCGGGAGGAGCATGGATTTCAGTGCCTAACAATTGCCCCTTATCTCCTTATTTTCAGTGTGCCAGGACGAAAAAATGAGGAGATAACTTTATTTTTAGGAAGATTACCCAACGGTTAAATTATGTCCAGTCAGTTTCCTATAACGGCTATTTTACTGCAGTTTACGACGCGTGTAAGATTTACTGCAACTTCCTTAATGATTATCCACTTCCTTTGCGGTTGAAACCCTAATCTTCTCCACTATAAATACCTGTGTGCTTCATTATGTTGAACTCCACCAAAATAATTCTTCTTATTTCTCTTTTATTAATCTTTCTCTCTAGTTCCCTTAATTACCAGTTTCTTCAATCTTCGATCAATTCTTCATAATTTTTCAACAATGGCTGCAAAAAGGAAGTCTACCAGGGCAGCAACTCCTTCAACCCCTCCTTCCCAGAATCCCGAAGGGACTTCTTCTGAGAATTTACCTTCTTCTTCTGCTGCTCAACCTTCCACGATCAGTAAGCCGAGTGATTCTCCATTGGAGATGATCTCAATATTCCATGGTGACTTTCAATTCAAGCCTACGAAGGCTTTAAATGAGGATTAGTGTCTTGCAAACCGGTTGAAGCCTGAGTTTGAGAAGGTGATGAAGGATAAGGGAATCATCCCTGCTGATACTGAAGTCTGGATCCCTGAGAGCTCTCCTATCAGGGCCGACTGGGCTTGTCCTGGTTGGTTCTGTATTCATGACTGGGCTTTCAGGGCAGGTTGTAAGCTTCCCTTTTCCCCTCTTATGGTTGAGGTTATCAAGGAGATTGGTGTTCCATCTTATCAGTTGATGCCTATGGTGTGGAAGGCTGTGTGTTCCATTGAGAATCTCTGTAAAAAGCACAATATTTCTTTTTCTCTTGATGATTTGAAGGCTTGTTATGCCGTTAAAACCAATAGTCTTGGCCGTATAAGTTTTAAGGTCAGGGCTTCTACTACTGCTCTTTTGAGCAACCTGGACGATGGCCATGACAAAAAGGTCTGCTGGGTACATGTTTGTCAGGACCAATTTTGTGAGTCCTGACCTGGCGTATTTAAATCATGAGGCTTGCGTTGCTGGTGAGTCTTTTAGTTTTTCTCTTTGCCCTGCATGTTTTACTTGTTAGTAAAAATAAAATGAAGTTTATTATAAGTCATACCTCTCACGTGTGTAGTTGATGATTGGGTTACTGAAACTGAGTATCCCACTGCCAATATTTCTGCTTTCCTTGCTATTCCTCCTTTGGAGAGGTCTTGGCCTCTCTGTTGTGGGGTTGGTCACCTTCCTCGCTGCTTGAAGGTCGACGGTCTTTGCGCTGGGCGGCTAAACCTTCTGGGGTTGTTAGTGCCACTACCTCAGGCAGTAAGTCTATCTTAGTCTATCTTTTCTTTTTACTTTGGCTTCCTGACAATGTTTGGTTTATATTGCTAATATAGTATTTCATGTTGTAGCCACCAGGTCATCTACCCGCCTTGCCAGGTTTGGCATGGCTGACCTTTTAGCCAGGCTGGCTGCGATCAAGGAGGAAGGTTCCCAGGGAAGTGGAGGTGCTAAACCTGTTATAGATTTGACTGAACAATCTGATGCTGCCAAGGTCACTGATGTACCTGCTGCCCCTGCTGAAACAAGTTCAGCAGCCCAAAAAAAGGAAAATTGAAGATGTTGACATTTCTGCCCCGGTCAGGGAAGTGAAAGTCAGGGTGGACAATATGGAGGCTGCTAGGGTGAAGATCTGGGATTATGCTGCTTCTAGATTGATAGAGTGATGTCGTCGGGTCACATCCAATCAAACACATTTATAATACTCAACATACAACTAGTTAGTGGTAAGTCGAGGTCGATCCATGGGACGGTGTGCTTTGGGTTCTAAGTCTATCTATCTCAATTTATGCTAGTGTCACAATTTGTTTGGGTTTGTAGTTGTGTCTAGGCTAATGCAAGCAATAAAGTAAAGTAAACAATGAAAGGAAGGATGTAAACAAATGATTAAAGGTGCTAGGATGTCATGGGGTCAAAGGGGATTCATGGTGTTGATCATACAAACATGTTCACAAAGTTGCAAGCAATTAATGTTGTGGAGAAACCGAGTTGGTTTATATCTTACGGTTCTTAGGAAGAGTTGGGTCCCGGAGCCGAATCGATTAGATTGTACAACACCTACAAGTCAACTTACTTTCCTCCTAATCAACTTCTATGCATGGTCTAACAAGACTCGAGTTGGTTTATATCTTACAAGTCAAGTTGATTAAATAATAGATGGTTGTAAATGCAAGGATTCATAGGCTTAGCATTTCATCAAACATAACATGTGCATAAAGTTGACATCACAACAAGCAAGCAATTTAATCATGTGAACATATTAGATTAAGCATGAATCAATCCCATGTTTATTTCCCTTAATTACCCACTAATCCTAGCTAAGTAAGTACTCACTCATTATCATGGGAAACATGTCAATAATGGTGTCAAACATCACAACAAGTATAAACATGATAATAGAATGAAGAAATGAACAATAAAGATTAAAGAGTAAATGAATTGTACCAAACTTGAGATGATCCAAATAATAAAGCAAAGAATAATAGAAGAAACTTGATTGATTGATGAAGGGTTGTCAATCCTCCAATAATAACCCAATAATCTTCAATTACCCAATAATAAACTTGAATAATAAACTTGAACAATAATTAAGGAGAGATTAATGTGAGATTTGTGGAAAGATTAAAGAGTAATCTATTCTAATCTACTCCTAATCTAATCCAAGAAAGCTTGATTTAATCTAAGGAAATTTTCTACTCTAAAAACTTGATGATTTGATTATTACAAATGGGGTATATATAGTAGGGATTCACTAGGTTAACTAAGGCTAAATTAGTAATTACACTTTTTAGATTTGAGCAGGGAAACGCCGATATTATTCGAAGGATGGGCATCTTTCATTGAGGCTTGAAGAAGACGAAATTGTGCTGCCTTGGAATCCGGGCGTCTTTAGCACGGGACGGGCGGATTCTGTGGTCTGGGCCCGGGCGTCTTCGAGAGAAGACGGGCGGATTCTGGAGATTCTGCCCGGGCGTCTTTGGGGGAAGACGGGCGTCTTCTGAGAAGACGGGCGGATTCCTGAGAAGACGGGCGGAATCTCTTCCAGTGAATTTTCTTGTTTTTCCCAGCCAAAAGACGGGCGTCTTGAGGGGAAGACGGGCGTCTTGGCGAACAACTTCTTTGTTTGAGCTCGGATTGTAAAACGGACGTCATTTTCTCATCCGGACTGCTATTGGAGTGATTCAAAAGCCTAGATCACTTGTTTTTTCGACGCCGTTCCATCTAGCATATTTTCAGAGCCAAAGGAGCAACCCTTGGTTCGGTTTTCGAGCAATTTCTTCTTGTAATGCCTTCCCTCTCGTCATTCTTACTTTTAACCCTTTGATCCTTCTATATACACTTTATTCCTACATCTTTGGTCATCATTCTTGCCTCCTCTTCATACTAGTCCATCTAATATCATCAATATGCTTCCAAATATGCACGAAAGACGGGAATTTCCGCCTTATTATCTCCTTTTCTACAAAACATATGAAATGCGATAGAAAAGCAAATAGAAAGGTTTTGACGGATAAAATGGCCATGAAATATTATAATAGTATGCAAAATAGGCTCAATTAGGGGACTAAATGTGCGCAAATAATGGTCACATCAAATATCTCCAAACCGAACCTTTACTCGTCCCGAGTAAAGAGGTGACTAAAACTAGACCTTTATTTAAACTATCCTACTAATATAACCGATATGAGACAATTAGCGGGGCTCACTCCGCCCCTTCAACTCACAACAAGACAACCATGAGGTAGGATGCTTTCTTGCAAGGCAAGGTGGGTCTTGCCAAAATGGCGACACATCCAAACATTAAGCACACAAAATCAAGTAATGGATGCATCTACAAAAGAATAGCCACTTTCCTCATCTAAGTGGCGGAAATTATCTACAAGGGAAGCAATTCAAGGGTACACACTCCTTCATAGATGCAATTTCTTCAAACTACTAAGCCTAGAAGGATACCAATAAATCACCTCCAAGTTGTGTCAAGCTAGGGTACCTTTGTCCTCAATCGTTAAATGCTTTTGTCAAGAACAGACTCCCTATGGTGTTAGAAACACTGGAGGATCGCGGAATTCCCCCTCTTGCCTAGACAAGAAGAAGGGTCGTCCCCTCTCTACCATGCACAAAAATGGATACGATGGATAAAGGGATCAATAGATATTTGAGTTTCACTTTGGGAGTTTGCCTTTGTTTTTTGTTTTTTCCCCCCAATTTCTTGTGGCATTTGACATTTGAGAACACTTTCTTGCCATTTCTTTTTTATTTTTGGCATTTCAACACTTGACAACTTTTCAACTTTTCTTTGCATTTCTTTTGAACATTTTCAAAGTCACCCCATATGTAGTGAGGGTGCCTTATATTTGAAGCTTTAGGAGTTTATTTTTGCTCCTCTTTTCATTTGATGCATTTTTGCAAACTTTCTTTCACTTTTCATTTCATTGAACTCAAATCAATTTCTTTTTGTGCCCATTCCCTTTGATGACAAAAATGTATGGTAGAACATGGATGAATGATGGTTGCATGGTTTCAAGGGTCACCTTGGAATAAACGGTAGCCAAGGAGTTATCACACCACAAGGTACTCTTGACTAGGCCTTAATCCATGGGTCAAAGGATACTAGCATGACACATCCTAGGGTGTTTTACAAGTATTCTAACAAGCAAAGTCTTAAGAAGAAAAAGCATCTACTAGGGCCTATATACATTTGTCAAGCTTCCCAAGTAGACGGTTTCGCAAAATTTTTCTAACATGCAAACTACATGCCATGATGCAACTAACATATAAACATCCTAATGCAAGTGATTCTACCAACTAATATGACATATAAACTAAATACAAGTCCTAAATTCACATTGTTTATACGCATCAATCAAAATAAAGCCACATAGTCATTAACATAAAGAGGAAAAAGGAGATTGGAAAGATCATACCATGCGGTCTTCAATATCCTCATGTCTCGGATGTGGCGTAGTCGATCAATGTGAACGAGGATGAACAAACACAATATATACAAAACAATATATACATGACTACACTACAAAGGAAATGAACATGTTTTTGGATTTTTCAATTTTTCAAATTTTTATGGGTTTTGTTTTTATGAAATTAAAAGACATATTTTTGTATTTTTGAAAAAATTTTCAATTTTTATGCATTTTGGAATATAAATTCCCATCTCCCACTTTATTTTGGACATTGTCCTCAATGTACATGTAGGAGTAGGAATGAAAAAGAAATACATGTTTTTGAATTTTTTTTTTTTGATTTTTTGAAATAAAGTACAAATACAATATGATATGAATGCATGCATGCTCTAACTAAATGCAATTCTATATGACATATATAACAAATGAATGCAATCTAAACTATATGATGCATGTTTTCTAGTAGACTATGGTCACCTATGATCAAACCTCCCCAAACCGATTTAAACACTATCTCTAGTGTAGAAAAGAATAGGATTGGTCATTAGTGACTATGCATGAATTCTAATCTATATGCAACTATCTACATGAATTATGTTAGATATATTACAATGCAACTATACTATGTGAACTAACTAATGTAAATGCAATATGAAATATAATACAAATGCAAGCTTAATGTATATGTAAATAACTAAATGCAAGTGGAAATGTAATGCAAAGTCAAAGGAAAGGATATCTTACAGATGGTGGTTTGAAGGAGGACTGCACCAAACTCATTCCTTGTTGAAATTCTTGTCCATAGAGCTCAAGGCTCTTAAAAGAAGATCAAAAGATTGTGAACAAGCTCCAAATAAGCACAAGTATGGTTTGCTTAACTTCAAGACGAAGCTTGGCCAAAAGAATTTGTCATTCATTGTTGTTTTCTTCCTCTTATTGGCACTTGGATATTCACGATGTTTCAAACCAATTAGCCCATGATTCCTTTCATCACTAGGTATGAAGTATGGTTTATTTTCGTCCGGAGACTTCCACTTACCACCTTCTCTTTCACTTTCGGTGATGATGATAGCATTTGAATTTATCAATCCTTCATGAGTAGAAGGAGAATCCTTATGACCTTGATGACCGAGTACCTTAGGAGTTGAGATTGTGGGTGCCAAACCTCCACAAGCACGTTCATTTGCAATTTTGTTCTTGAGCTTCTCCACCAAGTACCCTTTATATGATGTTTTGACCTTTTGGAGAAGGTCCACCCTATCATCTCCAACAATCATAGGTTCCATGGTGGGTGCGAAAAGGTCTTCATGGTCAATAGAAAAGAGGAATTCATCTTCTTCATGGAAGCATACCTCAAATTTCTCAAGGATGGGCTCCTCAAGTAAGGCAATCTCACAACTCCATTCCTCTTCTTCAATGCAAGACATATATTCGGCACAAGCTTCTTCCATAGGCTTGTCATCGTCGCTATCTCCATAAGAATCATAAATGGGGGCTTCACTCCTCTTCACCAACTCTTTCTCCAACACCTTAATGTTCACATGAAAAGTCACACCCTCATACTCACAAAGGCTAAGAGTATTTGGCTTACTCAACCTCATGTCTTCATCATCAAATACCACACTTTCATACTCACAAGAGCTCAAGGAAGTTGACTCTTTCCACTTCACATCTTCTTCATCAAAGGTCATTGCCTCAAATTCACATTCATGTTCAATGCTCAAGGATTGGTGGGGAGTGTTTATTATGGTTGCTTTCATTTGGGCAATTTTAATTGCCAACTCCTCACCATGGGTAACAATGCTTTGGAGAACATTGTTCCTATTTTGGCTCTCCTCTAGAATTTATGTGAAGAAATTTTGTTGGTCTCCCATCATTTGGAGAACCATATCTTGAATGTCAAAGTTGGGCTCATCTTTTTGTTGTGGGTGGGTGTGAAAGTGCTCATATTGTGACATTTGGAATTGGTTGCAAAGTGAGTTTTGGGTGGGTGGTTGTTGTTGATATTGGATGTGGTGATTTTGGTGGGAAAAGTTGGGGTAGTGGTTAGGATTTTCATTGTACAAATAGTAAGGTAGGTTTGTGTTGACTTGCTCCTCAAACTCCCCATACCCATAGTCATACTCAAAAGATCCAACATATACTCCATGTGTCAAGTCTTGAGCCATCATAGCTAAGACAAGGAAACAACTACAAGCATGGAAACTACACAAAAACGGTAAGAACAATCCTTGAGGAACAAGTTCCTCAAGGTGAAAGCAAAATCAAAATAGACAAACAAGTAAGAACTTAATCACATAGCACCATCCCCGGCAACGGCGCCATTTTGATAGAGTGATGTCGTCGGGTCACATCCAATCAAACACATTTATAATACTCAACATACAACTAGTTAGTGGTAAGTCGAGGTCGATCCATGGGACGGTGTGCTTTGGGTTCTAAGTCTATCTATCTCAATTTATGCTAGTGTCACAATTTGTTTGGGTTTGTAGTTGTGTCTAGGCTAATGCAAGCAATAAAGTAAAGTAAACAATGAAAGGAAGGATGTAAACAAATGATTAAAGGTGCTAGGATGTCATGGGGTCAAAGGGAATTCATGGTGTTGATCATACAAACATGTTCACAAAGTTGCAAGCAATTAATGTTGTGGAGAAACCGAGTTGGTTTATATCTTACGGTTCTTAGGAAGAGTTGGGTCCCGGAGCCGAATCGATTAGATTGTACAACACCTACAAGTCGACTTACTTTCCTCCTAATCAACTTCTATGCATGGTCTAACAAGACTCGAGTTGGTTTATATCTTACAAGTCAAGTTGATTAAATAATAGATGGTTGTAAATGCAAGGATTCATAGGCTTAGCATTTCATCAAACATAACATGTGCATAAAGTTGACATCACAACAAGCAAGCAATTCAATCATGTGAACATATTAGATTAAGCATGAATCAATCCCATGTTTATTTCCCTTAATTACCCACTAATCCTAGCTAAGTAACGACTGATCGAGGCCATTTCGTGTTCACAATTAAGTATATGTGGTCGTTGGTCAATGGTCGATACAAAACACAATTTATACTTCACAAACAACTCTACAATTAGTAAAGAGGCAAGTAAAGGTCGGATCCCAAGGGACGAGTATTGAAATGAGAATTCTATTGTAACTAGTGGTGTCTAGGGGTGTCACAAATTGGGTTGATGCAGAAGGTTACTAAACTAGAATAACAATGAAAATAAACTAGCAAGATGAATAAAATAAGGGGTGTAAACAATTGATTAAAAGCACTAGGGTGTCATGGGATCATAGGGGAATCATGGGATATGATCATACAAACATGTTCTCAAATTATAAGCAAGCAATTATTGTTGTGATGGATTGAGTTGGGTTATATCTTACAATCCTAGGAAATTTTGGGTCCCGGAGCCGAATCGATTAGATTGTACAACACCTACAAGTCGACTTAATCTTTCCTACTCAACACATTCATGGTCTAACAAGACTCGAGTTGGGTTATGTCTTACAAGTCTCATTGAAAAGATAGAAGATGATAGTAAATGCAAGGATTCATAGGCTTAGCATTTCATCAAATATAACATGTGCATGTATTAAGATCAAAACAAGCAAGCAAATAAGATATGAAAGCATATTGATTTAAGCATGAATCATTCCCCATGTTGGTTTCCCTAATCACCCATTAAACCCTAGCTAAGAGACTACTCACTCATTATCATGTTGATCATGCTAGCAAGGTTGTCAATCATACCAACAATATGAAACATGATGAATAAATGAAAGTAATTAACAATAATTAAAAAGGGATTAAGAGATTATACCTACTAATGATTCCAATAATAAAGCAAGAATAATAGAAGTACTTGAATCCTAGATTGAGAGGTTGTCAATCTCCCAATAATAACCCAAATAATCTTCAATTACCCAAAATAAAGGAAGAACAAGAGAGAGATTAAAGAACTAAAACTTGGATTAAAACTTGATTAATACTTGATTACAATATTGAAGAGAGATTTGATTGATATTAACTACACTAATTATTGATAAAAAGAACATGCTCCTCTAATTAGCCTAATGGGGTATTTATAGTGAAAATTAGGGAGGATGCATTAGGGTTAACTAAGGGCTAAACTAGTAATTACACTTTTTAAGTTGAGCAAGGAGGACCCGGTATTTTCTGAGAGAAGGGCTTCTCTTTTCGTAGCTTGAAGAATGAAATCCGTGCTGTGCAAGAATCCGTGCGGATTAGAGTCGGGACGGCCGGATTTGGGCTGTGCAATCCGAGCGGATTCAGGAGAGGGACGCTCGGATTGTTGAGGGGGAATCCGAGCGGATTCCAAGGAGGGACGCTCGGATTGTGCTGGCTGGATGGGCGGATTGTCTGCAATCCGTTCGGATTGTTGGTCAGCGTCAATTCTTCTTCTTTTCTTCCCTTTTCTTCATAAATTCTTTGTGGATTTCCTTGGGGACGCAAGGATCCTTTCTCAACATTGTTCTTCTACTATGATATGTACAAAGGCCTTCTAGTCTTGTCTCTTCTTGATGCTTGGTCATTGAATACGATCAATTTAGCCTCGTTTTGCCATGAAAATGCAAGATTCTTACTCCTTTCCTACCAAGGGATCAAAATCTCAAAGGATATGCAAAACAAAGAACTAAAGATAAGAAATGACCCAAATAGGCACTAAAAAGCATGGAAACAATGGTAATTCGGGGGCTAAATATGCGCCAATTATGGTCACATCAAATATCCCCAAACCGAACCTTTGCTCGTCCCGAGTAAAGAGGTGACAAAGACTAGGACCAAAACTAACCTATCCTAATAATAATAGCCGATATGAGACAATTAGCGGGTCTCACTCCGCCCCTTCAACTCACAACAAGACAACCATGAGGTAGGATGCCTTCTTGCAAGGCAAGGTGGGTCTTGCCAAAATGGCGACACATCCAAACATTAAGCACATAAAAAAATCACATAATGGATGCATCTACAAAAAGAATAGCCACTTTCCTCATCTAAGTGGCGGAAATTATCTACAAGGGAAGCAATTCAAGGGTACACAATCCTTCATAGATGCAATTTGTTCAAACTACTAAGCCTAGAAGGATACCAATAAATCACCTCCAAGTTGTGTCAAGCTAGGGTACCTTTGTCCTCAATCGTTAAATGCTTTCGTCAAGAATAGACTCCCTATGGCGTTAGAAACACTGGAGGATCGCGGAATTCCCCCTCTTGCCTAGACAAGAAGAAGGGTCGTCCCCTCTCTACCATGCACAAAAATGGATAAGATGGAAAAGGGATCGATAGTATTTGAGTTTCATTTTGGGAGTTTGCTTTCATTGTTGTTTTTCCCCCCAATTTCTTGTGGCATATAACATTTGAGAACACTTTCTTTTTGGCATTTCTTTTCATTTTTGGCTTTTCAATACTTGACAACTTTTTTGCATTTCTTTTTGAACATTTTCAAAGTCACCCCAATTAGTAACGAGGGTGCCTTGTATTTGAAGCTTTAGGAGTCTATTTTTGCTCCTCTTTTCATTTGATGCAATTTTGCAAACTTTCTTTCACTTTTCATTTCTTTGAACTCAAATTGATTTCTTTTTTTTTTTGTGCCCATTCCCTTTTGTTGACAAAAATATGGTAGAACATGGATGAATGATGGAGGTATGCATGGTTTCAAGGGTCACCTTGGAATAAACGGTAGCCAAGGAGTTATCACACCACAAGGTACTCTTGACTAGGCCTTAAACCATGGGTCAAAGGATACTAGCATGACACATCCTAGGGTGTTTTACAAGTATTCTAACAAGCAAAGTCTTAAGAATAAAAAGCATCTACTAGGGCCTATATACACTTGTCAAGCTTCCCAAATAGACGGTTTCGCAAAATTTTTCTAACATGCAACTACATGCCATGATGCAACTAACATATACACATCCTAATGCGAATGATTCTACCAACTAATATGCCATATAAACTAAATGCAACTCCTAAATTCACATTGTTATACCGCATCAATCAAAATAAAGCCACATAGTCATTAACATAAAGAGGAAAAAGGAGATTGGAAAGATCATACCATGCGGTCTTCAATATCCTCATGTCTCGGATGTGGCGTAGTCAATCAAAGTGAACAAGGATAAAACAAACACAATATATACAAGACAATATATACAAAGGAAATGAACTTGTTTTTGGGTTTTCAAATTTCAAATTTTTATGATTTTTAAAATTTTTCAATTTTTATGGGTTTTTGAATAAAAGTTAAGTGTTAGAATTCCCATCCCCACACTAATATGGGCATTGTCCTCAATGGCCAAAATGATGGAAATTATGCAAAGATGATGCATGATTTCTATACTAAATGCAATTCTACACTAAGTTATACTACATGATGCATGGTTTTTGTTATGACGGAGAGGATAATTTAGATTACCTCCCGTTGTGTATGCATCAACTTCCCCAAACCAAATAAGACACTATTGCTAATGTCAAAGCATTGGGGTAGTTCATGCACACACTATGCTATGCATGAGACTAGTTTTGTCATTTTGGATTTTACAAATGGGAACAATAAAGAACACCTCAATGGTACCGAGGTGTGAGTCCTTTGATGTTGCTAGGACTAAACCAACAATGATCAAAATGAAATAAAATACAAAGAGATATAGACAAACCATGGGAGTGTAGGAGTCTCCAAGGCTTGCTAGTCCTCCATCATGCTATCATCATCACCACTTCCCTCATGAGAAGTGGTCACATTGCCACTTTCCTTGGCACTTTATTCTTCACTTTCTTCCTCATCTTGTTCATCATCATCTTCACCATCTCTTTCTCCATCTCCACTTGCTTCTTCCTCAATATTATCATCAATTTCTTCATCATTTCCAACAACCTCATTGTCTTCCACCACGTCCCTAGATGCACCCGGAAACAAGGCTTCTTTATCCGCCCAACTAGGCAAAGGACAAGATGGATCAAGGAGTCCTTGCCTAGCTAAATGTAGGAGGGGAGGATATTGAGCCAAATATGCATTCTTCCGATCTTCATAAGCTTGCTTGTGCATGGCTTGCATAAGAAGAGTGACATAGTCTTTCCCAATTTCAACTCCTTCCGGTTTGAACTCTTCATACACAAAGGGGTAAGGCGGTATAACAATGGAAGAGGAGGGGGTTTCATGATCACCCTTTTGTTGTTGAATGATGTACTCGGCTTCTTCGGATAGGGGAAGTAGATAGTTGGTCCGGTGGACACTTAGACGACAAATCTTCGCGGGTAAAGTGAATGATCGAGCCTCACTAGTAAGCCATCCACACTTAGTGTCAAGGGGGTTTTGAGCAACCCACTTGAACTTGTTAATCATGATAGGCATATCAATAAGATGGCCACCTTCCTTTGCCTTGTACTTGCTATCCTTATTGAAATTAGGATCAAAGTGCTTGGCTAGGACCGTGACTAGGCCGCCATTAACAATAACGGTTGTACCCTTCTTCCCACTATCAACATGGAGCCATCTATCAACCAATAGCCTCAAAGAATTGAAAGGCTTGGTATGGATTCTTCCGACATTCAAAGCCGATTCAAGGAGAATAAAATCAAGTCTTGTGAAATGATTGGTGTCTTTCCTAGCAATTATGGTATTTCCCACAACTTTGTGCCATACTCTTATGCCCGGATGATGGACCAAAAGAGCACGACAAGCATGAAAATCATCAAATTTCTTCCCGGAGATTGCCTCCCAAAGAGGCTCGGGGTCATACTTTCCATAATGCTTAAGATATCTCGATTCATCGCTAAGACACAAAATTTCACCTAATTCCTTAAAGGTAATGCGTCTACTAATGTTAGCTAGACGAAACTCAAGATTTTCCCTATCCTCAACTTTTGTGACTTTTAAAGAACTTAAGAATTCCAAGACAAGGGAAGGGTATGTCAATTCCTTTGTTTCAAACAATTTCTTCAAACCCATGGCATTGAAAAAGGCTTTTGTTTGTTCAAGAACACCCAATTTCTCCAAAGCATCTTTACATATGAATTTGGTGGATTGAATTGATTTCATAGCAAACTTGGCAAATGTCTTTCTATGGGTATCGGAAATAAAAGTTACCTCCGGATAATGCAAGAGTTGATCGACACGGAGTAGAAGGTGATGCTCCCATAGAAGTTTGTTGTTGTTGTTGCACTTCCAAGTTTGGTGTTGATACCACCATTGCCAAAGCTTTCTTTGTTTGGAGAGCTTTTTGCCTTTGAGAGAGAGCCTTTGCCTTTGGTGCCTTTGTTGCACCCTTTGTCCTTGCCATTTGATGAACTAACCAAGAAAAGAATCAAAAATCTTCAATTTGTAGAATGCCCAAATCGATTTGAAGGTGAAAGGCTTTGCCTTTATGAAAACAAAAATCGACTCAAAGGTTGAATATTTTGTTCTTGGTTTTGATTTTTATTGAAGATGGAGTGATTGATTTGTTGTTTGAAGGATGGTTTGATTTGATTTTGGTGGATTTTGTTGAGGGTTTTTGTTTTTGTGATGGGGAGGATGAGGGTTTTGATGTTTAGGGTAGTGTTTATGAATGAATGAATGAAGGAATGAAGGTGGGAGGGTAATTAAAGAAGTCGAAATTTTCGAAAACGCAGGGGCAATCCGTGCGGATTAGGCCCAATCCGTGCGGATTCTCGCAGCCTTCAAAATTTTTTAAGCTCGCCTAAAGACGGGCGGATTTTGGGGAATCCGCTCGGATTCTTCTGTGATGGGACGGGCGGATTTGCTTCAGACGGACGGATTTTCCCCGCAGAAATTTCTTTGTTTTCTTCACCGCAAAGACGGGCGTCTTCTTCACAAGACGGACGGATTTCATGAGACAGGCGTCTTCCCAAATCCGCTCGGATTCTTCAACGATCAAGAAATTTTCAATTTCAGCCAGCCAGACGGGCGTCTTTTGGTCGACGCTCGGATTGTTGAAGACGGGCGGATTTTGTACAATCCGCTCGGATTCTGGTCCTTTGTACCCGGATTCATTCCATTCGTGCACAATGCATTTCTCTTTACCATTCTTCCATTCTTCTTCATTTCTTGTGTTCTTCATTGTGGGGGTACTACTAAGGCATGAATAGCCTAGGCAATTCCCATCCCCACACTAAGGTAAGGCACTACACATCAATTGAAATCGTTAGTCCCTCCCTCACTTCTCTCTTACATGACAATTATTTTGATCAAAGTAAATAAAAATCCAAAAATGACAAAAAATGCAATACAAGAATTGAAATGTAAGTTAGGGAGTTAGAAATATTTACAAGTGGTGGTTTAGGGAGGACTCCACCAAACTCTCATTCTTGATGAGATGTCAAGGGGGCATGTTCAAGGTGTTGTTGATGTTGCTCAACACCTTGAAGAAGTAATCAAAAGCTTGTTCATTATTGTGGTAGAGGTCCTCAATAGACCGTGGCTCTTGTTGTTGATCATGATCGATGGCATGCCCAATGTAGGGATTAAAAATCCCTTCAAACTCGTCGTCCCAAAGACCACAAACTTCATTGAGTTGATCATTGAAAATCTCTTGCTTAGATGGAGACAACTCTCCCAATTTCTTCTCTTGGCCAATGAGGCCATCCTCTTCTTCCTTGGTTGATTTTGATGAGCTTTGCAAGCTCTCCTTGTCACAATTCACTTGCTCTTTGAATGGAGCATCTTCAATTTTCTTCCTCCATTGGAGTTCCGATTTCTTCCTTTCATCTTTTCGGCTATAATGATCAATCATGAAACATGGCTCATGCAAACGAGGAACTCTCATGGTTTTGTCAAGATTAAAAGTTATGCTTTCATCTCCCACTTCTAGAGTGAGCTCTCCATGTTTCACATCAATCACCGCACCGACGGTGTGTAGGAAAGGTCTTCCTAAGATGATTGGAATGTTGGAATCTTCCTCCATATCAACAATGACAAAGTCCACCGGGATGAAAAACTTCCCAATTCGCACGGGGACATCTTCCCATATCCCTAATGGTGTCTTCGTCGATCTATCGGCCATTTGGAGTGTGATGTTGGTGCATTTAAGCTCTCCCATTCCCAACCTTTTACTCACCGAGTATGGCATGACACTCACACTAGCCCCTAGATCACATAAGGCTTTGTTGATCGTCGTGTCGCCAATGGTACACGGTATTGAGAAGCTTCCCGGATCCTTTAACTTTGGAGGTGAACTCCCTTGAAGTATTGCACTACTCACCTTAGTGAAGGCGATAGTCTCAAGTTTCCGGATCGACTTCTTCGTTGTGAGGATATCTTTCATGTATTTTGCATAGGCCGGTACGTGATTGATTAATTCCGTGAAAGGAATTGAGACTTCTAAGTTCTTCACAATTTCCATGAACTTTCCAAGTTGATCATCAAATTTGGGTTTGGCTTGACGACTTGGAAAAGGAAGTCTAATCACAATGGGCTCCTTCTCTTTGGCCTTGTCTTCATTTTTCTTTGAACTTTCTTCTTTTGATGATTCCCCTTCTTTGGGGCTTTGCACAATTTCTTCCTTTTCACTAGCTTCCACAACTTCATCCTCAACTTGCTTCTTTGGTGCTTCATATCTTGTACCACTTCTCAAGTGAATGGCACTAACCGTTTCATGTCTAGGGGGATTACTTTGAGGTGGTAATTGCCCCTTTTGTCTTTGTGAGCTTGAAGATGCTAGTTGAGTCAATTGTGTTTCCAACATCTTGGTGTGAGCTAGAATGTTGTTGATGGTGGTGTCTTTTGCTTGGCTATCTTTTTGCATTTGAGTGAAAAATTCTTGTTGATTCTTTTGCATTTGGAGGACGCTTTTTGGACATCAAAACCTTGGTCATTTTGGTGATTGTATGGATTTTGATTTTGGTAACCTTGGTTTTGATTGTAAAAGGGCCTTTGATTTTGGTTCCTCATGGGTGGTGGAGTGTATGTTGTTTGACGGTTTTGAACATTTTGGCTTTTGTATGAGAGATTTGGATGGAACTTGGTGTTTTCATTGTAAAAATTTGAATAAGGGGTACCACTTTTGTAAGCTTGGAAAGCATTAACTTGTTCGGTTGTTCCCCTACACTCACTTGGGTCATGACCCAAAGTTCCACAATTCTCACATATCCCACTTGGGATTGATGAGGATGCCGTCATGGCATTGACATGATGCTTTGATGATTTCGAGTTTTCCTCAAGTCTAGCCATAGCTTGTTCAAACTTCAAGTTGATTGTGTCAATGTGAGCACTAAGTTGAGCACCCAATTGAGTAACGGAGTCCACTTCATGCTTTCCTCCTCTAGTAGCCTTGCGAGGTCTACTATATTGTGAATTATGGACCGCCATTTCCTCAATCTTGTTCCATGTTTGATTGTCATCAACTTCGGTGAACATTCCATTTGATCCCATATTGAGAATGTTCCTTGAATCTTCATATAAACCGTTCCAAAATTGTTGCACTAAAAACCATTCGCTAAGTCCATGGTGAGGACATGAGCGACAAACACCTTTGAACCGCTCCCAAGCTTCATACAAAGATTCTTCATCCCTTTGCTTAAAACCCGTAATTTGAGCTCTTAGCATGTTAGTCTTTTCCGGTGGGTAGAATTTTTGTAGAAAGCTAGAGCCAACTTCTTCCAAGAATCTATTCCAAGGGTGGCCTTATCAAGGCCCTTCAACCATTGCTTTGCGGTGCCGATTAACTAAAAAGGAAATAAGACCCATCTAATTTGGTCTTGAGTCACGCCCGTTTGAGAGATAGCATCACAATAATCGCAAAAGGTTTCCATATGAGAATGAGGGTCCTCACTAGGCATTCCCCCGAATTGGCTCCTCTCAACTAGTTGGATGAAGGCGGACTTGGCAATAAAATTACCGGTGAGATGTTGCGGTGTAGGAGTACCATTTGGTAGATTCTCCTCGGTGGGTATAGAGTGTGACGAGAATTTAGGCATTGTAGGTGGATTTTGTGGGATATTGTGTAATGGGTTTTCTTCTCCTTCTATTGCGAAACGATTGACAAACTCACTAGTGGGTTGAACAACTTCACCAACACCTCTCAAATTCCTCCTAACAAGTCTCCTATTATTCGTCAAGGTTCTTTCGATTTCACGGTCAAAAGGTAACAAATCACTTTGTAACCTTATAGACATGCAAAATATCAAACAACTCAAAAACAATTAGAACAAACCTTGAGGAATTTTACTTCCCCAAGGTGAAAAAGACACAACTAATAACAATAAAAGAAATCTTAAATCAATTAAACACCGTCCCCGCAAGAAAGCGCCATTTTTGATCGAGGCCATTTCGTGTTCACAATTAAGTATATGTGGTCGTTGGTCAATGGTCGATACAAAACACAATTTATACTTCACAAACAACTCTACAATTAGTAAAGAGGCAAGTAAAGGTCGGATCCCAAGGGACGGGTATTGAAATGAGAATTCTATTGTAACTAGTGGTGTCTAGGGGTGTCACAAATTGGGTTGATGCAGAAGGTTACTAAACTAGAATAACAATGAAAATAAACTAGCAAGATGAATAAAATAAGGGGTGTAAACAATTGATTAAAAGCACTAGGGTGTCATGGGATCATAGGGGAATCATGGGATATGATCATACAAACATGTTCTCAAATTATAAGCAAGCAATTATTGTTGTGATGGATTGAGTTGGGTTATATCTTACAATCCTAGGAAATTTTGGGTCCCGGAGCCGAATCGATTAGATTGTACAACACCTACAAGTCGACTTAATCTTTCCTACTCAACACATTCATGGTCTAACAAGACTCGAGTTGGGTTATGTCTTACAAGTCTCATTGAAAAGATAGAAGATGATAGTAAATGCAAGGATTCATAGGCTTAGCATTTCATCAAATATAACATGTGCATGTATTAAGATCAAAACAAGCAAGCAAATAAGATATGAAAGCATATTGATTTAAGCATGAATCATTCCCCATGTTGGTTTCCCCTAATCACCCATTAAACCCTAGCTAAGAGACTACTCACTCATTATCATGTTGATCATGCTAGCAAGGTTGTCAATCATACCAACAATATGAAACATGATGAATAAATGAAAGTAATTAACAATAATTAAAAAGGGATTAAGAGATTATACCTACTAATGATTCCAATAATAAAGCAAGAATAATAGAAGTACTTGAATCCTAGATTGAGAGGTTGTCAATCTCCCAATAATAACCCAAATAATCTTCAATTACCCAAAATAAAGGAAGAACAAGAGAGAGATTAAAGAACTAAAACTTGGATTAAAACTTGATTAATACTTGATTACAATATTGAAGAGAGATTTGATTGATATTAACTACACTAATTATTGATAAAAAGAACATGCTCCTCTAATTAGCCTAATGGGGTATTTATAGTGAAAATTAGGGAGGATGCATTAGGGTTAACTAAGGGCTAAACTAGTAATTACACTTTTTAAGTTGAGCAAGGAGGACCCGGTATTTTCTGAGAGAAGGGCTTCTCTTTTCGTAGCTTGAAGAATGAAATCCGTCTTTGTGCGAGGAACGTGCGGATTAGAGTCGGGACGGCCGGATTTGGGTGTGCAATCCGAGCGGATTCAGGAGAGGGACGCTTCGGATTGTTGAGGGGAATCCGAGCGGATTCCAAGGAGGGACGCTCGGATTGTGCTGGATGGACGGGCGGATTGTCTGCAATCCGTTCGGATTGTTGGTCAGCGTCAATTCTTCTTCTTTTCTTCCCTTTTCTTCATAAATTCTTTGGGGATTTCCTTGGGACGCAAGGATCCTTTCTCAACATTGTTCTTCTACTATGATATGTACAAAGGCCTTCTAGTCTTGTCTCTTCTTGATGCTTGGTCATTGAATACGATCAATTTAGCCTCGTTTTGCCATGAAAATGCAAGATTCTTACTCCTTTCCTACCAAGGGATCAAAATCTCAAAGGATATGCAAAACAAAGAACTAAAGATAAGAAATGACCCAAATAGGCACTAAAAAGCATGGAAACAATGGTAATTCGGGGGCTAAATATGCGCCAATTATGGTCACATCAAATATCCCCAAACCGAACCTTTGCTCGTCCCGAGTAAAGAGGTGACAAAGACTAGGACCAAAACTAACCTATCCTAATAATAATAGCCGATATGAGACAATTAGCGGGTCTCACTCCGCCCCTTCAACTCACAACAAGACAACCATGAGGTAGGATGCCTTCTTGCAAGGCAAGGTGGGTCTTGCCAAAATGGCGACACATCCAAACATTAAGCACATAAAAAAATTACATAATGGATGCATCTACAAAAAGAATAGCCACTTTCCTCATCTAAGTGGCGGAAATTATCTACAAGGGAAGCAATTCAAGGGTACACAATCCTTCATAGATGCAATTTGTTCAAACTACTAAGCCTAGAAGGATACCAATAAATCACCTCCAAGTTGTGTCAAGCTAGGGTACCTTTGTCCTCAATCGTTAAATGCTTTCGTCAAGAATAGACTCCCTATGGCGTTAGAAACACTGGAGGATCGCGGAATTCCCCCTCTTGCCTAGACAAGAAGAAGGGTCGTCCCCTCTCTACCATGCACAAAAATGGATAAGATGGAAAAGGGATCGATAGTATTTGAGTTTCATTTTGGGAGTTTGCTTTCATTGTTGTTTTTCCCCCCAATTTCTTGTGGCATATAACATTTGAGAACACTTTCTTTTTGCCATTTCTTTTCATTTTTGGCTTTTCAATACTTGACAACTTTTTTGCATTTCTTTTTGAACATTTTCAAAGTCACCCCAATTAGTAACGAGGGTGCCTTGTATTTGAAGCTTTAGGAGTCTATTTTTGCTCCTCTTTTCATTTGATGCAATTTTGCAAACTTTCTTTCACTTTTCATTTCTTTGAATTCAAATTGATTTTTTTTTTTTTGTGCCCATTCCCTTTTGTTGACAAAAATATGGTAGAACATGGATGAATGATGGAGGTATGCATGGTTTCAAGGGTCACCTTGGAATAAACGGTAGCCAAGGAGTTATCACACCACAAGGTACTCTTGACTAGGCCTTAAACCATGGGTCAAAGGATACTAGCATGACACATCCTAGGGTGTTTTACAAGTATTCTAACAAGCAAAGTCTTAAGAATAAAAAGCATCTACTAGGGCCTATATACACTTGTCAAGCTTCCCAAATAGACGGTTTTGCAAAATTTTTCTAACATGCAACTACATGCCATGATGCAACTAACATATACACATCCTAATGCAAATGATTCTACCAACTAATATGCCATATAAACTAAATGCAACTCCTAAATTCACATTGTTATACCGCATCAATCAAAATAAAGCCACATAGTCATTAACATAAAGAGGAAAAAGGAGATTGGAAAGATCATACCATGCGGTCTTCAATATCCTCATGTCTCGGATGTGGCGTAGTCAATCAAAGTGAACAAGGATAAAACAAACACAATATATACAAGACAATATATACAAAGGAAATGAACTTGTTTTTGGGTTTTCAATTTTCAAATTTTTATGATTTTTGAAATTTTTCAATTTTTATGGGTTTTTGAATAAAAGTTAAGTGTTAGAATTCCCATCCCCACACTAATATGGGCATTGTCCTCAATGGCCAAAATGATGGAAATTATGCAAAGATGATGCATGATTTATATACTAAATGCAATTCTACACTAAGTTATACTACATGATGCATGGTTTTTGTTATGACGGAGAGGATAAATTAGATTACCTCCCGTTGTGTATGCATCAACTTCCCCAAACCAAATAAGACACTATTGCTAATGTCAAAGCATTGGGGTAGTTCATGCACACACTATGCTATGCATGAGACTAGTTTTGTCATTTTGGATTTTACAAATGGGAACAATAAAGAACACCTCAATGGTACCGAGGTGTGAGTCCTTTGATGTTGCTAGGACTAAACCAACAATGATCAAAATGAAATAAAATACAAAGAGATATAGATAAACCATGGGAGTGTAGGAGTCTCCAAGGCTTGCTAGTCCTCCATCATGCTATCATCATCACCACTTCCCTCATGAGAAGTGGTCACATTGCCACTTTCCTTGGCACTTTCTTCTTCACTTTCTTCCTCATCTTGTTCATCATCATCTTCACCATCTCTTTCTCCATCTCCACTTGCTTCTTCCTCAATATTATCATCAATTTCTTCATCATTTCCAACAACCTCATTGTCTTCCACCACGTCCCTAGATGCACCCGGAAACAAGGCTTCTTTATCCGCCCAACTAGGCAAAGGACAAGATGGATCAAGGAGTCCTTGCCTAGCTAAATGTAGGAGGGGAGGATATTGAGCCAAATATGCATTCTTCCGATCTTCATAAGCTTGCTTGTGCATGGCTTGCATAAGAAGAGTGACATAGTCTTTCCCAATTTCAACTCCTTCCGGTTTGAACTCTTCATACACAAAGGGGTAAGGCGGTATAACAATGGAAGAGGAGGGGTTTCATGATCACCCTTTTGTTGTTGAATGATGTACTCGGCTTCTTCGGATAGGGGAAGTAGATAGTTGGTCCGGTGGACACTTAGACGACAAATCTTCGCGGGTAAAGTGAATGATCGAGCCTCACTAGTAAGCCATCCACACTTAGTGTCAAGGGGGTTTTGAGCAACCCACTTGAACTTGTTAATCATGATAGGCATATCAATAAGATGGCCACCTTCCTTTGCCTTGTACTTGCTATCCTTATTGAAATTAGGATCAAAGTGCTTGGCTAGGACCGTGACTAGGCCGCCATTAACAATAACGGTTGTACCCTTCTTCCCACTATCAACATGGAGCCATCTATCAACCAATAGCCTCAAAGAATTGAAAGGCTTGGTATGGATTCTTCCAACATTCAAAGCCGATTCAAGGAGAATAAAATCAAGTCTTGTGAAATGATTGGTGTCTTTCCTAGCAATTATGGTATTTCCCACAACTTTGTGCCATACTCTTATGCCCGGATGATGGACCAAAAGAGCACGACAAGCATGAAAATCATCAAATTTCTTCCCGGAGATTGCCTCCCAAAGAGGCTCGGGGTCATACTTTCCATAATGCTTAAGATATCTCGATTCATCGCTAAGACACAAAATTTCACCTAATTCCTTAAAGGTAATGCGTCTACTAATGTTAGCTAGACGAAACTCAAGATTTTCCCTATCCTCAACTTTTGTGACTTTTAAAGAACTTAAGAATTCCAAGACAAGGGAAGGGTATGTCAATTCCTTTGTTTCAAACAATTTCTTCAAACCCATGGCATTGAAAAAGGCTTTTGTTTGTTCAAGAACACCCAATTTCTCCAAAGCATCTTTACATATGAATTTGGTGGATTGAATTGATTTCATAGCAAACTTGGCAAATGTCTTTCTATGGGTATCGGAAATAAAAGTTACCTCCGGATAATGCAAGAGTTGATCGACACGGAGTAGAAGGTGATGCTCCCATAGAAGTTTGTTGTTGTTGTTGCACTTCCAAGTTTGGTGTTGATACCACCATTGCCAAAGCTTTCTTTGTTTGGAGAGCTTTTTGCCTTTGAGAGAGAGCCTTTGCCTTTGGTGCCTTTGTTGCCTTTGTTGCACCCTTTGTCCTTGCCATTTGATGAACTAACCAAGAAAAGAATCAAAAATCTTCAATTTGTAGAATGCCCAAATCGATTTGAAGGTGAAAGGCTTTGCCTTTATGAAAACAAAAATCGACTCAAGGGTTGAAGATTTTGTTCTTGGTTTTGATTTTTATTGAAGATGGAGTGATTGATTTGTTGTTTGAAGGATGGTTTGATTTGATTTTGGTGGATTTTGTTGAGGGTTTTTGTTTTTGTGATGGGGAGGATGAGGGTTTTGACGTTTAGGGTAGTGTTTATGAATGAATGAATGAAGGAATGAAGGTGGGAGGGTATTTAAAGAAGTCGAAATTTTCGAAAACGCAGGGGCAATCCGTGCGGATTAGGCCCAATCCGTGCGGATTTCTGCAGCCTTCAAAATTTTCGAAGCTCGCCTAAAGACGGGCGGATTTTGGGGAATCCGCTCGGATTCTTCTGTGATGGGACGGGCGGATTTGCTTCGTGACGGACGGATTTTGAGTCGAGAGAAATTTCTTTGTTTTCTTCATTTGCAAAGACGGGCGTCTTCTTCACAAGACGGACGGATTTCATGAGACGGGCGTCTTCCCGTAAATCCGCTCGGATTCTTCAACAGATCAAGAAATTTTCAATTTATTTCAGCTCAGACGGGCGTCTTTTGGTCAGGACGCTCGGATTGTTGAAGACGGGCGGATTTTGTACAATCCGCTCGGATTCTGGTCCTTTGTACCCGGATTCATTCCATTCGTGCACAATGCATTTCTCTTTACCATTCTTCCATTCTTCTTCATTTCTTGTGTTCTTCATTGTGGGGGTACTACTAAGGCATGAATAGCCTAGGCAATTCCCATCCCCACACTAAGGTAAGGCACTACACATCAATTGAAATCGTTAGTCCCTCCCTCACTTCTCTCTTACATGACAATTATTTTGATCAAAGTAAATAAAAATCCAAAAATGACAAAAAATGCAATACAAGAATTGAAATGTAAGTTAGGGAGTTAGAAATATTTACAAGTGGTGGTTTAGGGAGGACTCCACCAAACTCTCATTCTTGATGAGATGTCAAGGGGCATGTTCAAGGTGTTGTTGATGTTGCTCAACACCTTGAAGAAGTAATCAAAAGCTTGTTCATTATTGTGGTAGAGGTCCTCAATAGACCGTGGCTCTTGTTGTTGATCATGATCGATGGCATGCCCAATGTAGGGATTAAAAATCCCTTCAAACCCGTCGTCCCAAAGACCACAAACTTCATTGAGTTGATCATTGAAAATCTCTTGCTTAGATGGAGACAACTCTCCCAATTTCTTCTCTTGGCCAATGAGGCCATCCTCTTCTTCCTTGGTTGATTTTGATGAGCTTTGCAAGCTCTCCTTGTCACAATTCACTTGCTCTTTGAATGGAGCATCTTCAATTTTCTTCCTCCATTGGAGTTCCGATTTCTTCCTTTCATCTTTTCGGCTATAATGATCAATCATGAAACATGGCTCATGCAAACGAGGAACTCTCATGGTTTTGTCAAGATTAAAAGTTATGCTTTCATCTCCCACTTCTAGAGTGAGCTCTCCATGTTTCACATCAATCACCGCACCCGCGGTGTGTAGGAAAGGTCTTCCTAAGATGATTGGAATGTTGGAATCTTCCTCCATATCAACAATGACAAAGTCCACCGGGATGAAAAACTTCCCAATTCGCACGGGGACATCTTCCCATATCCCTAATGGTGTCTTCGTCGATCTATCGGCCATTTGGAGTGTGATGTTGGTGCATTTAAGCTCTCCCATTCCCAACCTTTTACTCACCGAGTATGGCATGACACTCACACTAGCCCCTAGATCACATAAGGCTTTGTTGATCGTCGTGTCGCCAATGGTACACGGTATTGAGAAGCTTCCCGGATCCTTTAACTTTGGAGGTGAACTCCCTTGAAGTATTGCACTACTCACCTTAGTGAAGGCGATAGTCTCAAGTTTCCGGATCGACTTCTTCTTTGTGAGGATATCTTTCATGTATTTTGCATAGGCCGGTACGTGATTGATTAATTCCGTGAAAGGAATTGAGACTTCTAAGTTCTTCACAATTTCCATGAACTTTCCAAGTTGATCATCAAATTTGGGTTTGGCTTGACGACTTGGAAAAGGAAGTCTAATCACAATGGGCTCCTTCTCTTTGGCCTTGTCTTCATTTTTCTTTGAACTTTCTTCTTTTGATGATTCCCCTTCTTTGGGGCTTTGCACAATTTCTTCCTTTTCACTAGCTTCCACAACTTCATCCTCAACTTTCTTCTTTGGTGCTTCATATCTTGTACCACTTCTCAAGTGAATGGCACTAACCGTTTCATGTCTAGGGGGATTACTTTGAGGTGGTAATTGCCCCTTTTGTCTTTGTGAGCTTGAAGATGCTAGTTGAGTCAATTGTGTTTCCAACATCTTGGTGTGAGCTAGAATGTTGTTGATGGTGGTGTCTTTTGCTTGGCTATCTTTTTGCATTTGAGTGAAAAATTCTTGTTGATTCTTTTGCATTTGGAGGACCGCTTTTTGGACATCAAAACCTTGGTCATTTTGGTGATTGTATGGATTTTGATTTTGGTAACCTTGGTTTTGATTGTAAAAGGGCCTTTGATTTTGGTTCCTCATGGGTGGTGGAGTGTATGTTGTTTGAGGGTTTTGAACATTTTGGCTTTTGTATGAGAGATTTGGATGGAACTTGGTGTTTTCATTGTAAAAATTTGAATAAGGGGTACCACTTTTGTAAGCTTGGAAAGCATTAACTTGTTCGGTTGTTCCCCTACACTCACTTGGGTCATGACCCAAAGTTCCACAATTCTCACATATCCCACTTGGGATTGATGAGGATGCCGTCATGGCATTGACATGATGCTTTGATGATTTCGAGTTTTCCTCAAGTCTAGCCATAGCTTGTTCAAACTTCAAGTTGATTGTGTCAATGTGAGCACTAAGTTGAGCACCCAATTGAGTAACGGAGTCCACTTCATGCTTTCCTCCTCTAGTAGCCTTGCGAGGTCTACTATATTGTGAATTATGGACCGCCATTTCCTCAATCTTGTTCCATGTTTGATTGTCATCAACTTCGGTGAACATTCCATTTGATCCCATATTGAGAATGTTCCTTGAATCTTCATATAAACCGTTCCAAAATTGTTGCACTAAAAACCATTCGCTAAGTCCATGGTGAGGACATGAGCGACAAACACCTTTGAACCGCTCCCAAGCTTCATACAAAGATTCTTCATCCCTTTGCTTAAAACCCGTAATTTGAGCTCTTAGCATGTTAGTCTTTTCCGGTGGGTAGAATTTTTTGTAGAAAGCTAGAGCTAACTTCTTCCAAGAATCTATTCCAAGGGTGGCCTTATCAAGGCCCTTCAACCATTGCTTTGCGGTGCCGATTAACGAAAAAGGAAATAAGACCCATCTAATTTGGTCTTGAGTCACGCCCGTTTGAGAGATAGCATCACAATAATCGCAAAAGGTTTCCATATGAGAATGAGGGTCCTCACTAGGCATTCCCCCGAATTGGCTCCTCTCAACTAGTTGGATGAAGGCGGACTTGGCAATAAAATTACCGGTGAGATGTTGCGGTGTAGGAGTACCATTTGGAAGATTCTCCTCGGTGGGTATAGAGTGTGACGAGAATTTAGGCATTGTAGGTGGATTTTGTGGGATATTGTGTAATGGGTTTTCTTCTCCTTCTATTGCGAAAGGATTGACAAACTCACTAGTGGGTTGAACAACTTCACCAACACCTCTCAAATTCCTCCTAACAAGTCTCCTATTATTCGTCAAGGTTCTTTCGATTTCACGGTCAAAAGGTAACAAATCACTTTGTAACCTTCTAGACATGCAAAATATCAAACAACTCAAAAACAATTAGAACAAACCTTGAGGAATTTTACTTCCCCAAGGTGAAAAAGACACAACTAATAACAATAAAAGAAATCTTAAATCAATTAAACACCGTCCCCGGCAACGGCGCCATTTTTGATCGAGGCCATTTCGTGTTCACAATTAAGTATATGTGGTCGTTGGTCAATGGTCGATACAAAACACAATTTATACTTCACAAACAACTCTACAATTAGTAAAGAGGCAAGTAAAGGTCGGATCCCAAGGGACGGGTATTGAAATGAGAATTCTATTGTAACTAGTGGTGTCTAGGGGTGTCACAAATTGGGTTGATGCAGAAGGTTACTAAACTAGAATAACAATGAAAATAAACTAGCAAGATGAATAAAATAAGGGGTGTAAACAATTGATTAAAAGCACTAGGGTGTCATGGGATCATAGGGGAATCATGGGATATGATCATACAAACATGTTCTCAAATTATAAGCAAGCAATTATTGTTGTGATGGATTGAGTTGGGTTATATCTTACAATCCTAGGAAAGTTTGGGTCCCAGAGCCGAATCGATTAGATTGTACAACACCTACAAGTCGACTTAATCTTTCCTACTCAACACATGCATGGTCTAACAAGACTCGAGTTGGGTTATGTCTTACAAGTCTCATTGAAAAGATAGAAAATGATAGTAAATGCAAGGATTCATAGGCTTAGCATTTCATCAAATATAACATGTGCATGTATTAAGATCAAAACAAGCAAGCAAATAAGATATGAAAGCATATTGATTTAAGCATGAATCATTCCCCATGTTGGTTTCCCCTAATCACCCATTAAACCCTAGCTAAGAGACTACTCACTCATTATCATGTTGATCATGCTAGCAAGGTTGTCAATCATACCAACAATATGAAACATGATGAATAAATGAAAGTAATTAACAATAATTAAAAAGGGATTAAGAGATTATACCTACTAATGATTCCAATAATAAAGCAAGAATAATAGAAGTACTTAAATCCTAGATTGAGAGGTTGTCAATCTCCCAATAATAACCCAAATAATCTTCAATTACCCAAAATAAAGGAAGAACAAGAGAGAGATTAAAGAACTAAAACTTGGATTAAAACTTGATTAATACTTGATTACAATATTGAAGAGAGATTTGATTGATATTAACTACACTAATTATTGATAAAAAGAACATGCTCCTCTAATTAGCCTAATGGGGTATTTATAGTGAAAATTAGGGAGGATGCATTAGGGTTAACTAAGGGCTAAACTAGTAATTACACTTTTTAAGTTGAGCAAGGAGGACCCGGTATTTTTCGAGAGAAGGGCTTCTCTTTTCGTAGCTTGAAGAATGAAATCCGTCTTTGTCGCGGGAACGTGCGGATTAGAGTCGGGACGGCCGGATTTGGGTGTATGCAATCCGAGCGGATTCGGGAGAGGGACGCTCGGATTGTTGAGGGGGAATCCGAGCGGATTCTAAGGAGGGACGCTCGGATTGTCTTGCCGGGCCTGGACGGGCGGATTGTGCAATCCGTTCGGATTGTTGGTCAGCGTCAATTCTTCTTCTTTTCTTCCCTTTTCTTCATAAATTCTTTGGGGATTTCCTTGGGGACGCAAGGATCCTTTCTCAACATTGTTCTTCTACTATGATATGTACAAAGGCCTTCTAGTCTTGTCTCTTCTTGATGCTTGGTCATTGAATACGATCAATTTAGCTTCGTTTTGCCATGAAAATGCAAGATTCTTACTCCTTTCCTACCAAGGGATCAAAATCTCAAAGGATATGCAAAACAAAGAACTAAAGATAAGAAATGACCCAAATAGGCACTAAAAAGCATGGAAACAATGGTAATTCGGGGGCTAAATATGCGCCAATTATGGTCACATCAACGACTCACTCATTATCATGGGAAACATGTCATTAATGGTGTCAAACATCACAACAAGTATAAACATGATAATAGAATGAAGAAATGAACAATAAAGATTAAAGAGTAAAGGAATTGTACCAAACTTGAGATGATCCAAATAATAAAGCAAAGAATAATAGAAGAAACTTGATTGATTGATGAAAGGTTGTCAATCCTCCAATAATAACCCAATAATCTTCAATTACCCAATAATAAACTTGAATAATAAACTTGAACAATAATTAAGGAGAGATTAATGTGAGATTTGTGGAAAGATTAAAGAGTAATCTATTCTAATCTACTCCTAATCTAATCTAAGAAAGCTTGATTTAATCTAAGGAAACTTTCTACTCTAAAAACTTGATGATTTGATTATTACAAATGGGGTATATATAGTAGGGATTCACTAGGTTAACTAAGGCTAAATTAGTAATTACACTTTTTAGATTTGAGCAGGGAAACGCCGATATTTTTCGAAGGATGGGCATCTTTTATTGAGGCTTGAAGAAGACGAAATTGTTCTGCCTTGGAATCCGGGCGTCTTTAGCACGGGACGGGCGGATTCTGTGGTCTGGGCCCGGGCGTCTTTGAGAGAAGACAGCGGATTCAAGATTTCGCCCGGCGTCTTTGGGGAAGACGGGCGTCTTCTGAGAAGACGGGCGGATTCCTGAGAAGACGGGCGGATTCTCTTCCAGTGAATTTTCTTGTTTTTCCCAGCCAAAAGACGGGCGTCTTGTGGGGAAGACGGGCGTCTTGGCGAACAGCTTCTTTGTTTGAGCTCGGATTGTAAAACGGGCGTCATTTTCTCATCCGGACTCCTATTGGAGTGATTCAAAAGCATAGATCACTTGTTTTTTCAACGCCGTTCCATCTAGCATATTTTCAGAGCCAAAGGAGCAAACCTTGGTTCGGTTTTCGAGCGATTTCTTCTTGTAATGCCTTCCCTCTCGTCATTCTTACTTTTAACCCTTTGATCCTTCTATATACACTTTATTCCTACATCTTTGGTCATCATTCTTGCCTCCTCTTCATACTAGTCCATCTAATATCATCAATATGCTTCCAAATATGCACGAAAGACGGGAATTTCCGCCTTATTATCTCCTTTTCTACAAAACATATGAAATGCGATAGAAAAGCAAATAGGAAGATTTTGACGGATAAAATGGCCATGAAATATTATAATAGTATGCAAAATAGGCTCAATTAGGGGACTAAATGTGCGCAAATAATGGTCACATCATAGATCAGATGTCATGCTCACCCTTGACCCTGTTGAGACTGCTACTCAGGCAGTTGCTTTGGTGGATCATTCAGTTAGCCTCTTGGCTGGTGCCTTGGCTGCTGTAAGGGAGGTAGGCTGGAACAATTTTTATGTGTGTTTTGTTTGGGTAGTTTTTATTATTGGGGTATATTACTCATACTTTTCTTCCTGTTTTCGGTTAGGGTGCTGCGACCTGTCTCCATAACGCCTATCAGGCTACTTCTTTGGTAGCTAGGATTGATCTGATGAGATCAGATTATGATAGGCTTAAGTCTGAGCTGGATTTTGCACGAGCTTACCTGGCTGCTAAAGCTGCTGACTTGGTGAGGGTGCATGCTGAGAGAGATGCTGCTAAGGCTGAGGTAGATTCAAGCAAGCGGCTATTGCAGGAGGCTTTGGACAGAAATGAGGAGCTCACCCAGGAAAGGGCTGACCTGGAGTTCAAGTTAGATGATGCTTCCCTCTATTTCTATATTAAGGGAAGGGCTGCTGCTATGTCGGAACTGTCGAGGCGGGGGCAAAATGGAACCCTGGTCGAGATGGCTTTTTTGCTGCTTCAAAGTATCCTGACCTGCACAATATGGGAAACGAACAAGAGGTGGACTCTCCAGGTGAGCAGGATGTTGATGCTGGTCCGGCCAAGGGTGGAAATAGTGGTACTGTTTCTGAGGAGAAGCAGTAATTTGATTTTTCAGTTGGTATTTGACCCATCCGGGGGGATGTCCCTGGACAAACAATTTTATTTTCTTTTTCTGTCTTGGGTCAGGGAGACTATCCCTGGCTTTTATGAATATTTTGGCGCCTTTGCCCCAGGGGGTAAGGGTTTTTATTAATATAGGCATGGTGGCCTTTTTTTGGCTGGTTTTGCTTTTAACTTTGCTTGGATTTGTGAGTTTCATCCTGTTAGGCCTGTCAAACATTTTGTTTGAATAACCTGCACATCAATTTTGTTCTATCTTGTTATTCATGAGTAATTCAACCAAGTATAGTTTTTTGCTATAATGGTTGAAGGGGTGGGAAAACAGGCCTGTCAGGAGGGCTTATGTCCCCTGCCTAGCTGGAGGGCTTGGTATTCGGCTTGTCAGGAGGGCATTTAGACTAAGTGTTTGGGAGAGAACACCCTTGCACCTGTCTTGCTGCGTCCAGTAGGTTTGTAATCCGTGGCAGTAAACCTAGTCAGGTCAGGCAATTATTTCATGCCTGATTGGTCCTGACATTTACTGTATCTGGTGGTGGTTACCAACTCGTTAGGCACAATCAAGTGCAAAAGTTTGTTTCAGAAATATATGGTTTCAAAAATATATGGTAGAGTAGCCCTCAATCCAGAATATTTATGCATATAACTATTTATCATGTGTAATTGTTCAGGATTCAAGAAGTAAATAAGTAGGTTAGTTGAACAGATATAAATTGCAGACAAGGCATGTAAAACATGTAGTTCAACAAGTAGCACGTCAGGTTGAGTAGTGATTGAATTTATACCTGATTGTAGCCTGATCTGATCTTTACATATGGAGTAATTTTAAATGAGTTACATTCCAGGATCTCGGGATCATTTCCCCTTCTAGCGTTTGGAGCTTGTATGCTCCTTGTCCAACAATTGAATCAATTAAGTAAGGGCCTTCCCATGTGGGAGCCAGTTTGCCTGCTGATTTTTCTTTCTTATTTGGAAATACCTTGCGTAGGACAAGGTCTCATTCTTTAAAGACTCTGATCCTGACGTTTTTGTTGTAAGTCCTGGCAAATGCTTGTTGATATGACGCCATCCTGATTTTGGCAGTGTCTCTTAGCTCTTCTGTTAGAACTAAGTTATCTTGCATTAGGTCTCTATTCGCCTCAACATTGTTCAGGCTGTATCTGGATGTTGGTACTCGTACTTCCGCAGGAATGACACTTCACATGACCATACACCCGTAGAGTAAGGTGTTTGGCCTGTTGCAGTTTTTGGAGTTGTCCTGTCTGCCCATAGTACTAACGGAAGTTCTTCAGCCCATCTGCCTCGTCTTCTTTTTAGCTTCTTTTTTAGGCAGCTTATGACCACTATGTTGCTTGATTCAGCCTGGCCGTTGGCTTTTGGGTATCCAGGAGTTGATGTTACCAGGTTGATATTCCATTCTTGGCAAAACACTTGGGTCCTTTTCCCCACAAATTGAGATCCATTATCGCATACTATTTCTGATGGGACTCCATATCTGCAAATGATGTTTGTCCTGATGAAGGATATTACTTCTTTTTCAGTTACTTTGCTTGAAAGAGTCAGCCTAAATCCATTTGGAGAAGTAATCAGTCATAGCCAACATGAATACTTTTTGTCCTGGGGCTACGGCAGTTTTCCCACAATATCCATGCCCCACTTTATGAACGGCCAGGGTGCGGAAATTGAATGGAGGAGTTCAGATGGCTGATGTGTTGGAGCTAGTGTCCTCCACAGTTAGTGTGATAACATGTATAAATCTCTTATAGGTTCACAGGGTATACTTAGTATTTTATCAGTTGATTAACGTTTACTAATAACGGTTGGCTTGCTAGAAGTTTGATGTTATTATCATGCTGATGGCGGTGATCAACTGGTCCCTAAAAGTCACACCTAAAGGATGTGTTTGAGAGATGTGATTATATGAAAATATAATCACATTGATGCCTTATATGACTAAAAGGTTAGTTAATGTGATGATGAGTCGATTATTTAATACAATTAAATAATATCAGCTGAGACGAATTAATTGTTAATTCATAAATTGAATATAAACTGTTATATTTAATTAATGTATATAATGTTAGCTTAAACGAATTAAGATGTTAATTTGTAATTAAACGTAAACGATTATATTTAATTAGCAAATTATAAATATGCGATATTTATAATTAATATATATATTATACGAAATTGTCATAATAAATGATGACAGACCGGTATTAATAAATCGACTACAAACTGTTGTGTGTGGACTTATTAAATACGTGACGACATAAATGACAATTGATAAAATATACACATATTATACAATTTGACAACAACCTAAAATAAAAAGATTTTCTCCTTATTTTGGATGTTGGTTACTCGGTTTAAGGAAGAGAAAAAGAAGAAAAAAATCTTCCCCTTTTCTCTCTTTTGCACGGTTAAAAGGAGAAAGAGGAGGATCCTTTTCTCACTTGATTTTTAACCTAATACTCTCATCAAAACCCTAAAAAAACTACCCTAAAAATTATGACAAATTAGGGTTCTCTTTCTAGTAAGAAAAAGACATTTCTCGGAGCATTTTGGGTGCAACGATTAGGAGAATATCGATCTCGATATTTGTTCTTAGGCCAAATTGCTAGGACCGGAGGTTAATTCTAATCTCTATTCTTTTGTTTATGCAATTTCGTTTATGACTCGTAATTTCATATTTCATAATTTCGTTATAATCCGAATTTTTCTTGATGAAATATACCGATATTTCCCACAAGTGGTATCAGAGCATAGGACACAAAATTATTTTATATGATTTTCATAAATGGATTAAAACAAAAAAAAAATTAAATTAAAAAAAAAAAAATTCGGCCGCATCAAATTTTTTTGCCGAGATGTTTTTTGTTTTTTTTTTTTTGTTGCCTTGTTTCCATTTGATTTATTGATATTGTTGTTTTAATAGGTTAAGATGATAATATCATAAATTTGTAGATGTTTTGATTTAATAAAAACTAGTGTAGTTCCCGTGCTAAAGCACGGCATTTTTTAGATTTATTTTATAAAGAGACGCTCTCAATTAAAGTATTTGCATAAATGAATTATGATTTAATTAATTGTTATAGTCTATTAATATTAATATTAATAGAAGGTAAAAAAATGCTTATTACCATCAAAAAAATACTTTAAAAAAGTTACTATTTTATTACTATTAAAAATAATGGTATATCATTACATACAACTATTTTATGACATTAATAATATAATTAAGTTAGTTGTATAATCTAATTAAAATGCGTATTAATCTTAAAACAAAAATCGGTAAAAACAATGGCTAATTCAAAAACGTGGGCTATTAATAGTTTTTTACTTTGACATGTGGGATAGAAAAATGTGGGCTACTTATATGATCCACAATTTACAATCCGTCTAATGTTGTGGTGTCAATATCCAGAAAATAGGCCCAATTAAGTAGGAGTTGTTTAGGCGGGAAAACTAAGAGATTTTTTATTCTCTTATTAGTAGGGGGATTAAATTGAAATGTAAATGGAAATTGTTTTGATAGATGATGTTCAATTGTTTTTGCTATATAGTTTTGGCATACATGGTGTTAAATTGTTGTTTAAGAATCATGATTTATTAATTTAATAATGTTCAAATCAATTGTGATGAATCAAATATTCAGATAATCGATTTAATCATAATTTAGATATTCATTTTAAGAGGTTAAATTGAATCATCTAGTTTGGATCTATGTTTAAATTAAACGTTGATGATTATGCCAATATTGTTATAGTAGTAACATTAAACAAATTTGTTCACATAAAAGGGGTTATTTTCGAAAAGAAAAAAAAAACTGTTTTTCGGATTTTTGGGCTGAATGCCGAGAGCAGAAAAAAAAATTCGTTTTTTTTTTTTGTGTTGGCCGATTATTATTATACATCATATCTATAATGTATGATTGTTTGTTGTGAAAAAGTTCACAAATTTTAGATACCCAATTATTTTAAAGTGGTTTAAAATGATGATAGATTAATTCACATTACAAGTTAATGTGTATTAAGATTGGAATTATTGTGAGTAATTGAGGAATTATCACATAATTTTGATCATTTTAAAATAGGTGGTTTGGATAAATTACTCTACATAATTAAGGAATTATGTCTTGAATGATTAATTTATTGTTGATGCATTTTATTTAGTTGTATGAATTGTTGAATGGTTTATTTACGTATTTTTGCAATCGGTTGTAATTTGTATTACCTAGTGTGGCCTTAGTTGATTATGTTTTCGTAATGATGGAAACATAATCTTGATGTAATTTTGAGATCTCGTATCTCCTTTGGTTTTCTTTAGTATTATGATTTTGAAATTAGAATGTAAATAGGTTTATTTTGTAATTTATTTATTGTAATTTTGAGAAGACTAAAGATGGAGATTGGATTGCTCACTCCCGCTACATGGACCAAGATGGAACATCAAGACAAGCTTCTCGGGTCCTATGAAGGATTCCAAAGTTGTATTTATGTTCTTTTTGGTAGATAGGCCACACTAGGACTTTGTTTTTGTTTTACGTTTTTCCATTCTTGTTGCTTTTCTTCGCATAATATTTAGTGCATCATATTCCGCCTAAACTAAACCACCTACTTAAATGTATGAAAATTGACTCATATAGTTTGGATGTTAGTTATCATGGACATAAAGATGTCACACCTTTTAAGCCATCATCTTAGTTTATTCATTCTCGCATGCTAGATATTAGTTCACTTAAAATGTATTAAAATAAAGTTGATGGGATCTTCCTCTAAAACTAAAATTGAGACTAGTCTTTATAGGCCAAACAACTATGAATCCCTTCTTCGTCGGTAGGCATATAGGACCTTACTCTCCATATGACCCCTTCTACGTTGGGTAAGTAGTTTGTGTTGACTTATTTTACCTCAACATTATAATCCGAAGAGTTTCTCGAGATTATGATGAACTATAGATAGAATTTACAGAAATTTATCAACCAAGAATTCTAAAAGTAGAATTAGGCAAGAGGTTGGCTTATCAATTTACAGATAATTGAGTCTTGGGATCATTTATATAATTCTTGAGGGAGGTCAATTGTATAAATGCTTGAGTCTTCGCATTATAACAGTTTTGCATTAGACTTAAATCATAACGATGAGTATGCTTATTATATTTTTCTTCTTCTTTTCGCAGTGTAGAATTCGTTTTATATTGATAATACTGCTTACAACAAATGGCTGGAAATAATGATATCCCTATGCCAAGTGCCACACTTGCACGCGAGTCCTGGGTCAAAACTTTCATGTACCACATGAATCAGTCCACACGACTGAAGAATGACGGGTCCAACTTTGCGGACTGGGAGGCATCATTACGAAATGCTGCCATTGTTGACGGTAAGCTCAAGTACTTGACTGAGCCAATACCGCCAAACCCAGGCCCCAATGCAAGAGCTAACGAGTCACTTGCTTATAGTGACTTCATCATGGAAGCGGGTGCGATAAAGAACGTACTCATTTTTGCAATGGAAACCAATTTGCAAAGACGCTTCATTGCCCAAGGTGCAAACAAGATTTTCACCACACTCACTAATGAGTTCTCAAAAGCACCGAGAATCGTTACTTATGAGCATACCTGTCGCTTCTTTGAGGCGAAACTCCAGAAGGGCTAACCGGTTAGCCCACACATTCTTAACATGATTGAGAATGTCGAGAAACTGGAGGCACTTGATTGCAAAATCAGTGAGAGCATAGTCATTGACCATATGCTTCATTCACTTCATGATGGTTTTGCCCTTTTCAGGGCAAATTACTATATGAATGACATGAAGAAAAGTCCTCATGAGCTACACTCACTTCTCGTACAGACCGAGAAGGATATGAAATTGAGTGGGAGCATGAAGCAAGATGTTCTCATGATTTCCAACAAGAATAAGGGTAAGGGCAAAGCTCACGGCGACCTTACTGTAGGAAAGCCAAAGTTTAAGAAGTCAGGAAACGGTTAGAGTGGGCCTGGTGAGACTAGTGGCTTACAAGGCAAGGAAAAGAGCAAGGGCGGTAACGTTGAGTGCCACCATTGTCACAAGACTGGGCATTGGAGGAGGAACTGTCCCGTGTACCGTGAGGACATAAAAGCAGGCCGCGTCACTCATATTGTTATGTCATCTTATATTCATATGATTGAGATTAACCATGCAAGTTCCGGAACTTGGGTACTTGATACTGGTTGTGGTTCTCATCTCTGTAATCATTTGCAGGGCCTAAAAAACATCACACCCCTCGCAAAGGGTGATGTGGACCTACGAGTAGGGAATGGAGCAAGAGTTGCTGCAGTCTCAATGGGAACATACGTAATCCAGCTTCCGAGTGGTTTTGAGTTATATTTATATAACTGTTACTATGTACCCAGTTTATCTAAGAATATTATTTCTGTTTTCGTACTTGATAAAGATGGTTTTTCATTTTCAATAAAGGACAATAGCTGTATTTTCTCTTTTAATGAAATGGTTTATGGCAAAGCAGTTTCCATGAATGGAATTTATATCTTAGATCAAACCACAAATATATTACATGTGAATAATAAGAAATTAAAGGTTAGTGACAAAGATCAAACTTATCTATGGCATTGTCGAATGGGACACATAAATGAAAAACGTGTAAAGAAACTCATTGAGAATGGGACTATCCCCACATTTGATTTCTCATCATTTGGCACGTGTGAATCATGTCTTATCGGAAAAATGACTCGAATTTCCTTCAAAGGTGTTGGAATGCGCGCTAATGACCTATTAGGACTCATACATACTGATGTATGTGGGCCTATGTAAATCACCGCAAGAGACAGCTATAGATATTTTATCACTGTCACGGATGATTTGAGTAGATACAGATATGTCTACTTAATGAAACATAAAAGTGAGTCTTTTGCAAAATTCAAGGAATACCATAATAAGGTTGAGAACCAACTGGGAAGAAAGGTTAAAGCAATCCGTTCAGATCGTGGTGGCGAATATCTTTCAAATGAGTTTGATCAACACCTTAAAGACTGTGGAATAGTTTTACATTTAACTCCACCTGGAACACCTCAATTAAATGGTGTGTCCGAACGGAGAAATCGAACACTACATGATATGGTTCGATCCATGATAAATCGCACGGTAGTACCTGATTCATTATGGGGCTTTGCTCTTTTGTCAGCTGCTCTTTTACTTAACCGAAGTCCGTCTAAAGCTGTCAACAAGACTCCGTATGAAATATGGAAGGGAACGGTCCCTAACTTGTCCTTTATTCGGGTTTCGGGCTGCGAGGCTTATGTCAAGTGGAGACACAAGGATAAGCTCGGTCCGCGATCGGTCAAGACATACTTTATTGGTTATCCAAAAGGAATGTTTGGTCATTACTTCTATTCGCCTACCGAACATCGAGTTTTTGTTGCGGCTAGTGCAAAGTTCTTAGAGAAAGAATTTGTCGAGAACAAGTCAAGTAATAGAACCTTCGAGCTGTCGGAGATTCAAGAACCAACAACCGAGGAACAGATGGAGGAAGATGTTCCTTCAACTAATGATACGGTTAATATTCCTCAGGACCCTAGGAGGTCGGGTAGAGTCTCTAATCCTCCAGACAGATACATTGGTATAGTCGAGGAAAATGACGTTTTGCTCCTAGAGAGTAATGAACCCGCTACCTATAAAGGTGTCATGACCTGTTCCGACTCTAAGCTATGGCTTGAAGCCATGCGATCCGAGATGGACTCCATGTATGAGAATGACGTATGGGATCTTGTTGATTTACCTAACAAGGTACGACCTCTTTAGTGCAAATGGCTTTACAAAATAAAGCATTCGGTAGAAGGGCAACCAGATACCTATAAGGCACGACTAGTGGCAAAAGGTTTCACTCAAGTGCACGGATTGCATTATGATGAAATTTTTGCACCCGTAGTTATGTTGCGTTCCATTCGGATAATCTTAGCGATTGCCGCTTTTCATGACTATGAAATTTGGCAGATGGATGTGAAAACCGCCTTCTTAAACGGTTATTTGGAGGAGGAATTGTACATGGTACAACCCGAAGGTTTCATAGATCCTGAAAATCCTAAGAAAGTGTGCAAGCTTAAACGTTCCATTTATGGACTTAAGCAAGCTTCTCGGAGTTGGAATCATCGTTTTCGACCAGGTGATAAAAGAGTATGGTTTCACTCGATCGGTCGAGGAACCATGCTTATATGTCAAGTCGAGTGGGAGCAAGATTGTTTTCTTGATATTGTATGTCGATGACATACTCTTGATTGGGAATGACATTCCTCTCTTATCTTCGGTAAAAGGATGGTTGAAGAACCATTTCCAGATGAAAGATCTGGGTGAGGCACAACACATATTGGGAATCCGTATCTATCGAGATAGATCACGACGGATGTTATCACTGAGTCAGGAGTCTTATTTAGATAAGATTCTTGAAAGGTTCAGCATGACCAACTCCAAGAAGGGGAACCTTCCAATGACTTCTGGGACGCATTTGAGCAAGTCTCAGTCACCCAAGACACCGGAAGGGGTTGAACGCATGAGTCGTGTTCCTTATGCATCAGCCACAGGATCAATCATGTATGCCATGATATGCACACGTCCAGACGTGGCATATGCATTGAGTATGACGATTCGGTACCAAAACAATCCAGGTGAAACACACTGGATGGCTGTTAAAAACATCCTTAAGTACCTACGGAGAACAAAGGATTGGGCATTGACTTATGGAGGAGATACTAAGCTATGTGCAATCGGTTACGTAGATGCTAGCTTCCAAACGGATCGAGATGATTCGAAATCTCAGTCTGGATTTGTCTTTACTCTTAATGGTGCTGCGGTCAGCTGGAAAAGTTCCAAACAGGAAGTTGTAGCAGATTCTACTACTGAATCCAAGTATTATGCCGCTTCAGAAGCAGCAAAGGAAGCTATATGGATGCGTCAATTCTTACAAGGACTAACCATAGTTCCTAGTTGGAATGACCCAATCACCATCTATTATGACAATAGAGGTGCCATCTTCCAGGCCAAGGAGCCTAAGTCTAGCAACAAGTCTAGACATGTACATCGGAAGGCTCACCTGATCCGTGATTACGTGGAGCAAGAGGAGATAAGGATTGACAAGATTACTTCGGATGACAACATCGCGGATCCTCTCACTAAACCATTGAAATATGATAAGCATGAAGGGCACATTATTTCCGTGGGAATTAAACGTGTTCCTGAGTTGTACTAGTTGCTTATGGATTCGATACATTTTCCTTTTCATATGCTATTTATAACTTCATCGTTTTTCATATTTTGTTTTTCATGTGGATTGTACGACAACATTGAACGCCACAAAGTGAACTGAATTACATTATATTTGTTTTAGTCTGTAATCGCCTACATGAGCTGATAACTCTGGCTATTATATTGTGAAGTTGATTGATGGTGGGTTCAACGAGCCATAAGTCAAACGGTTGGCTGATCGATCACAGATGCGAGTTATAACGATACCTCGTAGGACATTATGACAACGTAATGGAGTCCTAAATGTTTAATAACATTCGGTGTCAGGTCGTGGATTGGACGTCCATTGTGTTCCTAGAGTCGATTCTTTTGACTATCGACTGTCTCTTGAGATTAAGGCAGTTTTTGGGTGACTTTGGTTTCTTTCTCATGGTCGACCGTAATGTAAGGCAAGGCTGATTTTTTCGGGTCATTTCATACTATGCTTGTATCTCGCAGGATTCGAGTTGAAGAAAATATCCATCCTTTATCGGGTTTAGTCATTTCTCAGGGCCACTCGAGGAGTTGAACCGAAAATGCATGGCCATGCTCGAATGATGATTCGTTTATCGTTAAGTTACTCTCTAGTCGGAAAACCACTCTTGATAATGATCACTTGTAAAATACGACCTTTGTGAATACGGATTTTGCAAATTGTTTTACATTGAGTGGGAGAAATTAAGGATATGAGAATCGGTTATCGCACATACACTTGTGAGGACAAGTGGGAGATTGTTGGAGCTAGTGTCCTCCACAGTTAGTGTGATAACGTGTATAAATCTCTTATAGGTTCACAGGGTATACTTAGTATTTTATCAGTTGATTAACGTTTACTAATAACGGTTGGCTTGCTAGAAGTTTGACGTTATTATCATACTGATGGCGGTGATCAACTGGTCCCTAAAAGTCACACCTAAAGGATGTGTTTGAGAGATGTGATTATATGAAAATATAATCACATTGATGCCTTATATGACTAAAAGGTTAGTCCATGTATTTGACTAAAAGGTTAGTTAATGTGATGATGAGTCGATTATTTAATACAATTAAATAATATCAATTTGAGATTTAATTAATTGTTAATTCATAAATTGAATATAAACTGTTATATTTAATTAATGTATATAATGTTAGCTTAAACGAATTAAGATGTTAATTCGTAATTAAACGTAAACGGTTATATTTAATTAGCAAATTATAAATATGCGATATTTATAGTTAATGTATATATTATACGAAATTGTCATAATAAATGATGACAGACCGGTATTAATAAATCGACTACAAACTGTTGTGTGTGGACTTATTAAATACGTGACGACATAAATGACAATTGATAAAATATACACATATTATACAATTTGACAACAACCTAAAATAAGAAGATTTTCTCCTTATTTTGGTTGTTGGTTACTCGGTTTAAGGAAGAGAAAAAGAAGAAAAAAATCTTCCCCTTTTCTCTCTTTTGCACGGTTAAAAGGAGAAAGAGCAGGATCCTTTTCTCACTTGATTTTTAACCTAATACTCTCATCAAAACCCTAAAAAACTACCCTAAAAATTATGACAAATTAGGGTTCTCTTTCTAGCAAGAAAAAGGCATTTCTCGGAGCATTTTGGGTGCAACGATTAGGAGAATATCGATCTCAATATTTGTTCTTAGGCCAAATTGCTAGGACCGGAGGTTAATTCTAATCTCTATTCTTTTGTTTATGCAATTTCGTTTATGACTCGTAATTTCATATTTCATAATTTCGTTATAATCCGAATTTTTCTTGATGAAATATACCGATATTCCCACATGATGTATTATTGGTGCATGAATTTGGCAGGCTTCGCATTTTGAAGAGTATTCCAGGCAATCAGCCCTTAGTGTAGGCCAGTAGTAGCCTGTCCTGAGAACTTTGCTTGCCAGGCTCTTTCCTCCTTTGTGGTTGCCACAGTGTCCATCGTGTATTTCTTGAAGTACTAGTTTGGCTTCGTCAGGCTCCAAGCATCTCAGGTAGGGTCCAGCCTGCGATCTCTTGAACAAAGTGTTATTGATGATAGCATAAGTTGAAGCTCTAATTTTAAACGCCCTTGCCTCATGTCTGCCCTGAGGCAGTATTCCTCGGAGAAACCAATCATAATAGGGTTTAGTCCAAGAGTTATTGTCCTAATTGACAGGATTGACTTGTTCAGGTCTGCTGATGGCTGGCTCTAATAAGTGCACAATTGGTATTTTGTCGAAAACAGTGGGGGTAAAATTCGAACCTAGGCTGGCCAGAGCATCACCTGGGTGTTCAGGTCTCTTGATATTTGATCTATGTCAAATAAAGCAAATTTAGCGGTAAGGTGTTTTGGATATTCTAAATACGAAATCATTTTTGCATCCTTAGCCGTATAAATTCCCTTTATTTGATTAGCAATTAAGAATGAATCAGTTTTTACCTTTAGGTTTTGAACACCGAGGTCTAGACATACCTTTAAGCCTGCTATCAGGGCTTCATATTCTGCTTCGTTGTTCGTAGATTTGAACTCACAGCTTACAGCCTGTGCTATTATATCTCCCTGTGGTGATTTGAGTACTAGTCCTAACCCTGTCCCCCTGGCATTGGATGCCCCATCTATGAATAGGGTCCATTCTTGGTCTGGGGTTTTATTTTCTAGTTGGTTGACCTCCTTTATCAGGTCTGGTTCCAGGTTAGGGCTAAAGTCAGCCACAAAGTCTGTTAGGGCCTGCGATTTAATCGTTGTCCTAGGTTCAAAGGAGATGTCGTATGTGCTAATATGTACTGACCATTTGGCCATTCTGCTTGATAGTTCAGGCTTACGTAGGATAGACTTTATGGGTAAATTGGTCCTGACTATAATGGGGTGACTTTCAAAATAAGGTCGCAGTTTAGTACATGACATAATTAAAGCTAAGACATACTTTTCAAGCAATCCATACCTCAACTCAGCATCTAGCAGGCTTTTACTTACATAGTAGGCTGGATGTTGCTGACCATCCTGTTCTTTTACTAGGACTGCGCTGACTGCTGTGTCGGTGACGGACAGGTATACTGACAAAGGTTCCACCTTCTCTGGTTTAGCCAGTAAGGTTGGAGATGATAAGTAGGATTTTAGATGCTGAAAAGCTGTCTCATGTTCATCCGTCCATTGGAACTGCTTATTCTTTCTGAGGAGGTTGTAGAATGTTTTGCACCTCTCAGAGGATCTTGATATGAAACGGTTCAGGGCAGCTACCCGGCCTGTCAATTTCTGGATATCCTTGACAGACTTGGGTGACTGCAATTCCAGGATAGCCTTTATCTGTTCAAGGTTGGCTTCTATACCCCTTTTTGTGACCATATATCCAAGGAATTTGCCTGCAGAGACTCCAAAGTGGCATTTTGCAGGGTTTAGCTTCATGTTGTATTTTTCCAATATCTCGAATGCTATTTCTAGATGTTTCACATGATCTTTTGCATTTTTGGATTTCGCCACCATGTCGTCTATGTATACTTCCATGATGTCACCTATTTGGTCTTTAAACATCATGTTGACCAGGCGCTGGTACGTTGCCCCTGCATTCTTCAGGCTGAAAGGCATGGCAGTGTAATAGTATATGCCTCGATGCCGTAATGAATGCAAGATACTCTCTGGTCGGCCAGGTGTATCTTTATTTGATTGAATCCACTGGAAGCATCCATGAATGTCAGCATCTCGTGGCCTGCTGTGGCGTCTACCATGGCATCAATATGAGGCAGGGGGAATGGATCTTTAGGACAGGCTTTGTTCAAGTCAGTGTAGTCTACACAGACTCTCCACTTCCCATTCTTTTTCTGCACAACAACTACGTTAGCCAGCCACTCAGGGTACATTACTTCCCTGATCATTCCCATATCCAAGAGTTTTTATACTTCCTCGTTAATAATTGTATTTCTTTCAGCTGTAAATTTCCGCCTTTTCTGCTGTACAGGCTTAAAAGATGGGTCAACATTGAGTTTATGTGTAATTATATCAGCGCTAATTCTAGTCATATCGAAAAGTGACCAAGCAAACCAAGATGATTTATTTTTAAGGAACTTTACCAGTTCAGGCCTGACACTATCTGGTGCGTCAGATCCTACTAAAACATACCTGTCAGGGTACTCAGGGTGTAGGATTACCTGATCTGTTTCCATTCTGGGAGGTGCCACATAAGTGCTCCTGACAGGGTACTATAATTGCTATGCAAGGGACTTACCTGCCTTGGAAGGCTTCAAGGCTACTGTGTAGCATTCCTGGGCTATCTTGTGATCCCCTTTGATTGTGGCTATGCCCCAGTCTGTTGGTATCTTGATACACTGGTGATAGGTTGACGGTACGGCCTTGACATTATGAATCCAGGGCCTGCCCAAGATCGCGTTGTAGGATGATAGGCAGTCAAGGACTCAAAATTTCTCATAAGATGAGACTCCTTCCACGTAGGTTGGGAGGTGGATTTCTCCTAGGGTGCTCCTGGTTTCGCCACTGAATCCCACTAGGACGCTGGACTTCTTGATGATTTGGTCCTCGTTGATCTTCATGGCTTTCAGTACGTCAAGCATGATCAAGTTCACTGAACTGCCTCTGTCTACCAGGATCCTTCTTACTGTGGCGGTTCCAATCTGCATAGAAATTACCAGGCCATCATGATGGACATCAGGGATGCCCACCAAGTCATAATCATTGAAAGTGATTGTTGGGATATGATCCGGTTTGCAGGGTGATACGGTCTTTGGTGTCCTGGCTATCTTCTTTGCCGCTGAACTTGTCAGGCCACAAATTTCTGATCCGCCGGATATGAATTTTACTTCATAGATTGGTGGGGGTGGAGGGAGACTACGATCCTGCTTATGCTCCTGATTCTCTTTATCCTGGTTTGCGTTCCTGCCTTTTCTCTTGATCAGGTCTTTCAAGTATCCAGATTTTAGCAGGGAGGCCACTTCCTTCCTCAGGGTGAAACAATCATCTGTGGTGTGTCCAATATCCATGTGAAATTCACACCATTTAGAATTGTCTCTCCTGGGATTTGGATTTTCTGACTTCCTGGGCCATCTGACAGCTAATCCCATGTTGTCAAGTCTCTGGATTAATCTTGCAATATCAACACTGAAGTTATGTTCGGAAAGAGGTGGATAAACTTTAACCTTACCATGATACTCATGAGCCACGTTAACCGATCGATCCGGCCTGGAATATGGAGTAGGCCTATAGTTGTTTCCTTTGTTGCTCTTCCCTTTGCTCCATTCATGATCCTTTGGTCTACCGGGTGATCCAAGTTTATATCTTTTATCTTCCTCTAGCCTGATGAAGGCAAGAGTCTTGGCCTGAACGTCCTCGAAGGTGTGGCGGGGATACTTAGTGAGCTCATTGTATAAGTCACTATATGGTAGTAACTCCTATCTGAATGCTCCTCCTTTCTTTGTTCCAACGTCACACACGGGTATGGATACTTTTTCCTTGTTGAATCTTGCAAGGAATGTCCTGAGAGTTTCATCAGGCTTCTGTGTAACTCGATAAAGGTCACTGGATCGTTTCTCCAACTCCCTGCTACTTGCGAACTGCTGGTTGAAACTATTGATCAGGTTGGCAAAGGAATGGATGCTCCCAGTTGGCAGGTTGATGTACTATTGCAGAGCAGGGCCAGTCAGGGTCGTTCCAAATCCCTTGCACATGCAAACTTGTCTAAATTCGCTGGGGATAGATGCAGCCAGAATTTTTTGTTTATAAAGAGCCACGTGATTTTGTGGATCCGTGGTTCCATCATAGACCCTCATGGATGGAACTACGAACTTCTTTGGTAGGTCTACTTTTGCTATTTCGTCTATGAAAGGCGAATCAGCATAACTGTCAGGAGCAGCTTCTTCAATGCTAGCAGGTACTCCAGGTATCTTATCAAATTTTTCATTGAGTTTCTTGATCTCCTGAACCACTGCCATCATGATGGCTGCTGCAGTTTCATCAGGCTTCTCCTTATCATTTTTTGGTTCATCGTCATAATCAACATTAATGGATTTAGAAACACTTGGGCTCCCAAAACTGGAAAAATCGATATTTTTAATGATTGATGCAAATGGGGTTCCTGGTTGGAATCTAGAGCCTGCCCCTTGAGTTTTTTCTAATTTTTGTTTCAGGGCTGACTCGATTCTCTTAATTGCAGGATTTCTACTTCAGTTTGGGCTACTTTTTCTTTCAGGCTTTCCAACTCAGAGATTTGTTGGAGAGCTGCATTCAATTGTTCTTCAACGGTAGGTTGGGCCATTTTTGTAGGATTTTTGAATTTTTGTAGGATAAGAAAAAAGGATTTAAAGAGCTAGATGCCCCACAGTGGGCGCCAATTATTTTGTGTGGATTTTGCGCAAGGCGAAATCAGGTCAGGGTAGAGTTGTGTAAGGTTAACTAGCTCTAGATGGTCTATTGGTCAAGTCGTCAAGGTCAAATATAAAGCTGTAAATATAATAACAATAACAATAACGAGACAAAGAGTTTTGTACGTGGAAAACCCTTGAATGGGAAAAAACAACGGGCACCAAGACAGGAGAGGATTTCACTATGTAATTGGGAGAATTGAGTGTATGATAATGACAATGTCTAATATCTTTCTAACTATATGTGGACGTATGATTTTTCTTGTGCAAGGATGAGATGATCCCAATGTCTTCAAAAGTGTTTCTTATATAAGCTCTAATCTTGAACGGCTGCCTGATACTGTATTGAATGCGGATTATTCTCCATTATTGCCTGTAATAATTGCTAATATTCCTCCCTTAATTACTGCATTTACTGCGAGATCTTCTCATTCAATGCTGCGTATATAATCCTTTTATAAGACGCGTTTATGGTCTAATATCGTCCTGATATTTTGACCGTTGTCCTCTCCATGGCCTGGCGCCTGTCTTCATGTGTCCTGATAGCCTGACATCCTGACAGCCTGGCAGTCAGGTTTAGACGAGATACTGATCAGGGAGGTCTGCGGATTTCCAAGCCTAACAAAACCCTAACCCTAAAACTCCTCCTAAGCCAAATAAACCAAGGGTTAGAAAAACGGTTATTAGACAAGTTTGGATTCGAAAGGATTTAGTATATAGAGTAACTAATCATAAGGGACCCAACTTAGCTTGGGTACCTAGAAACTGTATCTAATCCCCTCTGCAGGAAGTAGTGAAAGAAAACAATCAATGGTATCTTGATAGTGGATGTTCAAGACACATGACTGGAGATAAGAATCTGTTTCTTTCACTCAATCCCTTCAACGGAGGAAAAGTAACGTTCGGGGACAACAAAAAGGAAAAAGTAATTGGCGTTGGGAAAATCGGAATTTCTAAATCTCACGCAATCAGTGATGTTTATCTCGTGGACGGTCTAAAACATAACTTGTTAAGCATATCTCAACTATGCGACAAAGGTAACAAAGTAGTTTTTCATACTGATAGTTGTCGCATTATTATTGAAGGAACTAGCAATGTTATTCTAGAAGGCCACAGGAAAAGAAATGTTTATATGGTAGATTTAAATGTTGTGCCTACTAACTCTTTTTCATGCATGAAAGTTACTCTTGATGATCCTTGTTTATGGCATAAACGCTTTGGTCATATTAGCTCACTACCCTTGAACAACTTAAGAAGTGGGACTTGGTTGAGGGGTTACCTAAGATCAAGTTCGGCCTGTGGGATTTATCTGTATGCATCCCTTTAAATTCAAGGATTATAACGAATTTTATGAAGATGATCACTAGTCATAAAATTAAAATTACATAAACAAAAGTAAAGGATTAAGAAACAACCTTCGGTCCTTGCTAATTCGGCCTAAGAACAATATCGCAATGATATTCGCCTATTAGTTGCACCCAAGATGCTCCGAGAAATGCCCCTCAAATTGCTAGAATGAGATCCCCAATTTCTGTAAATATTAGGGTTTATTTTTGTGTGGTTTTCTGATGAGAGAAATGATGAGCAAAACTTAGGTTAAGAGAAAATGATCTCCCTTTCACCTCTTATGCAAACCGAAAATGGGAGTGAATTAGGGAGATTTTATCTTCCCTAATTCGGCCCACTATAACCGAAATAAGGAGTATAATCTACTTATTTGTGGTTATTCCAAAAATGTATAAAATGTGTTAAAATTGCCATCTAGTGAGGATCGAACCCATGACCTCTTGGTTTGTGTACCCTCACTATTACCACTATGACACATTCAACTTGTTGATATTAAATATAACCGATTACATTTAATTACGAATTAACAGATTAATTCGTCCAAGCTAACATTACATACATTTAATTAAATATAACTTATTATATTCAAATTACGAATTGACAGTTAATTCGTCTCAACTAATATTAATTAATCTTCATTAAATAATTGTCTCATCAACACATTGACTAACTGTTTAGTCATATTAGGCATCAATGTGATTATATTTCTATAACCACATCTCTCAAACACATCCTATAGGTGTGACCTTTAGGGACCAGTTGATCACCGCCATCTGTATGATAATAACGTCAAACTTTCTAGCAAGCCAACCGTTATTAGGTAAACGTTAATCAACTGATTAAATATACGAAGTATACCCTTGTGAACCTGTAAGAGATTTACAAATGTTATCACACTAATTTGTGGAGGACACAAGCTCCAACAAACTCCCACTTGTCCTCACAAGTGTATCTGCGATAACCGATTCTCATATCCTAAAATTTCTCCCACTCAATGTAAAACAATTTGCAAATCCGTATTCACAAAGGTCGTATTTTACAAGCGATCATTATCAAGAGTGGTTTCCCCGACTAGAGAGTAACTTAAGTGATAAACGAATCAACATTCGAGCATGGCCATGCATTTCGATTTACTACTCCTCGAGTGGCCCCGAGAAATAACTATACACGATAAGAGTTGGATATTTTCCTCAACTCGAATCCCGCAGATGTAAGCACAGTATGAAATGACCCAGAAAAAATCTACTTAGCCTCGATTCACGGAGACCGTGAGAAAGAAACCAAAGTCACCCAAAAACTGCCTTAATCTCAAGAGACAGTCGATAGTCAAAAGAATCGACTCTAGGAACACAATGGATGTCCTATCCACGACCTGGCACCGAATGTTATTAAACATTTAGGACTCCATTATGTTGTCACAAAAAGTTGTCCTACGAGGTATCGTTATAATCTCGCATCTGTGATCGATCAGTCAACCATTTGACTTATGGCTCGTTGAACCAACCATCAATCGACTGCACAATATAATAGGCGGAGTTATCAGCTCACATTGGCGATTACGGACCAAAACAAATATAATGTAATTCAGTTCACTTTGTGGCGTTCAATGTTGTCAGTACAATCCACATGAAAAATAAAATATTATAAAAACGATGAAGTTATAAATAGTATATGAAAAAGATAACGTATCGAATTCATATTCAACTACTATAACTCAGGTACACGTTTAATTCTCATGGAAATAACGTGCCCTCCATTCTTATTGATGCGTGCATTTTATATAGACTTTTACGGTCTCTTTTGGCACGCATTTCTATGTATTTGAGTGATATTATGTCACTTTATACCCCGAAAAGGCTACTTTGTGCGTCTGTTGCTATTTTGCAGATTTGTAGCGGAAACCAACCTTTAGTGGCCTCGAGATAGCATTTCTGGAAGATGGACGGAAAACAAGACGAAGGACTCGTGCATGGGAAAGCGTGAAGAAGAAAGTCAACCAAATTAAGCAAGTCAGAACTACTACGGAAGCTGAGAAGTGACTGAAGATCTCGATCGACCTTGTCTGGCTGTCGATCGAGAACATAGAGGAACACAAGCCTTCGATCGAGCTGCCCTGTGCTCGATCGAATTGTTAAGCCCTCGATCGAGCTGTCCTGTGCTCGATCGAGCTGCCCTGTACTCGATCGAGAGGTTCTCCTTTACGTGGGCTATTAAAGCCCGTAGGTTAATAAATCAACTCGTGAGTTTTGTTATATAAACTATTAGACGAGTTGCTAGGTCATCATCTTTTACCTATCATTCAACTTTCCACATACATTTTTACTGCTTTTTACTATTCATTGCTTGGAATTTTACGATCGGAGATTCGGTTGTTCTTTACGCCGGATTTGCTATTATAGTATAATTCTTTCCCTTAATCTCTTCTCTTGTTTATGTTTTATATTTGCTCTCTTAATTTCATTGTTAATTCTTACCTTAATCTCGTCATTTCTTTATACTGTTGTTACATCATGTCTTCCGTTAGCATTTCATCATTAGTTATGTTAGTTAACATAATTAGCATGCGTAGCTAATTTTTTTATATGCCGGGATGAGGGAAACCGTGTTAGAAGCATGTTAGGACGACTACTAGGGTAGTTATGCGGTAGGAATCAGGTCTAAGCAATTTATTTGTAGTTCGGTTGAATGAGTGCACGCAGGAGACCGTCTGTTTAGTTAACCCCCGACCTAGATCGAAAGATTGGAAGGGTATACTTGCTTAGTTCTGATAATTGACTCCTATGAGGGCGAAAGTCAAATAGGATGACCTTAGGGCGACTTTAGACCGAAAGGTGTAGTCGGGTTTGAGACCGAAAGGAGATAACCTAGCCCTTCCTACTAATAAACTTACCGACCTAGTTATTCCGATAGTGTGTGGAACACGGCAGACCGAAATCCTGGCGTATCTCTCTCTATCTGATAGTTTATTTACGTCTCTCCCTATTTTTCTCTTATACCCTTATTTTCTCTTTATCTTAAAACTTTAGTAGTTAGAATATCAAATTTAAAACCCCCAGTTTGTGACCGACAGATTAGACTACAGTTAATAGAAAAGCCTCTCTGTGGATTCGACCTGACTTCCCTAGCTATTTATAGTGTACGCTTGTTGGCATTTATTTTTGGTGTTGAACGACACGCATCAAATTTTGGCGCCGTTGCCGGGGAGGCAACTTTTATTATCTGTATTGTTTATTTCTGTTTTGTCTTAAGGAATTTTATTTCCTTAAGACTGTTCTTATTTACTTCCTTTTAGCTGTGTATGCGCAGGTCTCGTAGGGGTGAATTAGTTAAGGCTGATCCTGAACCCGAAAGATCCTTCTTACGCAGAAAGAGGGAATTAGAAAGAGTTCGTCGGGAGGAAGTTTTGAGTACTTCTGACAGTTCGGTTATCGAGGAAACTTCTATTCGTGAGACTATTATTCCAGTCAAAATGCCTAATATCGCAAGTCATTCGGAGCCCACTGCTGATTATATTCCGAAGGGATTCAAGTTGTCCACTGATGAGGACGGCAATACCTTTGACATTCGGCCTTCCTACATCAATTTGGTCGAACGGAATTTGTATCGGGGGGTCCCGGGTGAGGATCCTAGGAAGCATATGGAAAGATTTGCTGATTATTGTTCATCCATCCCCACATCCAAGGGAGTGACCCAAGATAAGATAAAGGAAGTTCTCTTTCCTTTTTCTCTGACCGATAACGCGAGGGAATGGTTGACGGACTTGGATAGAGAAGCAGCAGGTATCACGGATTGGACTACTCTAGCTCTGGCCTTCTATAAGAAGTACTTTCCTCCGCAGAGGACCAATGCATTGAGGGCCCAGATTACTAATTTCAAGCAAACGGGTTCTGAAAATCTGTTTGAAGTATGGTGCCGCTTTAAGAAAGCTGTGAGATCGGTACCCCATCATGGATTCCAACAGTGGTTTTTATGCAACCAATTTTATAATGGGTTGTATGATGATCATAGAGCTATTTTAGATCTGCGCAATGGGAGATTCAGTAGCGAGGTTGATGCTGATAAGGGCTGGAAGCTTATCGAGGAAATGGCTAATCATACCGCAGAATATGGGAATCCGTGGAGTGGTACACAGACGATAGCTAATATTGAATGTGAAGATATGGATGCTAAGTTCGATAAGATTAATGCTAGGTTTGACCGATTGGAGATGCAGTCTCCAGAAAGTCAACAAACGGTTCACATGCTGAAGAAAGACGATACGAATCTTTGTGAGAAATGCGGTGAGCCGGGGCACGTTGCTATTGACTGTTTTGCTGATAGGGAGCAAGTCTTTTCTTTCCAGCAGTACCGTCAAGGGTATAATTCAGGTTATATACATCCAAATCTGCGATGGTCGAGTCAAAATGTCCTTAATCCTACTCCTCCACCGCAGCAACAGGCTTATGTGCCACTGCATAAACAAGGTTATCAAAAGCCTCCGCAATATCCAATTCCGCAGCAAGGAAGTTCTTCATCTGGAGGAATTTCAGAAGTAGGAGAGTTGAAATCCATGATTCAAGCTCTCGCTACACAAGTGATTAGATCGGACCAAGCAACCAATGCTACTATCAAATTGCTTGAGTCCCAAATAGCTCAAGTCGCCGCAAATCAATCCACAAGGCAACCCGGACAGTTGCCTTCCCAAACTGAAAAGAGAAAGAAAACGCTGAACATGATAACATTGAGAAGCGGACTGACTTATTCTGATACTGATGTTGCTGGTACTGATGTTTCTGGCACGAATTCCAAAGTTGTTGCTGCTGACAGTCCGACAGCTCTCGATCGAGAGGCTTGTGTTCCTCGATCGAGAGGAAATGAAGAGATGGAGCTCGATCGAGAAGCTGCTATAGCTCGATCGAGCACTGATGCTGGTGAAGTCTCTCGATCGAGTGAGAACTGTGCTCGATCGAGAGACTCTGATGATGAAAGTGGTCGATCGAGACCATTGAGCAAGCGTATGATTAATAACGCTTTGATTCGTGACACGCATAACGGAGCTCCTATTGAAGATGCTCCATATCCAGGGTGCCTGAAGAGGGTCAAGAAGACGGAGCCTGAGTTCGCGCGTTTCGGTGAACTTGTGCGAGGATTGAACGTGAGTGTCCCGTTTATCGAGCTGCTGAAGAAGGTACCTTCATATTTAAAATTTATGCGCGAAGTATTAACGCGTAAAAGGACCATAGATGATGTTGAGACAGTAGCTCTGACAGAGGCGTGTTCTGCACACCTCCAAAATAGGACCCCACCTAAGCTTGCCGACCCTGGTAGCTTTTCGATACCGTGTCACATTGGTGTTCAATTAATTGATAATGCGTTGTGTGATTTAGGAGCAAGTGTTAGCGTGTTACCCTTGTCTTTGGCCAAACGGTTAGGATTCACTAAGTTCCATTGCACCAACATGACGGTCCAGATGGCTGATCGGACCTTGTCACGACCTTTAGGAGTACTGCAAGATATTCCTGTGCAAATAGGAAGATTTCTTATTCCTGTTGATTTTGTCATGTTAGACATACCTGAAGATAATCACACCCCAATTATTTTGGGAAGACCGTTCCTGCACACTGCGCAAGCGGTTATAGATGTCGAGATGCGCACTCTTACGTTTAATGTCGGTGGTGAGGAATTGGTTTTCGCTAAACCCGCTACCCATAGGGGTTCCATGCGTGTTTTGGAGTGTCATGCTATTCCTGCGGTTGGTGTTGATACACCACGCATGATTGAGTCACCTTCCATGCCCGTTGTTGATATTAAGTCCCCACGTGTTGCTACTCTACCTGTTACACTTACACCTCCGCCTCGGAATGAGAGCGATAAGGAGGATCGTGATATTGTTGTTACTTGTACAGGACCTGGATGGGGAGCTTTGGCGCTTGAACAAGGCAAAGTGAGCTCCAATGTTGGAATGGGAAAGGGCGACGATGGCAATATGACACGTATTCTAGCAGAAGAAATAAAGCTGGGACATTCGTCGGAAAGTGGTACCTATGTCTGGAGACGGAAATTAGAGGTTACCGCAGGTGAGGGTAACTCCGTTAGACAAAGACCTAGCAGAGGCCTGAAGGACTTAATTGAGCTATAGCCGGGTTTGCAACCCCGTGCAAATTGTAATAGACAATAGATTTTTGAATTCCTTTTATTGTTTTTAAACTTCTTTATTTACGTTAGACACTTAGACTATAGACATTTCTAGCGTAGAAGACAATTGTGGACTGCAGACAATTTGCTGGTGTTTTTGGGATATTTTTACTGTTAATTTTGCAGGTACAGAAAGCCGCACTCAAAAGATGAGACATTAATGTGCGTGCTAGCAGGAAAATACCTCGATCGAGGGAGTCACACCTCGATCGAGGGGATTTTTGAAGAACAAGAGCTCGATCGAGAGAATACAATCTCGATCGAGTAAGAAGAAGGTCAAGGGACAGCCACCTCTCCATCGAGAGGTATGAATTAACTCGATCGAGAGGATCTGAGAGCTAAAGCTCTCGATCGAGAGACCTGAATCTCGATCGAGAAGCTCCGCGGGTATATAAAGGGAGTTCCTTCTCGATCGTCCTCTTTATTTTACTCGACCCCAATTCTTCATTCCTGCGTTTTTCAATTGATCAATTACCTTGCAAATTTGATTTTTCTTGCCCAAAATCCTTCTACAATAATTTACCCATATAATTACCAACTCAAATTAATCAAAAGCCCTCTCCAAAACTCCATCTTTTTCGATTAATTCGATTTTTCGGGTTTTTAGGGTTTCTCAATTCGAATTTTTCGAATTTGTGTTCATTGTTTTGATTAATTAAGCTTTTGTGGGTATTCCAGCATCAAGTAAGTTCGTCCTTACTCTTCCCTTTCAATTAATTGCAATCCCCTTCCCTTTTCGAGATTTAGGGTTTATGTGATTGCTTAGGTCGAATTTTCGAATTGAAATCGTATTTTAATTATTAATCTTGATGCTATTGTAGTTATGGATTCCAGTAAAGAAATCCCCGTCACTGAGACCGTACCTGAGACCGCTGTTAGTGCTCGGGCTACGCTCCTCCTTCTGTTGGTATCGTTCTGCGGTTACCACCGGCTGCAGCCTTCTCTTTGTTTCAACTCCAGTGACGGAGAAACCCGCAGCCGCCACCGAGGTCACACAAACCAAGGCTGTGGGAGGGGTGACACCTGCTGCCTCTGCTCCTGCCAGGCCCTTTTCTATGCTAGGTCGAGGAGCCACGCCTCGATTCCCGATGCCTGGTATGCTGCCACCTAGGCCGAGTCAGCCGGCTAGCCAGCTAGCCATTAATTCCAGCCCTTCAGGGGCTATTGTTACACGAGAGGCCGCTCTTACTCCCTTACCGGAGTTGCCCACGGTACGTTTTGCTTCCGCGGATCACCGAACTCGGGTGTCCGCTTTACTTCGTTGCCCCCTCTCCTCCACCCGTTTCATTGCACGGACTGACCTAGAGACCCTAGGAATTTATGAGGAGGTATGTAGTCTGTTGAATGGGACGGGTATGTCAGGTCTGATTACCTTGCAGGAAGCTGCTATTCGTATCCCTACATACGAGTTTTTCAGCTCCTATTCCTTTGACACCGACTCTTACGCTTCTAACCATTCTAGTCCTTGCATTCACTCTCGACTCCGAAATGAGTCGCACCATTGGACTTTGGCCAGGTTTGGGGAGGTTCTAGGCCTCGTTAGTGACGGCCCCATCGAGCCACCTCGGGACATCCTTGACCACTTGGTGCGCTTTCTCACACTCCCTACCCCGCGCGCAGAGGAGCCTACGTACACTTACCTGCTCCCCGTTACTTCTTGCGACTTATGGGAGAGACCATTTTGGGCGACCGAGCCCAATAACGTGACCAACACCGAGCTAGCAATTCTCGCGGGTACCTCAACATTGACTACGGTACCCGTTTGTTCTAAACATTGCTTATTTGGTAGCTCAGCATTGGAACGGAATTGGGAAGAAGGTCAAGACCTCTGTTGTTTGTGGCGGGTTAGTGACTAGGATAGCCCGCCATCTTTACCCCACTGAGCCTGGACTTACTGCGCCTCATAAGAAGGCTTACCTTGACTTGGCTGCCATGGTTGACTTTGCCTGGTTCCTTAAGAAGAAGGGCATGAGGACGTGGAAGATTTGTGGTTCCGCGTCTGTTACCTTGCCGTGCCCTACCCTTCCTCCACTTTTACCGCTCCCGACTGCTGCTGAGGGAGCGAGGCCACCTCCACCCACCTACCACCTTACCTTCACTCCTACTCCCTCCTCTTCTAAGAAGAGGAAGCGGGAGGCCGGAGAGTCTTCTGGCCCTTAGGCTCAGGCTCAGGCTGGACCCATACCTACGCCTACGCCTACGCCTTCACTTACCCCTCCTCCTTCTGGTTCGGCCTTGCCGGCCAATTTTGTTTGCCCTCCTGCTTTGGTGGCGCCCGAGGTCTTGGACCAAGGGCGTCGTGATGCCTTGCTCCTGGATATGTGCAGGTACCTTTCAGACATGAGACGGGATCAGGCTCTTGCCTATTTCCCGATCTACGAGTTCCATATCCGAGCACGGCGATCGATTCCAGAGGGGTGGCCGCATCCCTCTTTCTACCGATACCCAGAGGGTGGGTACCCTCCACTCCCTTCTGCCTCAGAGGACGAGGTGGAGGAGACACCGGTAGCACGAGAGTTGCGGTTGCGGGCTGAGCAGGCACGGCGAGCCGAGAGAGAGGAGGAGCAGGACCCCCCATTTACACCTAGTGCGGAGGATGTGGCTGGAGATGACGATTAGAGGTTCCCCTAGTTCGTTGCTGGTTTGGGGAAGCCGTCTTGTGAGTACCGTCTTCCTTTCTTTTTCCATCTTTGCATTTATTTATTGTATTTTAGGAACATGTATTAGGTTTGCGTACCCCATCTCCCTTTCTGCTGCTGTTAGCTAGTTGTGAGGACAATGAGGACATTGTCTGTTTTGGTTTGGGGAGGGTATATGCATCCTTTTGCGTCTGCATTTGCATTTTTGTTTTGCATTCACGTTTACTGCTTTATGTCTTTGCTTTTCATCAAATAAAAAAAAAACAAAAAAAATAGAAAAATCAAAAACATCACGTTTACTTTTGCATATAGTTGAGTCGGATTGGAGTTCTTTAATTATGACATTGCGCTATTGATCAAATATGTCATTTCTGGCCTTTTCACAGCTTCTTAGCAAGAATAAAAAGTGATTTCTCAAATTTTGTTGTGGCATTTACTACGGATTATTAGACTTGACTCGTAATTTTGGCAAACTACTTATATATTCTGAGATATAGAGCCATAGCTGGTGACATTCATGACCAGTTTTCATTAGGAATTGAGAGTAGTTACTCCCCGCACTTCATTGTATTGCATGTATATGAGTTTTAATTTCTTTTTGCCTGCACGCATGGGTTGTGGTCGGTATCACGTGTTTTGAGAACTATTGCATCTCCCCTTTTCTCGTTTTGCCCCATTAACTCCACATTAAGCCATATCTGCCAGTTGCCTTCACTACATCCCATACTTAGCCTACCATTGTGCCGAGCTAGGTAGTAGTAGAGGAAATTGTTGTATTTGTACAGTTTATGGCTCGTTTAGTTTTGTTGGAGTGAGTATTAATGAGAAATGTTGGAGTACGCTGAAGTTAGTACTCGATCGAGAGCTCTTATAGTCGATCGAGCCATTGATGGCCCTAATAGTCCTCGATCGACATGCCCATGTGGTCGATCGATTGAATTGGAGTTGGAACCTCTCGATCGAGTGGCATCATTCCTCGATCGAGAGGGTTGTCCTGTGTCAGCCACCAAAAAGAAAAAAAAAAAGAAAAAGAAAAAAAAAAGAGAAAAATGGATGGAAAGAAAAAAAAAAGAAAAAAAATGTATTCTTTACCTCTCATGCTTATTCATACTTTACGAGGTATTTTTATTATGGATTTTTGTGTTCTATATGCCAAATTATAAGGCATTGAGTTATTTATATGATCGGGAGAGTGGGATGTATTTTATCATGGTCTTGGTTAGGATCTAGCTCGGCTATTTTACCTTCACATTTCCATATTTGTTTTGCCCTTCTTACAAATTGAGCCTCACATATCCATATTATGCAATTGTTCGGCACGTGATAGTCCTTGAAAGGTGGTTTTGCGTGTGTACGGTGATCGAATCATTACTCATGTTAGTTAGCATTACATGTTGTGTTGGTCGCAGTCTAGGTGAGAGTCTGTAATTTCTTCTTTCTCTGCACACATATTCTTACTTACCATTTGCTTTGCTGAGAGAAGAGTGAACCGGGAGAGTCCAAATTTATGAGCCTTGCAAGGTCAAACATCCAATGTAATTCCATGATATGCATAAATTTGTTCACTTACTTTGAGCTAGGCAGTAGTTGATTTTGTGCATTAAAGCGGTTTGGCATTGACTAGTAGTTAGCACTGAAAATTACTCCTTTCCTTTAGGTCCTTAGTTGCATTTGGTTTGCTTGAGGACAAGCAAAGGTTTGGTTTGGGGAAGTTTGATGCGTGCATTTTATATAGACTTTTACGGTCTCTTTTGGCACGCATTTCTATGTATTTGAGTGATATTATGTCACTTTATACCCCGAATAGGCTACTTTGTGCGTCTGTTGCTATTTTGCATATTTGTAGCGGAAACCAACCTTTAGTGGCCTCGAGATAGCATTTCTGGAAGATGGACGGAAAAGAAGACGAAGGACTCGTGCATGGGAAAGCGTGAAGACGAAAGTCAACCAAATTAAGCAAGTCAGAACTACTACGGAAGCTGAGAAGTGACTGAAGATCTCGATCGACCTTGTCTGGCTGTCGATCGAGAACATAGAGGAACACAAGCCTTCGATCGAGCTGCCCTGTGCTCGATCGAATTGTTAAGCCCTCGATCGAAGCCATCCGTGCTCGATCGAGCTGCCCTGCACTCGATCGAGCCTTAACCTCTCGATCGAGAGGTTCTCCTTTACGTGGGCTATTAAAGCCCGTAGGTTAATAAATCAACTCGTGAGTTTTGTTATATAAACTATTAGACGAGTTGCTAGGTCATCATCTTTTACCTATCATTCAACTTTCCACATACATTTTTACTGCTTTTTACTGTTCATTGCTTGGAATTTTACGATCGGAGATTCGGTTGTTCTTTACGCCGGATTTGCTATTATAGTATAATTCTTTCCCTTAATCTCTTCTCTTGTTTATGTTTTATATTTGCTCTCTTAATTTCATTGTTAATTCTTACCTTAATCTCGTCATTGCTTTATACTGTTGTTACATCATGTTTTCCGTTAGCATTTCATCATTAGTTATGTTAGTTAACATAATTAGCATGCGTAGCTAATTTCTTTATATGCCGGGATGAGGGAAACCGTGTTAGAAGCATGTTAGGACGACTACTAGGGTAGTTATGCGGTAGGAATCAGGTCTAAGCAATTTATTTGTAGTTCGGTTGAATGAGTGCACGCAGGAGACCGTCTGTTTAGTTAACCCCGACCGGATCGAAAGATGGAAGGGTAGACTTGCTTAGTTCTGATAATTGACTCCTATGAGGGCGAAAGTCAAATAGGATGACCTTAGGGCGACTTTAGACCGAAAGGTGTAGTCGGGTTTGAGACCGAAAGGAAATAACCTAGCCCTTCCTACTAATAAACTTACCGACCTAGTTATTCCGATAGTGTGTGGAACACGGCAGACCGAAATCCTGGCGTATCTCTCTCTATCTGATAGTTTATTTACGTCTCTCCCTATTTTTCTCTTATACCCTTATTTTCTCTTTATCTTAAAACTTTAGTAGTTAGAATATCAAATTTAAAACCCCCATTTTGTGACCGACAGATTAGACTACAGTTAATAGAAAAGCCTCTCTGTGGATTCGACCCGACTTCCCTAGCTATTTATAGTGTAGGCTTGTTGGCATTTATTTTTGGTGTTGAACGACACGCATCACTTATCATATTTCAATGGCTCAGTAGTAGAATCTGCTATAACTTCCCGTTTGGAACTATTCCAGCTGACCGCAGCACCATTAAGAGTAACAACGAATCTAGACTGAGATTTCTAATCATCTCGATCCGTTTGGAAGCTAGCATCTCACAGAATCGATTGCGCATAGCTTAGTATCTCCTCCATAAGTCAATACCCTATCCTTAGTCCTCCGTAGGTACTTGAGGATATTTTTAACAGCTATCCAATGTGTTTCACCGGGATTCTTTTGGTACCGACTCGTCATACTCAATGCATATGCCACGTCTGGACGTGTGCATATCATGGCATACATTATTGATCCTATTGCAGATGCATAAGGAACACGACTCATGCGCTCAATCCCTTGAGGCGTCGTGGGTGATCGAGACTTGCTCAATCGCATCCCGACGTCATTGGAAGGTTCCCCTTCTTGGAGTTGGTCATGCTGAACTTCTCAAGAATCTTATCCAAATAAGCCTCCTGACTAAGTGATAACGTCCGTCGTGATCTATCTCGGTAGATACGGATTCCCAAAATGCGTTGTGCCTCACCCAGATCTTTCATCTGGAAATGGTTCTTCAACCATTCTTTAACCGAAGATAGGAAAGGAATGTCATTCCCAATCAGGAGTATGTCATCGACATACAATATCAATAATACAATCTTGCTCCCACTCGACTTGATATATAAGCATGGTTCCTCGACCGATCGAGTGAAACCATACTCTTTTATCACTTGGTCGAAACGATGATTCCAACACCGAGAAGCTTGCTTAAGTCCATAAATGGAACGCTTAAGCTTGCATACTTTCTTAGGATGTTCAGGATCTATGAAACCTTCGGGTTACACCATGTACAACTCTTCCTCCAAATAACCGTTTAAGAAGGCGGTTTTCACATCCATTTGCCAAATTTCATCGTCATGAAAAGCGGCAATCGCTAAGATTATCCGAATGGAACGTAGCATGACTACAGGTGCAAAAATTTCATCATAATGCAATCCGTGCACTTGAGTGAAACCTTTTGCCACAAGTCGTGCCTTATAGGTATCGGTTGCGCGTGCCTACGTAACGCTTTATCTTGTAAAGCCATTTGATCAGAGGTTTTACCTAATTAGGTAAATTAACTAGATCCCACACGTCATTCTCATACATGGAGTCCATCTCGGATTGCATGGCTTCGAGCCATAGCTTTTAGTCGGAACAGGTCATAGCACCTTTATAGGTAACGGGTTCATTACTCTCTAGGAGTAAAACGTCATTCTCCTCGACTATACCAATGTATCTCGTCGGAGGAGGATGAGAGACTCTACCCGACCTCCTAGGTTCCTCAGAATATTAACAAGTATCATCGTTGGAGGAACAACTTCCTCCATCCGTTCCTCGGTTGTTGGTTCTGGAATCTCCGACAGCTCGAAGGTTCTATTACTCGTCTTGTTCTCGAGAAGTTCTTTCTCTAAGAACGTCGCACTAGCCGCAACAAAAACTCGATGTTCGGTTGGCGAAATAGAAGTAATGACCAAATGTTCCTTTTGGATAACCTATAAAGTATGTCTTGACCGATCTCGGGCCGAGCTTATCCTCGTGTCTGCACTTGACATAAGCCTCGCAGCCCCAAACCTGAATAAAGGACAAGTCAGGGACCGTTCCCTTCCACATTTCATATGGAGTCTTGTCGATGAGCCTTTAGTCGGACTTGTTAAGTATAAAGAGCGGTGACAAAGAGCATAACCCCATAATGAATCGGCACTCTTGTGTGACTCATCATGGATCGACCCATATCGAGTAAGGTTCGATTTCTCCGTTCGGACACACCATTCAATTGAGGTGTTCCGGTGGAGTTAATCGCAAAACGATTCCATGATCTTTCGGTGTTGATCAAACTCATTTGAAAGATATTTGCCACCCCGATCCGAACGGAGTGCTTTAACCTTTCTACCCAGTTGGTTCTCACTCGTTCGGTATTCCTTGAATTTCTCAAAGGACTCACTTTTATGCTTCATTAAGTAGACATATCCGTATCTACTCAAATCGTCCGTGAAAGTGATAAAATATCTATAGCCATCTCTAGCGGTAATTGACATAGGTCCACAAACATCAGTATGTATGAGTTCTAATAGGTCACTAGCGCATTCCAACACCTTTGAAGTAAATTCGAGTCATTTTGCCAATGAGACATGATTCACACGTGCCATATGTAGAAAAATCGAATGCGGGAATAGTCCCATTATCGTCGAGTTTCTTTACACGTTTCTCATTTATGTGTCCCATTCGACAATGCCATAGATAGGTTTGATCTTTGTCACCAACCTTTAATTTCTTATTATTCACGTGTAATACTTCCGTGGTTTGATCTAAGATGTAAATTCAATTCATGGAAACTGCTTTGCCATAAATCATTTCATAAAAAGAAAATACAACTATTATCCTTTATTGAAAATGCAAAACCGTCTATATCAAGTACGGAAATAGAAATACTATTCTTAGATAAACTGGGTACATAGTAACAGTTATAAAAATAACTCAAACCCACTAGGGATTTGGATTACGTATGTTCCCTTCGAGACTGCAGCAACTCGTGCTCCATTCCCGACTCGCAGGTCCACATCACCTTTGCGAGAGGTGTGATGTTCTTTAGGCCCTACAAATGATTACACATATGAGAACCACAACCAGTATCTAGTACCCAAGTTCCGAAACTTGCATGGTTAATCTCAATCATATGAATATAAGATGACATACCAACAGAACGACGCGCCTCGCTTTGATGTCCTCACGGTACACGGGACAGTTCCTCCTCCAATGTCCAGTCTTGTGACAATTGTGGCACTCAATGTCACCGCCCTTGCTCTTTGCCTTGCCCTGTGAGCCACTAGTCTCACCAGGTGCACTCTTACCATTTCCTGGCTTCTTAAACTTTGGCTTACCTACAGCTAGGTCGCCATGAGCCTTGCCCTTACCTTTACCCTTGTTGGAAATCGTGAGAACATCCTGCTTCATGCTCCCACTCAATTTCATATCCTTCTCGGTCTGTAGGAGAAGGGAGTGTAGCTCATGAGGACTCTTTTTCAAGTCATTCATGTAGTAGTTCGCCCTGAAAAGGGCAAAACCATCGTGAAGAGAATGAAGCATTCGGTCAATGACAATGCTCTCACTGATTTTACAATTCAGTGCCTCCAGCTTCTCGACATTCTCAATCATATGAAGAATGTGTGGGCTAACCGGTTGGCCCTTCTGGAGTTTCGCATCAAAGAAGCGACAGGTATGCTCATATGTAACGATTCTCGGTGCTTTTGAGAACTCGTTAGTTAGCGTGGTGAAAATCTTGTTTGCACCTTGGGCAATGAAGCGTCTCTGCAAATTGGTTTCCATTGCAAAGATGAGTACGTTCTTTATCGCACCCGCTTCCATAACGAAGTCACTATAAGCGAGTGACTCGTTGACTCTTGCATTGGGGCCTGGGTTGACAGATATTGGCTCAATTAAGTACTTGAGCTTACCGTCAGCAATGGCAGCATTCCGTAGTGCCGCCTCCCAGTCCGCAAAGTTGGACCCATCATTTTTCAGACGTGTGAACTGATTCATCTGGTCCATAAAAATTTTAAGCCAAGACGCGCGATCAAGTGTGGCACTAGGCATTGGGATTTCGTTATTTCCAGCCATTTGTTGTAACAGTAAAATTAATGTGTTCTACACTGCGAGAAGAAAATTGAATAATAAGCCTATGCATCGATTTGATTTTTAAGTCTAATGCAATACTGTTATAACGCGAAGACTCATGCATTTATACAATTGACCTCCCTCAAGAATTATATAAATGATCCCAAGACTCAATTCTTTGTAAATTGATAAGCTAACCTTTTAGCTAATTCTACCGTTAGAATTCTTGGTCGATAAATTTCTTTAAATTCTATCTTTAGTCCATCATAATCACGAGAAACTCTTCGGACTATGATGTTGAGGTAAACTAAGTCAACACAACTACTTACCCAACGTAGAAGGGGTCATATTATGCCTACCGACGAAGAAGGGATTCATAGTTGTTTGCCCTTATAAAGACTAATCTCAATTTCCGTTTTAGAGGAAGATCCCATCAACTTTATTTTAATTCATTTTAAGTGAACTAATATCTAGCATGCGAGAATGAATAAATTAAGGTGATGGCTTAATAAGTCTGTGACATCTGTATGTCCATGAAAACTAACATACAACCTATATGAGTCAATTTCATGCATTTTAGTAGTAGGTGGTTTGGTTTTAGGCGAAAGATGATGCATAAACTAACATGTGAATGAAAAACAATAGAATGAAAAACGAAAAAACAATAAAAGTCTTAGTGTGGCCTATCCTATCAAAATGAACAATAAATACAAGTTTGGAATCCTCCTTGGACCCGAGAAGCTTGTCTTGATGTTCCATCTTGATCCATGTAGCGGGAGTGAGCTCCAATCTCCATCTTTAGTCTTCTTTTGAAAATTACAATAAATAAAATTTACATAATAAACCTATTTATTACATTCTAATTTCAAAACCCAAAAACTAAAGAAAAATAAAGGAGATTCGAGATCTCATAATTACATAAAAATTATGTTTCCTTCATTACGAAAACATAATTTGACTAAGGTCACACTAAGTATTACAAATTACAACCGATTGCAAAAATACGTAAATTAAACCATTCAAACGATTCATTCAACTAAATAAAATGCATCAACTAAAAAAATTAAACAAGCAAGACATAATTCTTTAATTATGTAGATTAATTTTATCCAAACCACCCATTTAAATTATCAAATTAAGTGACAATTCCTCAATTAATCACATTAATTTCAATCTTAATTCATATTAAACTTGTAATATGAATTTAATCCGTCAAAATTTTAAACTGCTTTAAAATGATTAGGTATCCATGAATTATGAACCGCTTCACAATAATTAATTGGCCACAACAAACCTAAAAAAATTTTCTTTAAAATTTATCTCAGTAAAAACCGAAACAACCCAAAAAAAACTTTTCTCGATTTTACAAAACTAAAAAACCGAAAAAAAAACAAATTTTTTTAAAAAATCTGTCCAAGACATGAACAAGAATAAACCAAAAAAATTTTTTTTTTTTACTTTTCTCTCGACTGGATAGACAAAACAACAAAAACAGCCCGTTTTTATTTCTTTCTTCTTGCGGTTTTTCTGTAAAAACCATAACAAAACAAAAAAAAAAAATTTTTATTCTACCACTGTGAACAGTAACCACGTGAACAGTAACAGGAAAAAAAAATTCTTTTCTCGGATGCTTTTCAAATCGGCATAAACAAAAACAGCCGTAAAAAAACTTTTATCGGTTTTTCAGGAGAAACCGAAAGAAAAAAAAACAAAAATTTTTTTTTTTAAAGTACTGTTCGTCCGTGAACAGTAACGGAAACAAAAAAAAAAATTCCACGGCTCAAAAAAAAAAATCCAGCCGATTACCTTTTTTTTCGCAAACCCTAATTATTGTTTACAAACAATTTTATGAAAATCATCAAAATTAAAATTCGTGGCCTTGGCTCTGATACCACTTGTGGGATTTATCTGTATGAATCCCTTTAAATTCAAGGATTATAACGAATTTTATGAAGATGATCACTAGTCATAAAATTAAAATTACATAAACAAAAGTAAAGGATTAAGAAACAACCTTCGGTCCTTGCTAATTCGGCCTAAGAACAATATCGCAATGATATTCGCCTATTAGTTGCACCCAAGATGCTCCGAGAAATGCCCCTCAAATTGCTAGAATGAGATCCCCAATTTCTGTAAATATTAGGGTTTATTTTTGTGTGGTTTTCTGATGAGAGAAATGATGAGCAAAAATTAGGTTAAGAGAAAATGATCTCCCTTTCACCTCTTATGCAAACCGAAAATGAGAGTGAATTAGGGAGATTTTATCTTCCCTAATTCGGCCAACTATAACCGAAATAAGGAGTATAATCTCCTTATTTGTGGTTATTCCAAAAATGTATAAAATGTGTTAAAATTGCCATCTAGTGAGGATCGAACCCATGACCTCTTGGTTTGTGTATCCTCACTATTACCACTATGACACATTCAAATTGTTGATATTAAATATAACCGATTACATTTAATTACGAATTAACAGATTAATTCGTCCAAGCTAACATTACATACATTTAATTAAATATAACTTATTATATTCAAATTACGAATTGACAGTTAATTCGTCTCAACTAATATTATTTAATCTTCATTAAATAATTGTCTCATCAACACATTGACTAACTGTTTAGTCATATTAGGCATCAATGTGATTATATTTCTATAACCACATCTCTCAAACACATCCTATAGGTGTGACCTTTAGGGACCAGTTGATCACCGCCATCTGTATGATAATAACGTCAAACTTTTTAGCAAGCCAACCGTTATTAGGTAAACGTTAATCAACTGATTAAATATACGAAGTATACCCTTGTGAACCTGTAAGAGATTTACAAATGTTATCACACTAATTTGTGGAGGACACAAGCTCCAACACGGCCAAGAAAAGATGTGTGACACGTGTGCAAGGTGCAAACAAGTAAGATCATCATTTAAACCGAAAAGAGTAGTAAGAACAAATCAAGCCTTGGAATTAGTACACATGGATTTATGTAGACCAATGAAGGTAAGGAGTAGAGGAGGATCCAGGTACGTCTTTGTTCTTGTAGACGATTACTCAAGGTATGTGTGGCCTATCTTTCTTCATTCAAAAGACGAAACTTTTGATGAATTTGATTGTCTTATGAAACGTGTTCAAAACAAATATTTGACTAATCTTGTATCTATTCGTACGGATCATGGCACCGAGTTTGACAATCAAGCTTTCATAGAATATTGTAGAGTTAATGGTGTAGGGCATAACTTTTCTGCACCAAGAACTCCTCAACAAAACAGTGTCGTTGAACGTATGAATAGAACTTTGGAAGATATGGCTCGTACAATGCTTTTGTGTAGTGGTTTACCTCGTAACTTTTGGGCTGAAGCCATTAGTACTTCTTGCTACATCCATAATCGTGCTATGATCCGACCTATTCTTAAGAAAACCTCCTACGAACTCCTTAGAGGTCGAAAACCTAACATCTCCCATCTTCGTTGTTTTGGGAGTAAGTGCTTTGTTCATAATAACGGTAAGAACCGTTTAAGTAAGTTCGACCCTAGGAGTGATGAGGCGATTTTCATAGGATATTCAGATCATAGCAAGGCTTACAAAGTCTTCAATAAAAGAACACTTTATATTGAAGAAAGTGTCCACGTTATTTTTGATGAAGATAACGTGTTTGATAAGCCTTTACTGGATGAGGAAGAAGACTTGGATGAACCCGACTTTCGTCTTTCAAGGGACGATCCCCCGGAATTGGAATTGGAGGACAATGAGATTGAAGGAACAAGTGATGAACTTGATCGATCTTCAAAAGATAAAAAGGAGAAAACCAAAGTTATAGTTGATGATACTATAACATTGACTCAAAATAAGGACTCCCAAACTAATGTTATAGGTGATGTTCTTATAACATTGAATCCAAATCAAGGTGTAGAATCCGAGGTTATAATCGGTTCTGATACAACATCCGTACTGGATTCAGGGGGAACTTCCTCCAATTCCGAGCCAAATGAAGTTGGGTCGAGCTCAAATAACGATGATGAACCAAGTACTTCAACAAAATGGAAATACAAGAGCTCACACCCTATGGACAATATTCTAGGGAATATTAAGAAGGGTGTTCAAACAAGACGATACTTGAATAACTTCTGCTTTTCTACTCTTTTCTATTCATGATCGAACCAACAAATATCAATAAAGCTCTTGTTGAATCTGATTGGATTATAGCTATGCAAGAAGAGCTACAACAGTTCGAAAGAAACAAGGTTTGGCATTTAGTTCCTAGACCAAAGGATCGTTCTGCCATTGGAACAAGGTGGGTTTTTAGGAACAAACTAGATGATGCCGGAGTCATTATCAGAAACAAAGCAAGATTGGTGGTTCAAGGTTATAATCAACAAGAAGGAATAGATTATGACGAGACTTTCGCACCTGTCGCTCGTCTTGAAGCTATTAGACTTCTAATAGCATTCGCTACACATAAAGGAATGAAGCTCTTCCAGATGGACGTCAAGACAACATTTCTGAATGGGTATTTACAGGAAGAAGTCTTCGTTCAACAACCCCCCGGATTTAAAAATAGCAAATTTAAAGATCACGTCTTCAAGTTGGATAAGGCCCTATACGGATTGAAACAAGCACCTAGGGCTTAGTACGACAGATTATCCAAGTTTCTACTTGACAGTGGATTCAGTAGAGGATCTGTTGATAAAACCCTATTTCTAAAATCCGAGGAATCTGACCTTTTAGTTGTTCAAATATACGTCGATGACATTATCTTTGAATCTACTAACCGAAGCTTGTACAAATACTTTTCTGAGTTAATGACCTCCGAGTTCGAGATGAGTATGATGGGAGAATTAAAATTCTTCCTAGGTCTGCAAATATAACAAACTGAAGAAGGCATTAAAATCCATCAACAGAAATATATTAAGGAATTAATTCGAAAATTCGGAATGGAAAATTCTCATGCTATGCCTACTCCAATGGTCGAGAACAAGAAATTGACATTGATGAAGACTGGGAATCGATTGATGAAACTACTTACCGTGGAATGATTGGGTCACTGTTATATTTGACCGCAAGTAGACCCGATATTATGTTTAGCGTATGCGTATGTGCGAGATATCAATCGTCTCCCAAAGAATCGCATATGACGGCCGTAAAACGAATTTTACGATATTTAATTGGAACGGCCAAGCTATATTTGGGGTATCCGATGGAGTGTAACTTCGATCTAGTCGGTTATTCCGATGCCGACTATGCAGGATGTTCTCTAGACAGAAAAAGCACGTCGGGTGTCGCCACATTTGTCGGACCATGTATTATTACGTGGGGTTCGAAGAAGCAAAATTCGGTTGCACTCTCAACTGCTGAAGCCGAATACATCGCTACAGGACTGGTATGTACTCAACTGTTATGGCGTAAGCAACAATTACGTGATTATGGTATTGACGTAGGATGTATTCCTATTTTATGTGATAATACTAGTGCAATAATTATTTCTAAAAATCCCGCACAACATTCACGTACTAAACACATTGAAATAAGACACCATTTTATTCGAGACCATGTTGAAAAGGGGAATATAAAACTTGAATTTTGTAGTACTGAAAAACAATGGGCAGACATTTTGACAAAATCGTTAGCTAGAGAACGATTTGAGACTTTACGGTTGGAAATTGGTTTAATCACTGGTACCTAAGTTTCTATACACGTTCAATTTCCTTATGACTGACTAGTTAAGTTAAGATTGTATGACTGTGTCCGTATATTGCGTTGCATGAATAATTTCGTTTATAGGAATATATATTTATCATAAATTTCTATTTGTTTTTTAGAATTTAATTATCTATACAAACTTAATTCCTTATCAAATAAATAAGACACACCATATCCTTTATCTTTCCAAATCACATACAAATTTTCTTAATTTACCTTCCATGTTACACGGCTAATCTTTCCATATACAATTCAACTTCCTAAATTTTATCCTTTACCATATAAATTCTATCACCTAATCTCCTAAACCTACCATAACTCCTATTACTATTTGCCACTTACCATAATTAATAAACAACTAACCTAGACCTAGACCTACTCCTATATTTACCCCCTTCCTTGCGTGTGAACCGTACCTCGCCTCCCACTTGCACAACTTTTTCTCTTTTCAAACAATTACTATCATCACCATCACCTCCTTTACACAACCATCACCATCACTTTCTTTACTCAACTATCACCATCATAATGAATCCTAACCATGCAAAAACCCAATCATCAACCCGCCATCAACAAGGCCGCCACTTTCACAAACCACCATCACCACTACCATCTCATGATCTTAATTCCGCTAATTTTCCTTTACCTCAACCAAACCCAACTACGCCCCTGTTTCGTGGTCGGGACGAGTCGATGTTCGAAGGTAAAAGGCGCCGCCTTTTTAAAGGGAAAAATAAGGTAGTTGTTGATGAAGGTGAAGATATTGAGGAACCCGAGGTTATTGTTCGAAACAGTGTTGCGCGTACCTTGCTCCGGGATGTTTCGAAAGCTGCAACAAAGGAAGGGTTAAATCGTGTTCGGCTAACTCATGACGAAAGCATCCTTGTTAATCGTGTTTTGAGGTATTCTATTCATGGAGGAAGGTATTATCCGAAATCTTGGCTGATTAATGTTCCCGCTCTTAAGTTCTTTGTTGATTTTATTGATTTTCAAGGGTGGAGTCACATTAGTCAATTTTCGGGTCCTATTTATCCGGTTGAAGTTGTTCAATTCTTTGCTAGTTGCTGAAGACGCTTAAAAACGTCAAATTTGTCGACAATTAAAAGCGTCAACAGTCCATGAAGACGTTTAAAAGCGTCAAATTTGTTGACAACAAAAAACGTCAATAGCTACCAAAGACGGTTAAAAGCGTCAATTTTGTTGACAATTAAAAGCGTCAGTAGTCCATAAAGACGTTTAAAAGCGTCACATTTGTTGACAATTAAAAGCGTCAATAGCTACCAAAGACGCTTAAAAGCGTCATAACTATTGACTAAAAAAAGCGTCAAAAAATAACGACGGCCCAAAAATTGACGCTTTTATAAAGCGTCGATAAAAAAAATTGACGCTTTAAAGCGTCGAAAAACGCCTTAAAAAGCGTCACCATTGCAAGGTATGTGTAGTAGTGTGATGGAATTGAAATTAATCCGAGTCTTGAATGGTCTAATATGGTGAGTGAAAAGGAGATGTTCGTTAAAAGGTATTCGTGATAAAGTTTCGAGTTATGAGGCTATTGTAATCTATTCATGGTTGGAGGGACAAAAAGTGAACTTGGCAAGTCTTGTGTTGCATCGTATCATTCAAACGAGTCTCACGGTACCAAGGAAAAATTAAGTACAACAATCGACTTACCATATGGGATGTGGGTGTCTCGGTTGTTAGAGATAAAACAAGTGGTGGGACGGGATAGTTACGGTGTAAGTGCACGGGATTGCATGTGTGATCGGTTGATCAAGCTTATGGGTCTTGTCGTTGATGGACCCGAGTTACTTCTTGTTAAGGATGTTGAGAAAACCCCGGGTGATTCGGGTTTGGGGACTATGGAGGCGAAATTGGAAGGGTTTATGAGTGGTTTAATGGAAAAGTTTGAGGAGCATTCAACCAACTTGGCTACGGTATTGTCACGGGTTGGACCATCTCGGTCCTTGGAGTCGGGTTTGGATGCTTCTCGGGTTTATTCTTGGATGGATGCGGTGGATAAGAGGTTAGAGGGTTTTGAACGGGAATTGAAGGCAATCCGTGGGGAAGTGTTCCCACATGGTGACCGTCTTACTTTCCTCACAAGTCAAGGTGGAGCGTTGGTCATGCACGGAAAGGCTATGGCAAGTGATCAATCGCTTACATTGGAGGCCACGAAAGCTTTGTCTTTGAAGGTGCTCAACTTTGAGCGTAGTATTCAAACTCTTTCTCACCAGGCGGACTTCCTTCGATCGTCTCGATGCCTTGGAGCATCGAACTCGGCCCGACTACGTGAACCCTTACCGAACCCGCAACATTTGATCTACCTCTGCCTTACCATATTTAGCCCTGTCTATTTTTAGCTTTCTTTTTCATTTTCTTATGGTGTGTTTTGCAAACTTATCATTCGGCCCAATTTTTGGCAAGCACTTGTGGATTATGGCCCAAGTATTTCTTTAAACATGTGTTCTATTCGGCCCATCGGCTTTAAACATGTTTTCTTAAAGTATGTTTGATAATTAATCTTCTAGATACTTATTGTTATGCGTGGTAAATTTGTTCTTTATGACGTTTTATCTCTTGTCTCGTCTTATATTATTCTAGTCATTTTTTATTTGTTCTTAACTTTTCGATGATGTCAAGAGAGGGAAATAACGTCTATAGTAAGCATCTACCTAAGCTTTCTCCTTGTCAAGACCGATTGTCTCTTAAAGTCCTTAAAGTTTCGGTTTTTGATAAATCGTGTTGATCTTGCGTTGATCTTTATTATTAAGATGACGGTATTATATTAAGGGGGAACTACATACTTAGCCACAATTTTAGGAGGCTTGCCATCATCAAAAAGGGGGAATTTGTTGAACCATATAGTTTATATGTTTGTGTTTTGATGATGTTAAGGTGTTTTATATTTTATATACTTGTTGCGTGTAATCGTTTGTCTAAGTGTTTTAGAATCAACTTATTACAAGCGAGCAACAAAGAAGATTGTGATGATAGTATGAAATGTTCGAGCCTCTATTCAAGATCAAACGATATAAAGATTCATTCAAGATTTATATGAAGACGAAGTCCGTCTAAAGATTAATCAAGCTTGGATGATGACGTAGCCTATACTCGAAGTGTTAGAAATCTATATCTCATTGTACTCAACATATTCATATATGTTTTAATTAATTTAGTCATAAAATTAAATTGGATCTTATGCATGCAAACGTGAATAAAGATAAAGAAGAAATCGTCATTCTTACAATAGAAATTTCGGATTATTGGGCACAAATGAGTTCTCCTACTCACTTGTTCTTGAGCTCTCCTAAAATTGGATGCACAAAGGATTCAAGTTTAGAATCCCTCCCAAGGAATAATACCCAAGATAACCTCTTAAAAATTAATATTATTAATACTAGAACAATATTAGTTTAACTAAAAATTGACCCAAAATTATTGTTTTGGTCTCCTATTTTTCGGTTAAGAGAAGGGAGAAGATGGAGTAATTTATCTCTCTAAAACACTATATTTTTAGATGATGTATGAATGAATAATACACTAACTTTTGATGTAGTGTATAAGGTAAATTATAGAGAAAACCCTTTGGTCTTTTCTTAAAGGAAAACCGGGTAGGGGGAGGGTAAAGGGGCCAATGCATGACCAAGGTGTTCTTCACAAGAGTAACTAGGTATCCATGGCTAGTATTTAGGTAAATGATTATGCTTTCCACTTAAAATTAATTAACACAATATTTAGCCTAAATCACCCTCCATTTCGGTAAACATAAGATAAAATGGATTCCATTTTATCTTTGTCAATTTGTCAATTTGTCACATGTCACAAGTCATGTAAAATTGTTATGCATTTTTAACATATTAAAAATCAACGTATTAATGAAAATACGTCATGTACAAAATCGACTTAGTAATTCATAATTACTTGTACCAAAATGATTTACCAATTATAAATCACAACATCTTGTATTTATAATAAATTATTCATTCAAATTCAATTGTTTCCGTAAACAATAATTTCATCTAAGTAATAAAACAATTCGATCACTTAGACCGTATCTTATTTAATCAAATTATAATGAGATACGTAAATATTACTTCCAGAATCGTCCGTCAATTTTAAGTAATTTAATTAACCCGTATCGTCATACGATCAATTAAATAATCAATTAAGAGTGTTACCCTTTAGGTATGACCTAAGGGGATCAATCGATCACCACCGTCGCACGCACAAGAATGTCAAACTCTAGTCACCAATCATTACCGATATGTGTGGACCAGGTTGAAAGAAAATATTACTTCCCAATTATATTCTTAAAATGAGACTTAAACATGTGATCATCATGATCGATTTGCCAGATCGCATTATTGTCGGAGGACACATATCCAACAATCTCCCACTTGTCCTCGACAAGTAAAAAGGCCACCAATTCTCTTGTCCTATTACTATCTCCCACTCAATGCAAGGTGTCTTTCAGTCGTCGATTTGCAAGTGATCATATCGAGAGTGGTTTCTCGATCCGGAGAATAATCGATTGACCGGATTTATCTACCATAGATATCTTCCGAGCGTGGCCACGCATTTCCAGTTCATTACTCCTCGAGTGGCCCTGAGATATTGTTATAACCCTGACAAGGGGTGGACAATTCCTATCGCACTTATTCCCTTCGACTAGCCACGACCATCATAACCCAAAATATGCCCATTTGACCCCATTTACGAAGGTCGTAGTAACACAAATCAAAGTTAATCAAACTGTGCCATCTTAGGTGAATAGTCTTTAGTCAAAAAAATCGACTCATTAGAATACTATAGTAGCTCTCGCCACGACTATGCTATATAAATTAGCTTAACTCTATAAGCGGTCATAAGGCCCGACAAAGTGTTCCTAACAGTCTGCCTATGTGATCGACTAGTCATCACACATGACTTCATGACACTTGAACTTGCCATCAATCGCATCACACTCTAGTCACTTCGAGACGTCACCTCATCTAAGTAACTATGGGCGAATACAATGCTAATCCGTGTTCACTTTAACGGGGTTCAATTGTCTCTACAACCCGTTTAGATGTAACAAGGTATAAGGTGAGTTAATAATAACTCAAACGACGAATGTCGACATCACCTTCAGGTAGTCAATGCCATATTGCAACCTTGTGATGTATATCGTAAGTGTGTAAACACTAGTCGTTTACAATAGAAGTTTAACATACCATGTGTCCATGTGTTCAAACTTCTTTTATTGCAATTTCCTTTGTATTCATTTTATATTTCATAGCATGGACTTTACCAAGTACACATATAGGTTCCCAACCTAGGTTTGGGTTCTTTATCTTGAAAGAACTTTCTGGTTGTTTATCACATAACCAACGAATTTGTGGTGGATGCTATAACTTGCATTGGTCAAGTGTTCTACCAACTCACAATGCACTAGGTATACGTTTTGTAGAGTCTTGCAACGATTGTCAAGATGATTAGCCTAGCACTTCTCATAAGTCCTAGCATATTAGAAAATATTAGTCCAAACTTCTTATGATGGTTTCAATTTTCCAGAAAACATTTTAGATTTTAATTATAGATTGCTAAAGTAAGTAGGTCTAGTTTAAGATCATTGTATGATGCAACCTTCTTGTCATTGGTGTCATTAGAAAATCTTATTTGAGTTTTTGCTTTGGAAGGCATATCAAGATCAACGGACATTAAATTTCTCATTTGCAGCAGCTCAAAACCACAAATCAGTTCTAATCATATGATAATGGAAAAGAGATAAATACTGAAATAGTAAATGGAAATTTTTTTGAGCATCAAAGATAT